>NC_092580.1:8026500-8339500 GCF_037975245.1 Apostichopus japonicus
CCTTCGCGACTGCACTTCTGTTACGAACTTGTTGCGATACATTTGTACCCACTGGCACTCATTTCAAAAACTTATTCCCCCCCCCCCCCACCCCAACCAAATATTTTTGTGAAATTCGGGCAATATGCTGATAGCTTTTTTGATCATTTGCAATGTGTTTTTCAGTGGTTATACTGATATTATTATTACCCAACAATTATCACCAATACGGAAGGGTAATAAGACGGAAAATGATTGTGTGCTATTTGCATGCGATGTAAAAACCGATGCATGCCTGTATGATATGCACATGACCATGTGTGATGCGCGCGTAGCGCGCGAAAAATTTTGGTTATATTTATCGGGCAAGTCGTTACACCCCCCCCCCCCCACAAAACAAATTGGGCTCCTACGCCTATGACGGTAGCTCTATTAGGCATTTTTTTTGTAGTATTCAAAATCATAAGAAGTTTTGTACGGTGGAGTATAAGAATCGCGAGAAACAATTTCCCAAAGTGGCAAGGAAAACGTGGTAAATATGACCGGTTAAAGGTCAATTTTGACCGAAATTTTAAAAAAATTTTACATGAAAAGGCCTAGATAAGCTAGAGTGCGACAGTCGGAAATTCCGACTGTCGCACTCCAATTTTCCAACTAGCGTCAGTTTTACCATGGCTTGGGGGTGAGACACACCCACACCCCCTCTAACGACGTCCCTGCGCGATGAATATGGAACACGATCACATGGTTCAGCCTCTGTTGAGTCATGGTGCTCCGTAGCCTTGTCTTCAAACGCCTCAGAGCACTAAAAGATCTCTCGGCTTCCGTCGAACTGGCAGAGGAGACGAGGAGCAACCGCAAGAGAGCTTCGACTTCACCAAACATAGCCCGTACCACTGGATTCATCAACTTGAATATTTGTCCATACCCTTCAACCGACAACGAATTTAACTGGCCTCGAAATAAAGGCAGACTAAGCTTAAGATTGTTGGAGAGCTCAGGGTACCAACTCACGAGATCTGGGTGGAATTCTCCATTCAGAAACATTGAGTGATATTCGAGGATATGAATCCTAAGATGTGTAAGCCGTAACCAAATAGAGCCACGACACTACTCTTTTTCCAAATGTGTGGGGGGGGACATTTGATATTGTTTCAACCATCCATCGAAATGTGGAGGGGACGTGTCCCCCCGTCCCCCCCCCCCCTGGATTGACGCCCATGACCAGAGGCCACCTTCGATAGCCAACTTCCTTGACTCCTTGAGTAAGGAAGACTTTATCTGGGAAACATAATTTTACATTCCAATTTCCAACAACCATATCCACTGATATGAAAGAGATAGGCCTACTAAAATGCAGTTTTAACTAACAAAATATAATGTTTGTCTTATCCATATAAGTGTTCCTTTCATGTCTTTTCTACCACAATTATTGGTTATCATCTTGCTCAGTTCTGCTCTTTAACCCCTCTCCTAGGTGCTCTGTCCCAACACTTTCTAATCCTCCCCCCCCCCCCCCTTTCCACCTCTTCCATCAAACCAGTCGTTCAACCATGTGATACCCTGGATATCTCTTAACTCTTTGTTAATCTGTCTCTTACAAACCAGAGTTTGTTTTCTTTCAACCAGTTGACTTTGGTGTTATATCCAATCATAAAATTGGCGTGAATTTCCACCGGACGAGGGGTCCTCTCGTACCACGATGAATTTGAATATTTGAAGGTCTTTCCAGACATAAACCGGTTCGGGGGCAGCACCTTAACTTTCATGCCGTAATCGCGTTCTTGAAAGCGTCTCAATTTCTTGTTAAATATTCTCTGGTTGCCCTGGTTATCAGTATGGACAAATTTCGCCCATGTGTCTGTAAACGAAATTGTGATATTTCTGGCTTTAAAGTAAACGAATCCAGAACAGAGCATTCTTTGTTGATCGAATTGGATGAAAATATCATCGTTGCTATTAAAATATGGGAAAGGATCTGCCAATAACACTATGTCAGTATCAATGTAAAGAAAGTCAATCCCGTTTGCTAAAAGCAGTTTATAATAAGCAATTCGTTTTCTCACGAGTTTTTTGTAAGACGAAGTTTTGAAGTCCAACGCCTGTGATGGGGACGTGTCTTTGTGAGTTAAAGCTATTTCCAAGTCCAAGTCCGAATCCAAATACTGATACCGTATTTTCCATAGCTCGACATAGGCATCTTTCTCTTCACAAATGACCAGAATTCGAGACTGGATATGCAGCCGTGAAATGCTAGAGAGTAAATTTAGAAGCAGCGGTATGTAACCTTTATTGACACACGTAACTATCAGAGGTGGTTTTAAACGTTTGACAACGTCAGTGACCGTTTGAAATTCTGTGATGTTGGGCTGGTCTGTTGACTTATTCAGTTCATCATCTGCCGATTTGCGGTCTACTTCTTTCACTCTAAATAAACTGCTGTTTAATGTGTTCATTGCGTGTATCCCGGATGAACTACCTGAATCGTTCACAGTTGACGACGTCTCGATTCGTTTCCATGGTGATAAACTCCTACTAGTCGAGTTTGTCGTTCCGTTAGAGGCTGTTCGCCCTGCGTTCTGATCAACTGTTAGCCTTAAACGATTCGAAATTTGTCTAAATTGTGATCTGTTTTCCAAAATATGTGTTGAGCTTGATATGTTAGGGTAGTCAACTTGATGGTAGTTTTGTCGCTCTGAATCAAGTCTCAACGAATTCTTAATGTAGTTGACAAGCTCTGCGAAAAGGAACAAAAACAAGGGGAAAAACAAAAACAAAGGGTTACGGAATGACCCAAATATAGTGCATGCAATAAGCCTCACATATAGAGTACCTAAAGCGTGCTGAATTTTCACGAAATAAATGTAAATGTGTAGGCTGCAAATCAACGTCACCATGGAAACGTTCGTATGTTACATGGACTTGATTATTGATGATATCATAGTTTAAAATAAGCATATTATAATGGCGCCAAATCGGTGACCGTCTGCCGTGCTCTGTGTCTGTCTTAGTAACAATCATGTACAAAATCCATAACTACCGTGTAAATAAAGGTTGAAAACTAAAATATAAATACTCGAGAAAAAATATGGAATTTTCACTCGGAAACTTAATCATTGTTTAAATCTTGAACAGTGTGCGGTATACGCGCTGTAAGCTTTATTTGACAAACGAAGCGTATGATATGGAATATAAAAGGCCAGTGCACCGTGTAAATAAAGTATACCCTTTCAATTTAGATTCTTTTCAACCACTAAACCGAAAACATATAGGCCTATGCACCGACACCCATATACAAGAACGTACACACTATATACTCTGGCTATACTAACCGAATATCATAGATCAACACTTGTCAATGAACCTGATTTTATATCTTTTGTTTTATTTGTTTGAGTTTAGCAGTAAAGCATTATTGTCAATCTCGGTTCAATGCAGGAAACAGAAAAGACTACTCACGTAAGGAATCCCGCTCATTCTTTACAAGACTTCCTCGAAATAAGAACACGATGCCAACCACTTCGAGAGTCACAAATAGGAACAAACCAGCCAATAACGTTACTTTTCTGAAATGCAAACATATTTCATTAACACATAATGACGTATTATGATGCTACTATTAAATCAACTTGGTTGAAAAAGAAAATTAAGACGTAGAATTAGTTACATGCGCTGACAGTATTAGCAGCATAATTTGCTTCAACCTCCCTTATGAAAAAAAAAAGTATGTCGCAGGCTTTCTGGTCACTTCGCCCAACTGCCATTTCGCCCAACCAGCCTGGTCATTTCGCCCAACCAGCCTGGTCATATCGCCCAACCAGCCTGGTCATTTCGCCCGACCTTGTTGGTCATTTCGCCCAACCTTTTTTTTACTAATATTCAGTCAGAAAAATATTACTTTTCTATTTCAATAGTTCAGTTTGATATATTTTGGGTTATGCTACTTCGTGGTAGGTAAATGAAGTGAGGTCCGCTCGATATCGATCGGAGTCAAGCAGTTATTTCGGGTATAATGGGAGGATTACACTACTTTAAGCGGTTACGCATACAATGGAAGTTTTTGTAATTACACAAACAAAGGGGAATCGGTGTGGAATAATATCACCTTTTCTATTTCACGAGTTCAATTTGGTTTATTAATCCACAGCTATTGTTCTGCTTGATGACTTCGGTCAAGCGTTTATCAAGTCCACCAGGCATTAATCAAGGGTATTGTTCACAGCAGTAAGGTGTTTATCTAGTTACATAGTGTTAATTTAATGTTATACAAACAAAGGGGAACTGGTCTCCATAAAAACCATAAACCCCAAACATAACCCCTAAAACACTGATCATTCATACCGACTGACAATTCCCGAACGTTTCCTTATTAAATTAAAAAAATATAAATATATAAAACCCGTCCGTAATATTGAAGTACTATATTTAATCAATGTTACCACTGTATCAATGTAACCACATATGTAATCACATATGTAATCAATTTAACCACGACTTCAAGTGTCCTTAATATTCGGTTCGTATCCCGTAACGTTAACAATTCCCGAACGTTTCCTTACTAAAGTATATTTAATCAAGGTTGGGCGAAATGACCAGGCTGGTTGGGCGAAATGACCAGCTGGTTGGGCGAAATGACCAGCTGGTTGGGCGAAATGACCAGGCTTGTTGGGCGAAATGGTAAGGTTGGGCGAAATGGCAGTTGGGTGAAATGGTTGTTGGTCGAAGTGACCTGCTTCCTGTCGCAGGATCTAATTTCTGCGACTGGAAACCTGTGCCAGCCCAGTGTAGGAATTTTGCTTTAAAATGTGTGATTTTGACAAACATTGAAACCAGTTTGCCATTACCTTACTCATTTTCACCCATCACTACAGGGGTTCCTTTGGGAAAGGTATCGAAAATCCAGAAAACAGGTTGACACATGTCTATTTGTCTAAGATTTGCCACATACAGAAACAAGAATGTTCTCACTTTCGTAACGGGGTCAAAATCCATTGTTCCCCCCCCCCCCCCCCAAAAAAAAATGTTCACGAGTTAGGCACAGCTCATGTAAACATGAAGTTTTACATGTGGACTTGATTCCAAAATTTTTGTGAAGTTAAAGAATGCCTAGATGCAAGATGGTGCTATAATTCTCAATTTTGTAGATTACAAAAATCCTTTAAAAAAGACCCAAAATAATTTTCCAGAAGCAACACTTGATTAAACTGAGAAAAGGTGAAAACGTAGACAAAAATATATGTTTTAGACTGGATTTTATCGAGTTTTTCAAGCATTTTGTGACAAGTTGACAACATGCTTGAAAAAAATGGGAAAAAAAACCTAAATAAAATCCACTAAAACACATATGTTCAATAACACGAGCACATGTCATGTCTACGAGAGTAGGAGCCTACGCAGTTCGCTGCTTCTGGCAGCCACACCATTAATGATATCTTAAGTGTTAAGTTTGGCCAAGATCCTTTTTCCACAGACATCAACATGAACGCCTCAAGATGTTCGTCGACGACTAACATTCGTCTAATTTGATAACCAAACAACCAACTGAGTATGGGTCCTTTTTGTTCATACATAATCTCTCACGAATTAGCTACTGAGTGATATCCAACTAATCTAATAAGATTTTATCCTTTTTTACTTCGTTTTCTGGAGGACGAGGTGCAGATTAATAAAATCTGTATTATCTGTCAATGCTATGTATATGTCAGAATGCATTGGTCACCGTACTTAAAATATTAGCACGGACGGGTTGCCAATACCACATACTATGCTTATATTGGGTAGGCCTGCAACTTTAAATACATTGGAAATAATTGTTAATAAGTTGTACACCTAAACATGAAGTTAATCATGTTACTTCATGAAGTGTCCTCGCCGAGAGAAAAAACAAATTCCCCCGTGTAAACACGATAACTCCAGAGTTAAAGCTTGGATGATGAACTTCACACTTGGTATGCGCATGCTCCTTGTTGAGTGTAACTGTAAGATATTTCTTGTGGAGGTCAAAGATCATTTGAAGTCAACTGAAATCCAGAGTCTGGAAAGCTTGTAAACAACAACAACTCAAAAGGGAAAACTTGGATGAAGTTGTTCCCGACCATCACTGTGTTAAAAGTTGACTTTTAGGCAGAATTTTAAATCTTGTCATGTCATACTGCTCAAGAAAAAGAAAAAAGAAATACGTTGAGTGCTAATTTTGTGTCTAGGGCTCTTTGGTTTTCGAGATATTCACGTAGTCTGAAATATGCCAAACCTCTGATGAAATGCTTTTTAATATAATGCGAGATGCAGAACTTGGCTATTTGAGGTAAAAGTTCTTTTTTTGCAAATACTGTACTCGGTATAATATACAACCTGGACAGATAGTATATAGGACCATAAGTGTCCCGGTCTACAACGTATACACATTAATGCTGTACCTAAAGTTAACCATTAAGGAAATAAAATATACGAATTAACACCAGCGACGTTCACATTTAAACCTTGACAGTTCCACAGGTTTGAGGAACATCAATTTCACTGTTTCAGACAACAACAATCGGACAAATAAATAAATCAAATTGACTAACCCTTGACGAGGATAGATTTCTCCGGCTAACCTCAACACTGTATTAAAAATCATATCTGTATATATTTATCCTGCACTGCATGCGATGTTCGTGCACAAATAATACTGGATGGTGCGAATTGATATACAGTACTAATAGGCATACACAAATGGAAAGTCAATACTAGTAATTAGCACAGTATTTATATATGTATAGCACTGTTTATACAATATTAACTTTAGACTTTTTGGTGAGAGACAAGTAGGCTATTCTTAACGGCTGCTGATCCATGAAATCCCAGTGTTTGGTTCGAAATCTATGAACTGTTACACTTGCAGACTAAATAGACAAAATAAATAAGTCTGATTCATATGCCCGCAACTATATACACAGATGACAGAGAGATGGGAGCGTATTTCAATTGGGATTGGGGCGGGGGATTGCCTACTGTGGTGAGCAGGGCGCTTTCACAAATTTTTTATCCTCTTATATGGCGATTTCAAGTACAGAAATATATGCCAAAAGAGTGATTTTACTGAAATTTGCTTTTTAGTAAGTTGTGGGGTGTGGTAATTACCCCTGAACCTACGCCGTGGGTGATACCCCCCCCCCCCCCAAAAAAAAAAAAACTCCATACAATATAAACTATAGAAATTTACGTATTATAACATAATGGCTGGTTTATATATATAGGCTAATCGAAAATGCACCAAAGCAGGTTCAAACAATTTTCTTTTAGGTTATATCCTACTAACAATAAAATATTCGGACAAAAATAATATTTTAACAAACAAAAGTACGTTCCTTTCGAAATTTCAAACCTCAAAAGAAGCATCACGTAGGATAAAGAAAAGTTTTGAGCAATGAAAATCATACGCCAAATATAGCCTTTTATTATACGCATTCATCAAATTTCAGTCAATGGGGTGCTATGAATTTTCAAGTCGAACTTATGCTGGCATATGTATTGCTTTCCTTTCAACATACGAGCATATTTAACAATAAGATACTCTGGTATGTATATTATCATAAGTTGAGTTCCTCAGCCCCAACAAATAGTTTGAGAAAGACTTAAAACAAACGCAGTAATTTTTGCTAATGATCATAAGACTATATAGCGTTATGCATTAAAACATTTGGGCAAAACGAAGTTTGTCAAATCAGTCTGGATATGTGCTTGGCTTATCGGAGGCGCATATCAATGTTATACAAACGGGATTCGTTTAAGTTTAATTATGACATTTCTCAATTATTCCAACTTAAAATAAACCTGTCCTTTGTGTCACATTAGAATAGTAGAATTTAGTTACTTTGAATTTTATGACAGAAGAAGTCAATCTGTCAGCTGTTTATTTTAGAAAGTTTGACAAGTAACTTTTACTTTTAGTCAACCCTGGTTGTTGATGATGGAGATTAATGTCCAGGGATGTAGGACGATTACATAAACCCTAATGCCTCTATTCACTACAAAAGTACAGGGGTAGCATAATCTTAAGATAGTTAGAGTATACACAAAAGAAACATCACCAGGTCAGGGCATATAGTCAAGATGACAATGTATTGTATTGCCAGGTGATGCTAATTGTTACACTAGTAATTATGCGAGACATCACATCCAGCCAGTGAAGTGAGTGTTGGATAAGATTATTATTCACTCTCCAAAATACCACCATCGGATCGAGTCATGCTACGTTTCTTAGCTGAAAAAAGGCGGAGCTGTAATTTTGTGATTTTAACCTCTTAACCTTCATAAACTTCATATTTTTCACGTTATGGTTCCAGAGATATTTAAAATCGCATTGAATATTTGCGATCAAGAGTGTAACAATGATCTTTCAATAAGGCGGGATACATTGCCTGGTATAAGCCTATAATAAATATGTTGCCCCCCCCCCCCCATTATGATTTTTGCCAAATATCATGACTAATGAGACTATAAATGTACAGAAATGTCAAGTTTGGTACAAAATTTCATTCCGGCTGCTTTTTGTCATGTTTCAGAGCTCACACTGTATGATCCATCAAAGTTATAGGCCTAAAATCAATTCCATATTATTACGGTAACATCAGAATCCTAAACAGTTGAATACATATACGTTAATGCCAGAAATTTGTTTCCGAGCTCGGAGATGTTATTCGGAGAATCCTGACCAAAATGTGAAAACTGCTATTTTGCGCTCAGATTGGACGATTTTCAAGGTCTGTAAAAGTTTTGGAAGGTGATTTGGAATCAGCAGAGCTGAAACCTTTAAATCTTAGAAATAGCTCTCCAGAACCGGAACATTCATAGACACAACATGCCCCATAGATTAATGTAATATAACTTTACACAATTTTGGAACAGGTCAACGGTCATTTTTGAGGTGAGCAAAGTTTCCACATGAAACCCTTTAAACACATGTCTCACGATTCTTCAGGTATACTACAGTGCTGCTATAAGTTTGTCCAGTTTCAAGTTAAGCCCAGTTAATATATGTGCCTGTTGAATTGATAATACAGAGTAATTCATGTTGACAGCCTACTTGAGCACATGCTCTCGACCTAACACACATCGAGACCTGACGTCCAGTTCCCCATGGTCATTGTACAGGGCTATTGTCAAACAAAGCACCTTTGCTACAGAAGTGCAGAGAGATATCCTATCCAGTAGCTGTGGTAGGTGTTTTTTCATCAGAGTTTTTCAAGATATCTTGTAAGAAATATGCGCAGTTTGAATCTTCTTGAAGCTTGTTCTACATTAGAATATATTTCTTTTGTGCCGGCAAGTAACCGGGTTTAAGTATCTTCACTCTGGTTTTTATACCCAACCTCCCTAATTTTACTCGGAATTTGAACTACTTTCTTTCTCTTTTTCTGACATTCGACCCGCTAAATCGCAATTTGGCAACATTTCTTCCTCAAATGTTGACCTTTTTCAATCATAGTTTGTGTATAAACTTTGACGTATGTTGAATTTGTAGATATTTTTTGTCGACATTTTCAGTCCGGCTGATTGTTGGTTTTCATAACCAAATTTTAACATAGAAGTGTTGAAAATTAGGTGTTCCTGTTGGATTTTTTTTGCATTTCCAGGTGGCCTCAGATGCAATTTGGTGCAATATAGCACACTTCAACACCCACTCCATTTTGTAAACTTAATTTTGTATTTTCACCTGGCCTTAGATGCAATTTGGTGCTCCAAATGACATTTTTTGCTCATCTGGAAATGAAAAAGGGGTTTTCTGACTTGCGAACCGGGGGGGCGGAATGATACTTCCGCCCCTCCACATTTTTCACTGGGGGGGGGGGCTGGCGCCCCCCCAGCCCCCCGGTTCCTACGCCCTTGCTTTGATTCATTTTCTTCGACGTTGCTGTTGTTATCAACTGTTTGACCAGGGTACTGTTATGGTCGAGTATTGCTGAGCGCGTGTATGGATGACCGAATTAGTGGATAAAAGTCGGCGGACATTAATCCGATTAATGCTGAGGGAAAGGTTTAGAGGGAGAGAAAGATAGAGAAAGGTGAACAGAGAGAGGAGGGGAGGGGGGGTGCACATTGCGTGCATTTGGTCTATTTGGGGTTTGGCACTCCCGGGCAAGTGGCATTTGCGGGGTTGTATGACGTCACTCTCACTTATGCGCACGTACGTACGTACACAAAACTAAACCAATACTCGATCGTTCAAAGTCACCGTATGTAGGCCTACTATTACTAGTACATCCACGAAAAGAGTATAGAGTACGGTATTTGCAAACGATACCAATTGAGCCCATATAGTTAATATTTAAGGCTAATAAATTTATGTACGTACATTTTAAGGAAACAGTACCTAAAAGTGAAGAAGCTTGCCTTGTGTTGATATTACAGTGCTTAGGCCTATATGATAAAGGCTAGGTCTGGTACTAGTTGTAATAGCCCTACTATTACTAACGCAGTACCACCAGTACCGGACATACAACCTAAGTATAGGTACTGTAGTCTTACCGATTCAAGTCACAAGCACAATACGTCATGCAAATTCCATCTTTACTTATTCCTTCAGTTGCACTAACTTATAGGCCTAGGCTTATGTTACTTGTTGGCCTATGTGGGCGAGTATACCCCGTCCGAAAGTTTACTGCCAATGACAATCTTGCAGTAATTTCGTTCATACAGGCTTTAATCAGGACTTTTTTTTCTATATAGAAATCACTTCAGGTTAATGTAATTTGCTGTAATAAATGTTTAGCTTCCTTGATATTTGCAAACCTTTTTGGCGTATTTTTGCTTACTAAGCCAACTAAGGCCATGTATAACGGGTTGAAATATGGGACCCCACCAAAATTTCATATTTTTTTTGGCGCATGTGGCGGTCCATAGCGTGGAACGTCCATGTAGAGACTGTTGCAAAATTGCCATTATGCACTGTTACACCAAGTTTTTCCTGTTCTCTCTTCTCCAGGTAAGATGGTCTTTTATTCCTACCTTTTGGCTAAATCAAGTACTAATAGGCCCATCATAAATGTTTAGAGGTCTTAAATATATTGGTTTTATGTGTGGATGACCTGTTGTTAAGTAGCAAATAAGTAAGGAATAAACTATAATTTGTGACAGTGGCATGCGTAAGCTCATGTCCGTTAGGTTATTAGTATACTGTGTGTGTGCATGCCATAGAAATCGATAAGGATGCATGGTGCATGCTAACATAGCGTAATGACTACCGTAGAGTACATGGGGATTGCAGTGTTAACAAAGCTGACAGGTTATTTTCCGTCAGGAATTGTTAGCTATTTTATTGGGAAAATGGATGTAGGATGAAGGATTACAGTTGTTATTTTTAATAACAGTTGATATTGATTAATTATGTTATTTTAGAGTTTTGGTATGACGCAGGAGTGACCATTTCGAAGGTGTTTGTGTGCAGCATTTGTTCGTACGTGATAAAAGTGTAGGCTATGGCTGTATGATTATGGCGGCCATAGCCTCGTGGTCACTGTGAAGTGACGTCACGATTGATGTTGTCATTTGGGGGAATCCCCTGAATTGCGTTGTCGGCAACGATGGTATTACTAGTGCATATAGTTCAATTGAATCATTCTGAGTGTGTGTCAAGACCTCGGTGAGTTAATGCATATTTCCTTGATAGTGGGAAAAAGTATATGTAATAAATTAGTTCTGCTGAACTGTCAAACTAGGTGGAAACACCTAAAAGTCCTGGATTTAGATTTTAAGTAAGTCAGATGCCAAAGAATTAGGATATTTAAGGAGGGCGAGTTAATATTTCATATGGTCCTGTTATTGAGCTGACATGTTGAAATAAACTGTTGCAAAATTGCCATTATGCAGTGTTATACCAAGTTTCCTTGTTCTCTCTTTTCCAGTCTTCTACAGCTCCTCAATGGTAATAGTAAGTACATAATGTTGTAGTTGAAGTAAAATGGCATCTATAGACACAAACTGATGCTATCATTTTGACAATATTTCACATATCTATATTATTTTGGACGTATCAGATCTCGTTTGGAGGAGGGGAGGGGGGTTGCACCTAGGGGACAAGGAAAAAATCTGGTTGGGCAATGCCCACCCATTCCCCTCATAGTTCTCGCACTGAGCACAGCAAAATCCTTAGTTATTTCTTTGTTAAATGTCATTTCTGTTAGAAACAAGGAAAAAATATCCTGGATCACATAGTGGGCTATATTATACAGAGGGGTCATTCCATATCAAATCACCAGATTTTGGGGTATGTTGTAGTTTGACATTTTTGAAAAATTCCCAAATTTATTGTATGAGTGGACCACCATAAAATAAGCATATTCTGAAAATTTCAGTTGCATTGATTTACAATTGGCCGATTTAAAATTCTTTGAAATTCCGCAATTTGTCGCCACCATGGCAATTTGGCATTTTCTTGACTTTTGAGGTCTCATTTCTCAGCAATTACATATTGTACTACCTTTCTATTACAGATGCCTATAGAGTCTTACCCATAGAACAGGAAAATAAAAAATTAGGCGACAAAAATATTGTCTTGTGGAGTTAGGTCAACTTAAAAGTGTCAAATATTTAATTTTTGTACTTTTCACTAAAAAAATGTGCTATTTTGAGTGATGAATTGCTCCTAAACCATTGCTTCAGGGTACTTGATTCTTTCAGAGGTTATTATGTCTAGTACAAACATTACAAAATAATGATTACAATGCTTTCCTAGAATATGTTTGCAAGTTGTGCAACTCTAAAGTTGCTATTTCATGCTGCGATTCAGCATGAGGTAGGGGTTTTGATGCCAATTTTTTACCAAAGTAACCATGTTAGAGGTGTCAGGGTTTATACTTTATTAATAAGTATAAAGTTCTTACACATTAAGAAATTTCAGGGTTCAAGCTGTTCTCAATATTAATTTATGAAGTTGTTAAGTTGCTCCGATGTACAAAAGAAGTCGTTTTTGACGGCCAATAACTCAAAACGCGTCAAATTAAAAAAAATTGATAATTTTTTCTGGAAGAGATATAGTACCACCCTGTTTGTACAAAAAATTTCAGGAGGGTGTTTTGCCTTATTTTGAAATGAAATAATTTTGAAAGAAATAGTATTTTGTTATATGAAATTAAAAACTGCACAGTATTGAACTGAATGACCTTGAAGTACAGTACAATACCCAGGGTCAAAACTCATGGAACATCAAAACAGGCAAAAACGTTTTTTGTAAAATCCCAAACTTTGAGGATTTTTTTTGAGGTCGTTTGTTAGCTGCAAGCACTAACAGTTCCAATGGGCATTGTGGATGTCTTGTATTGTTTGTTTTATCATTAAACATCTTCATCAGAAATGTCTCTGAATTGCAATATGCATTATATTCTATTAAATTCTTATTACAAGTCATTCATAATTAGCTTAATTTTATTTCTTATCTAGTGATCCTATCCGGCATTCCAAAGAGCCACAATACAAGAGAAAGCCAAGGGATTGTATCGTTCCCAGATGCCACGCAAAGATGCTGATCCGGCTTGACAACCATCTGGTAGCAGTACATAAGTTAAAGGTATCAGATATAGTTTTGAGACCATTTTAAATTCCAGACCAAAATGAAAATTCCAGTCTCAATATTAGTCTCATACAAAATCAGTGAAGCTGTAAGGTACAGGGAAAGCTGCATACATAAATTTGTTCACAATAATATTTGCCCTTCATTAGCATGAACATTCTACGACTAGCATCAGAATGATCTTTCCTGCTTTTGTATCTGATTATATATTCATGTAGCAATTATTACCAACATATAAATATACAGTGCTTTTTCTATAAACTTATTAGTGTAAATTTCTAAAACATCAGATCTCAAACTTTAGAAAATTTAAATAATTAAATTTGCACAACAGCATTGGCATTAGCCTGTCCATATTTCAAAAGTTTAGTTGTTGCGTTTGAGTCAAAAAATATGGATTACTACAAACACATGTAAAACCATTTTAGCTAGCATAATTGAGCAAATCTAATACTGAGATATGTACAATAATGTAATAGTGTTGGTTATAGGTATACTGACTTGATAGAATATTTAATGGCAGGTAGAGTAGTTACAGTAACCCTTCATTCCTGTTTGGTTGGTGAAATGGTAATTAAGTGAAGTGATCAGATGGCAGGGAGGGGAGGTTCAGGCCATTCATGGGGGTCGACACACCAATTAAAGAGAACATGGCTTTGCTGTCTTTTGTAACACATTCAATACAAATACTTTTTTTGTGTCATATATTTTTCCTAGAACTGCATTTGTTAAATTCTGGAAGAATTTCTTTCTAGCTAAATAATATTTTATTGAACACAGCATGATATAAGTGTCTCAGATAGTAATCATTTCTTAATTTACTTATATTTTCACAGAGAGTGTTTACTCGTATTTTGTTGGAAACGAGGATTAAATACAATGACGTGGAGGAAACACCAGCGAAGATGTCGATAGATGAAAGTATGTTATAAAGTATCCATAGAATGAATTATGACTAGAATATATGGCTTATTGATTTTACCATGAACTGGACAAATTTGCACCATGATATTTTAATTTGCTGTCGTTTTATACCGAATTTTCTTACTGTGACTACCCGTTTAAATATTGTTATGGCCATTACACCACTGCATGACCAACCCAAAATGAAATTGATGTGTATTATTTAGTGTTTGCATGGGTTATCCGGGTACCCGGGTACCCGCCGGACGTGATACTACCCGGTTCCTAATTTATTACCCAAATCCTAAGCAAAGTGTGATTTAAAAAAAAAAAAAAAATTGACAAACCGACGGTTAGGCAGATTTCCCATTGACCTAGTGTGTTGTTAGGCTACCATGTGGTCGAAGATAACAGCAATAACGAAATACCCGCCCGACGTGATACTACCCGGTTCCTAATTTATTACCCGAATCCTACGCAAAGTGTGATTTAAAAAAAAAAAAAAATTGCAAACCGATGGTTAGGCAGATTTCCCATTGACTTAGTGTGTTGTTAGGCTACCATGTGGTCGAAGATAACAGCAATAACGAAAGTTTTCCATGGATATCTTATAACTGCGTCACAATTTCAGCTAATAAACAGATGGCTAGGCTAGATTACCCCCATTGACTTAGTGTGGTGTTAGGCAACCATGTGGTCGAACGTAACAGCAATAACGAAAGTATTCCATGGATGTCTTATAACTGCGTCACAACTTCAGCAAATAAACAGATGGTTAGGCTAAGCTAGATTTCTCATTGACTTAGTGTGGTGTTAGGCTACCATGTGGAAGAAATAATTTACTCATTCGTTTATTTCATAGAAGGAAAGGCTGACAAGGAATTTTACGAGATTTTTATGGATTATAGACGGGATAACTAAAAAACAGAAATCGCAAGTGGCTTTTTACTAATCGTTTATTCCAAATGCGATCACTTTGCGCGAAACGCGCAATATCGCGGCAAATGCGAACCCTGGGCCTGCATAATAGATAGTAGTAGTAGTAACAACTAAATTGGATATTTATATGGTTTGATCCAATAGACGTGCACGAGTAAGCATAAGCAGCGGCGGCAGTGCGATGTTAGTAGTAATGCTAATTATAATTAAATAATTAATTTATTAACAAGTTAATGAAAGAAACAAAAGCAAATAAATATTATTGAGGAGGGTTTTATACCTTATCTTACACCTACGTATTTGAACATGAAAACATTGTCAGTAGAGAATATAATGCATTTATTACAGCATCCAATATGTAATTTCTTGAAAATCGTGATACACGAGGGTAAACAATTTTTTCCGGGTACCCGGATACCCGACGGGTAACGCCCCTCGGGTACCCGGTTCCCGATTTTTGGACCCGTGTAAACACTAGTATTATTATACACATTATTATTTTGTATTATTATGTAATTGTCTAATTCACCTGAAAAGTACATTATCATGTTGTTCCAAATATGCATTGAGATAATCGTCATGAAAATATTGTGAAAAGGGTGGTGTCCACGAAGCGCCCTGTTAGATGATCGACAGGGCAGACCCAATATACTCTGTCCTGAGAGATTTAAATTTATTTTAGAGCTATGAAGAGCATAGTTTATGATGTTCTGGAGAAAAGTGACAATGGTGTCATTTTCAAAGGTTTAAATTCTAAAATTCATTGGAATAAGAATGAGTGTATTATAGTTCAAGGACTACAAAGTTTATGATCTACTGAAGGACATTGGTATGAAAAGTTTGTTTCTTCTATAAACAAGTAAATATTAAGCATGACATATGTAGGTAATTAAGTTTTTGCCCTAAGCATTAATGTTTATTAAGAATTTTACTTGTAGAGCATAGTCTGTGCAATACAAGGTTGACATTAAATGTAACCTACAAAGATGATGTTTGCTGCCATTCAGGTTTATTAGAAGATTACAATTTTACTTTGAAATCATTGACTACATTTTCTCTGCATGATTTTGGAATAACTCGTACATATTGATTTACTTTCTGCAGGTTACTCTGTATTTGACGGGGCCGCCCAGCATCTACTCCTGCTTGCTAGTGGGGGAGCATCTGCAAAGAAGACTGTCTACAACCACGTCTTGCAGATGAAGAAAATCTCAGAGATGGCAGGCGGAGTGAAGGAGTTGTTTGCAAACAGTTCTAGGCTGAGAAAGTGAGTGAATTATTCTCATGTCAGTTTGCCATTGTGCAAGCCAAAGATTGGATAATCGATGTGCCACACAAGAACCTATTGATTATATTTAGACTTGCCAAAGCAGAGTCATATTCTGTTCACAGTTTAATTACATACCCAGCCTTCTGGCAATATACATTACTCTTATGTGTAGTGAGACTTACAGCATGATCAAAGTGATCCATTCAATAATTGGTTAAGTAGATCGGTTAGAATAATTACTTTCATGACATGGGTGAAAGCTACTGTAGGTCTTGCTGCTGTGTCCCATGGGTAGGTAGCAGACTTATGAAAGGTGCTACTCAGTTGATTTCCACGCTTCTAAAGTTTGCCACATCAGTGATACCTTGAAACCCCTAGTCTGCTGTCTGCCTATAATCCTTAAAAAGAAATTTAAAAATAATTTAACTTGAAAAGTTCTTGCAACTAATTAAGGACTTGATATGATACGATAGATATTTACAGACATCATCCTGTGGTTTTATGCTCATAGTGGATGATTCCTATGCAAAGAATCAGAGTATTAATGTTGTGGGTATATATGCATGGATTTGTGAAGGCTAGCATTTCTGCTTATTTAAGTAAACAGGCAACCTTGTGAGGGAGAAATGGTATAGAAATGATATTTACATGGATAATCCGTGCAGTCAAGCAATCATGGCATTTAATCCTGACTGCCCTTGCTCCAATAATGCATATTGGCTGTGAATTCGAGGAGGAATTTTCTGTTTTTGGTGGCAATTATACCATCATTATACCGATTTAAATCGACATATACCAATTTCCTTCGACTTATACCAGTTTCCAGCAGCTTAAATTGACTTCTACCGATTTAAATCGACATATACCAGTTTAATTCTACATATCATCGATTTAAATCGACATAATATGCCAGTTTAATTTGACATATCATCGATTTAAATCGACATATGGGTCATTCCGTGTCAAATCACGGATGGCTGTTGCTGCACCCTCTCCAAAAATTCCCAAACTTTTTGTATGATTGGACCACCATGAAATAAGCATATTCTGAAAATTTCAGTTGCATTGCTTTACAATTGGCCAATTAATCACACTTTGAAATTCCGCAATTTGTCGCCACCATGGCATTTTGGCATTTTCTTGACTTTTGAGGTCTCATTTCTCAGCAATTAAACATTCTACTACCTTTCTATTACATATGCCTATGGAGTCTATCCCATAAAACAGGAAAATAAAAAATTAGGCTACAGAAATATTGTCTTGTGGAGTTAGGTCAACCTAAAAGTGTCAAAATATTCGATTTTTGTACTTTTCACTTAAAAATGTGCTATTTTTAGTGATGAATTGCTCTTAAACCATTGCTACAGGGTACTTGATTCTTTCATTGTAATTAAAAAGGAATGGTAAGTATATGCACAAATGGTCAACTGCAGATGGTAACAATTTGGATACAACATGACATTTCTAACTAAGTATCAATGAAGCAATTTATGTAATGTATCACCAGTTCCCCCTATTATATTGTTTGGGAATGGGTCAGGAGAGAGGAAAGGTGGCTATTGGGGAATGATGAGTATGGGTGTGAGGGAGGGGTAAGGGTAGGGAGATGAAAGAAATTTGAATATGATTACTCTCATAAATGCTTTCTGAAACTGCATGATTGTAATTCCCCACATATTGTTTTACATTTCAGTATCATGACCACCATGCAAAAACAAAAGCCCCAAAGACCATAATGAAGTACCTAGAATCTGTTAAGAAACTAAGTATGTACATGATGATAGAAGAGGAGGGGGGGGGGGGGGAACCCTTCTAGCAATCACCCAGGCAAAAAAAGTTGGCCAAAACTGAGAGGCTAGCATCAGCCTTAATCAAGGGGCTGAGCCCCTTGCAAAGAGGAGGGAGAGGCAAATGAAATCCGAGATTAGAGGTGAGAACTTTGTCAAGCATAATGAACCCTACATATTCTTGTGTGAGTATGTCTCATGATGGAATCAATATATCTGTATGTATATATGCTTTTGATCATATGCAAAATCATCCCTTATTAATTTAACTATGATTAATTGTTTGGTAAACAATAAAAATGTTAACACTTACTACCAATTTCATGCAGAATAATGATCAGTACCTCAAGCAAGTATTACGTTTATACTGGTCTGCCTCCATTTCATTCAGTGCCTAATAGCTCTTACATACTTTCTTTTTCTAAACACAGACAAAATGATTGATGCCACAGACATTCAACAATTCTGCATGATGCTGAAGAATTGGAGACAAAACCACACATAAGTAAGTTGCATTATCTTGAAGTAATTTATAGGAGTCAGCTAAAACTGATGCAATCATGTTGGTGTCTGGGTGTGTATGTGGCAATAAGATTGTGAACAAAGTACCTCCAGAATCACATATTATATTGATACCTGGCATACTTGGTTTATATGCTGGGTAGTAGATGATCTCTATTATTGGTGAATAGTCGTGATTGGGCTTGGTTTACTGAGGCCTATAACAAATACGGTAGCTTTGGCCTTGTTGGTTTCCATTTTGATATTTCTTTTAATCAGTATTGCCATTTTATTCCTATAAGCCTTCTATGTTTATTGCATTGTACTATGGATGTTTTTCTCCAAGATCCATATGTATTACACTCCCAAGCAGTTTAGCATGGTTGTCCTTGAAATTTGGTATTTGCCATAGGCCTACCATGTTTTCTGAGTGAAACCGGTCAAAATATTTCAATTCAACCCAGGACTCATTGCAGTGTGTCAATTTTCATGTACTGGGAAAAAGGACTGCCTTTGACTTAACAAAAGTTCTGTGTTACTTTAATGCACATGTACATTATTTTACTGGTTGTTATCATAAATATAATTTCTGGGCTAGCACATTGACAAATTGTTGCCAACCAAAAAATAGTTTGTTTTGGTGGTGGTTTTCCACAAAAAGATATTGTATGAATGAACAGGGTTATTCAACGGTCTAGCGTGCATTTATCACATGATTCATGCACTCCAGGGGTTAATGCTATCACTGGATGCACTCGAGCTGCGTCCTCGTGCATCCCTTGCATTATTCTCAACCATGCATTAATCCTGTGAAGAACATACGATAGGCCGTTGATTAACCCCTCATTAAGAACATAAATTTCATTTTATGTCACTGTCATATCTATCAATCATTTGTAATGGATTATGGCACAAATTTGAATGTGATCATTATGTGGTGCCCAAGAGTTTGAAGGCAGTTAAGCAATTTTAGATGCAAAGTGATTTTGGTTAATTTTCTGACAATAAGATCCTCTTTCATATTTGTAGCTCGACTCTCAAAAAGCGAGAAGATCAGCTGGAATGACCTTCTTTGTGTAAGAAATTATATAATAACAGACCTGCTTGTTGCTGGGGCTCCAACTTGAAGGAGTGGAGTCATCACACCTGGTTTCACACTCCAGCAGTTCAGGAAGGCCACCAAACTGACCAAGGATGATGGCTCTGACTACTGGGTGGCAAATGTATGCATTTAACTTTATTTTGTTAAATTATGTTGCAAACAGCTTAAATTTGTGCATATATCAAGGGGGAGCATTGGGGTGGACACCCCTCCCCTGTGTAAAAAAAGGAAAATAAAAACAGGCAAAAATATGAGAAAGGGAAATAGTTAAAAAATATGAAAAGGAAATAAGAGAATAAGTATAAAAATGTACACATAGTTATAAGTTTCACATGATTATCATGTAAACATGGTGATTGTGTAGTTGTTCTACCTGATCATTTACATTTAGAACATGATCATGTAAAGTTAGTAGATCATAGTAACTTTATAATTGTAACCTGAAATGAAGATCCAGCATCCTAAAAATCAATCATATAATACATATACTGTAGGCTAACTATAGCCACATCAAATAATGACTTTACACTGAGCATATCACACATACATTAATTTTGTATACTGATGTGCCAGGCTAGTAAAACTAATACATGTAAACTGGTATTAATATTAATAGCTACAGTCATGGAATGCATATTTATCTCATACTTGTGTTGACAAAATTAACAGGTTGATGATCATAAGACTATAACCAGTCATGGACCAGCAAGGCTGTTCTTTAATGACGAGGTATACAGTCTGGCCAGGGTCTATGCAGACTATGGCAGGGTGCAGACTGCCAATGTCACTTCAACCTTGGTCCGGCCTTGAAGACGAGTCACCTTTTTTTTTAGAAAACAAGGGGGGAAAGGTTACCAGAGTCGCACAAACCATTTTTAGGCTGTGGAAGAGCCATGGGTTCGCTGGTAATCTCAATCCCGCCCACATACGATATACAGCTGCGACAAAGGTATGTTATAAATATATTCAATATATTCAAGTAACAAAAAGTTTTAGTTTAGGGTAGAAATATTGTATGCAGTCATCCTAACCATTGGTCATTAAGTTTATTTTTCAGAGTCTGTTTGGTATTGCATCAATTGTTATAAAACAGACTCACAAACAACAGTTAATGTAAGTCAGGTATTTTTAAAATGCATAGCTGCAGGCAAAAAGAAAATTCCATGTAAATTTCTTAAGTGTGAGATTCAAAATAAAAAGAGTGCTTAAATGCATCTCGCTGCAGGGCCTGGGAGATGCCATTTCCTGCAATCTGGGGGGTATTTTTGGCAAAACAATTTGGGTTCACTAGGCGCCAATGGTGGCGTTCTGCTTAGATAGTGTCAACAATGTGCCATACATCAATGGATAGGTACAAGTGTAAAGATTTTATGTAACATAAATTTAAATGGATTAGAAGATGTCAAAAAAAACACCAGCTATGCATTTTAAATAAGGGCCACAGATGATTTTAAGAATGGGGATAGATGGGGAGTATGTTACAAATTAACTTCATTTTGGACCTTTAAAAACCTTTATTTTCATATTTGAAACCTTTAAAAACCTATATTATGTTAAAGAGCTGCTGGGAGGTCTGCTATATAGTCTTTCTCTGCTCTTTCATTTGTTCCTATGTTACAAAGGATTGTCACATCTCTCATAGACAATCCCACCCCATGATTGGTTGTGCATATTACTTAACAGCAATTACAACAATATGCGCCGCTCATGACATGTAGGTAATGCATGCACTGGTGGATGATAGAATAGTCTAGTGATTTACATTTATCAATTCTTTCTGAAATTAAAGCAGACAACATATTGCAGTCATAAATTCCAGCAATTTTTTGGGCCACTGCCATTCATGTGCAATAAAAGGTTACATGTATTTTTTATATGTGTGCATGAGAAACTCAGTGGGTGCAGTCATATTTACCGACAAGGTAGTGAATGAATGGCAAAGACTGCCTTGATAGAATAAATGTATGCTTGGGACTTCAAACTCTGCCCTTTAAGTAGCAACATAATGAAAACCAAATAAGTACATTAACCATGTATGTAATAGTAATTCAACCTTGTTTGTTCTACTCTTTAGGCCTGCGAAACACTGAATCCAGTGTCTAAGAGAGGTGTTGCCAATATAATGGCACACACTGTTGCCACACAAGAGCATTATTACAATGCTTTAGTAGGCTGACAATGCTGCTGTAAATTCATCAATGTTGGTGCAACAATCCATATGCCAGGTAATGATATACTGACTTGATTGACTAGCTGGTGAACCCTAGCTATTGAGATCAAGGTCCAAATCTTGAAATAAGAGAGGAATTCCATGTAAGACAATGTTATGCTAAATTCTTTCATGTTCAGAACCTGTTTGTTATCATTCGCAATATAACAGTATTTCTCCTATTTCTCTTAATATTTTCAGCCAAAATGAAATTGACGCATATTTTCTTGGAAGGTGACGGACTACCTGCAGGCCAACCTGAAGGCCAAAATGAAACAGGCCAAAGCCACAAAGAAGGGAAAGACAACAATGAAAGACCTTGTAAGCATTAATCAATGACATTGAAGAATAAATGCAGAAGTTCATGCTGAAATGGAATGTAAATATGTGTTTACTCTTATATCATGTATGTGATTATGATACTCTAAAGAGTCAATCCCAAACGGTACAAATGTAATGGGTCATGAAATAGTTACCGTTTAATTTGAAGGCATACAGTAATTAACAATTTAATATGAGTCAAAACCACACTGTCCACCCTCTCTATACAACTTCCCATACTATAACTTCCCATACTTTATTTATCATGACCATGAATAACCACTTTCCACACATTGACCTATGCATGCAGTACCCCTCTCCACATATTCATATAACCATCGTTTATCTCCATCCTAAGGCATTTTTTTCAGAGATATGGTCGGACCATGATATGCACACTGACATTTTGCACAACACAACTTTCAAGGTAATTCTTTCTAAATACTTATTTGCCTTAACTTCTAATTGCATTACAGATCAGTTGGGTATGCTAACTACCATTGTTTTCTGTTCAAACTAAATTAATTAATTTAATTAATTTAAATTAATTAAACTAAATTAATCCCTTTTCCATTTTTCCAGGTGAGATCTGTGTATAACGAGGGGAGAGATGTTCTTGGAGAGTTCTCTCTACAGAGTGTATATGACAAGGTCAGGCACGGTGATCTTTTAGAACCAAGACACTGATGAAGATGAGTAGCAGTGCTGTGCTTGAGTCCTGTTCTTTTCTGTGTCTGTGTCCAAGTCACTGGTGTTCCAGTCGCTGGTGTTCCAGTCGCTGGTGTTCCAGTCGCTGGTGTTCCAGTCGCTGGTGTTCCAGTCGCTGGTGTTCCAGTCGCTGGTGTTCCAGTCTGAGTCTCTGGTATACAAGTCCCTGTTGTCTGAGTCACTCATGATAAAATATGCAAAAAAAGAACAAAGGGTCATGTCATTACTTTCACATTATTGTTAACAAGTCTTTTTACTGAAAGTATTTGTTGCACTTTAAAACAGCCTCATTATACTCTGAAGAAATGTGAGTGTTTACATCAA
This sequence comes from Apostichopus japonicus, assembly GCF_037975245.1. Classification (NCBI taxonomy): domain Eukaryota; kingdom Metazoa; phylum Echinodermata; class Holothuroidea; order Aspidochirotida; family Stichopodidae; genus Apostichopus; species Apostichopus japonicus. Next base: position 8,050,093 of record NC_092580.1, read on the forward strand.
TGTGTGGTGAATTACTGGAGTTGATGTAAAATGACTGGAAATGATTCTTTTCCTGAAGATTGTAAAGGTAGGCTACAGTACTGGTGTTCCCTTCATGGTGTTCAGCCATTTCAGCTGGGTCAAGGTCCTGAATGGGTCATTTTATGCAAACTCCCCTCCCACAGATTTTATGATGGTACAATTAGTGGTGAGGGTTTGTCATAATAAATACTTCAGTGGTGCTCCATTTTGGGGTGTGTTAAGAGATGCAGGTCAAAGGTAAGTTGACATCACTATAAGGTTCAACAAGTGATATCCATTATACTGATATCTTGTAGTTACAAAGAGCAATTTTAAATTAATATTGAAGGCACACAGGTGTTATGATACAGCATTAACCTATCTATCTCAAACATTAATTGTTATGTGATTGCACAAAGGTGACATTAATAATAATAATATAAGAATTTGTAAAGCGCTTTTATCCAGTTAAAAAACTGTTCAGAAGCGCTGCAGGAGTACCCAAAATGGACACAACAGTTATTAAACAAATGGTTACGCATTCATGAATAAGAACGTCTTGAGTTCTTTCTGGAAAGTTGACAAATGCTGGATTTGTTTTCAGATGTAAGGGGAGACTGTTCCAGAGCTGTGGAGCTGATCTAGCAAAGCAACGTTCCCCATAGGTGGAAGTGCGAACAGTAGGAACAGATAGCATATGTTGTACGCTTGAACAAAGCACCCTGCTAGGTCTGTTTTCTTGGAGAAGCTCTTGTAGGTATTACTGGGGCTAAACCATTCCTTGCTTTGAACACATGGACAAGAATTTTATAATTGATTCTGCCCGCAATTCTAAGCCAGTGAAGATCTTTAAGAATTGGTGTTATCTGTTGGTATTATTAGTTTCATTGATGAAAATTGGTGATAATCATCCATAATGGTGTCAAAAGTTGTCCAAGAAAGTCATCTTATATCTAGTAATTTTCACAATTGTTTAAAGGAACGACAGTATCAAATAAAGTAGTCAAACACACAACCTGCATAACTGCTATATGGTACTATCATTATTATTCTGCATTTGAATCAAGTTGAAGAATAATTAACCCATAGCAGAGGTTTTCAAGTTCTTTGTACTGACCAAGAGCCAGTTTTACTGGATTTGACACTTTATAATAATTGTAATTAATTTTTATGTTTATTGCTTTAAATACCTGTGCGGTAAGTACTGTTTGGGCACAAGCCAATTGATGCTGTTTGGTAACAAAGATCATTTCCAACTTTAAATTGGAATTAATTTCTACATGTATTGAGCTGGGCAATTAAACAATAACCGTGACATTGAAATATTTGGAATTTCCATTTTATTTTGTGATTTTCTTGTTTTTTTTTTCTGAAAGTTTATCATGTGTAGGCCTATGTATATGACAAGCTTGAATGGACATTTAGCTGCAACTATTGTTATGATTTATTGGAGCTATTCATGTAAAACTGCAGCTTAAAATTCCCTATTATTTCCATACATCCTAACAAACCTTCGAGGCCAAACCAAGTTTAATAACCAACAAATAACTAGAAATGCAAAGTCCCTATTGTATGGATGAAGTCCTGTCCCTTGTCCGACACAGAGGGACTTGATCACCCAGCCAGTTAGTAATTCTTGGCAGCCGCCAATGTCATTAACCAGCAGCTCAACACTGCACTGCCAAATTGACCAATCTTACCTAATTAATCAATGGGGTAGTCCAATTTGTAGCATATCCATGATTTCACTGGGAAAGGGTTAGGGGTGGACAGTACCTGATGGTCACAAATACTTTAATTGTTGCAGTCCCTTTGGTGCTTAGAACAATTAAGAAAACAATCCTATATTAAATCCAATATATAGGATTATATACAATCCTATAACATACTTGAATCATATAATATATTCAGTTTGCATACAATTTCTAATTTTTTTATGTGAGGGGCACATGCAACCCCCCCCCCCCCCACTAAAGTCTATATCAATGAGGAATCTTGCGAAAGCTGGGTCTTTGATAAGCCATCAGACCTTTCATCAGTTGACTATTGGTGGTAGTTGTTTGACCCTTCATCCTTTCCTAAACCCCCAGCTAGGGGCGGCGATTTGTTTCAAAATGGGGGGGGGGATTTGATTGGGTGCAGGGGCGTAGCAACTTTTATCCCCAAAATTGTTCGCACGCTTTGTGATATTGTAATGGCGCGAAGCGTATAAGAAAATTTTGGCCGAAAATGCCTCCCAGATCGCAGGAAATGGCACTTCCCATGCCTTGTAAGTTGCATCTCAGCATTTTCTATTATGAAATTACAAGCGATATCATCAAAAGATATGCTCAAGGGGGGGGGGGGGGGCGACTTGGCTACGCGCATTCGGTTAGAAATCTTGTAGGAAACCCAGTGAACCCATATCGATGTGGATCATATATATGATTGAACGTACTTACAATCATACACAAGAGATGTACAGACATTATGATAATCATGAGTGACAACTTGCTATACGCTCACAGAAACGATCACGAAGTGTCATTTACCTCATGCAGCATGTGTTGGATGAAGTGTTAGCCGCCGCCGAGTATGATTTGGATATTAATCTCACGCAGTATTTTCTATTGATAACCACCAAACATTGAGGGGTATATTAGATACTGTATCCCCTACCTAGCACATTGGGGGACCCGTCCCCCCCCCCCCCCCCATGATCGCCGCCAATTCACCCAGCTATGAAACTGAATACAACACTTAATTGTTTACAATTGTTTGTAAGGAGTCTTGCACCTATACCCTAAGATGACCAGTGGCGTAGCCCTGCAGAGTGTCTATTAGAGGTGGGCTCAAGCACACCCCCCTCCCGACATATGTTCCCATCCCCCCATAATTTATCCTCATGAAAAAGACCCCAAATAGACCATTTAAAACAAAAACCAAAGGGCGCCCCATGCGTCCATGGTTGGCTGACTTCGAGGAATGATCAGGCAAGTAATATCCATATTCATGAGGTAGGCCACGCGACAGACGGCGCACATGGCGCCAAAATTAGAAAGCCTGTCAAGACCTATTAGAGAGGAAGTAAAGAATTGCACTCTATTGACTACTGGGGCTGCTATGCTGTGAAGGTGAGTGAAATATTCCAACTTGAACGTCCTCAATTAAATCACTTTTCCTTAGCTATGGGTAAGGAATACAAACATTAGAGATTGCTAAATGTGTGCTAATAATATGCCTCAATATAATTATGTAATTATAATAGCATATACACCTGCAGCAGGTGAATCTGTTCTTGCCATGATTTAGATATTGTAAGTGTTTGGTCTATAAACTGGAAAGACTTTAGCCTAGGCGTTACTCCTTCGCGCTGTAGTACAATTCTTATATAAACAGAAATAATGTTTATTCGCAACGCAGAGATATTTCTGAAAAATTGAACTCCCGAAACAGCATCAAAGATATTGCTGGATTTGGTCTGCTACCACTCAGATATGCCCTTTATACAATTGCTTTCTTTCAGCAATTCCAAGGTAAATTGTTGACCCTGAAACCTTTACCATCATTAGGCCACGTTAAGCACTTCAATTATTTAGATTTCCTTTTAATACAAAACCCGTCACCATTACAGAATAACAAAGATAATTAACGAAACACAATAAATAGCATATTAGAAAATTAAGCACATGTGGGTCCATGTTATGTATAAAATTGCCTGGTATTCTTAGTGTATATGAAGAAACTTTAAATCTTTGATATCACTCAAATGGAATAAGAACTTTGTAATTGGCAAAAGGCCTCCCCTTCGTCCTCCCTCCCTCCTTTCCCACCCACCCCTCCCCCCATCCCTCCCCGTTCGAAATTAATTTGAAGTGATATAGCAGACTATGGAGTTTGTGACTGTAAGTGTAACTGTGTTTCCGATATCGTGACCTATTTTCGGCAAAACGATAAATTGTAGGAAAATTGCAAAGAAAAATCGTAAAATTTTGACAGCACATTAACGTTCCCGTAAGTTACGGTGACTTAAAAATGTTCAGCTCACCTTGTTGCCATAATTTTGAATTGGTATTTAGGCTAAATTAGTAATTAATGTAAGTGCATAATTATTATTTTGTCACAAATGGGTTGAAATAATGACTGATGTGAGCATATATTTTTGGTGTGCTCAATGTTGAATTTTTATGATACTTTGTAGCACAATGTTGAATTGCTCACTTTGTTTGTAAATATATTTACAAACACGTACTTTATGGGATACAAAATTCAAAATGTCCGGCAACGTTGGAATATCCATGTGCAGTAAATGTACCAGTATTGGAACTCTGGGGATAATAAATTACCAAAGTAAAACGGTTGTAATGTCACAAATATAGTGGAAATTTTCACATAAAATATTCGATATTCGCAGATAATAAAATGATTCAAAAATCTCTGGAGTCAACAACCACCATATACCTCCACCATGCACCGACCAACCAATTCCAATCTTCTGCCACTTGCAAAGGCTTTAAATGAAGGCCTATTGTATTTTCCCCCCTGATTTTTATGCATGGTTTAGTGATATTCTACTGCATCATTATATAAAGAAATGCTTGATTGTTCTTAATATCTGGCATATTTTATAGATGTTTCATGCTCCCTAATGCTGAATAACTCCACCCACCCACCAACCATCAACCAACCAACCACTGGCTATACCAGCCAATAGCCACCAGCGGATGTACTAGAGCTACAATCACGGACTAAATCGATTGTAGGGCGCTTTCTGGGAATGTCCACATAGTGGATTATCCAGTTTCGCAACAGATACATTTATTTGCCTATGATGCATTGGGTAATATTATATTTTTTCCGAATTTCGACAGCTATATAATGTTCAAATTAGAGCACCTCTCTGGTTTTCTTAAAAATAATTTACTCCATTGTATGTATCTATTTAATAACTAAATCATGCATATCGATATAAGCATCACTTTATCTAGTTCCGATTTTCTTTTCTTTTATAGATGATCCTAGCTCTCCACTGGGCCACATGGAATAGATTTTAGTGTATTGTATTTCTATTGTAATATTAATGGCGTGTAGTAATATTTTACTGCATCATTTTGTAAAGAACTGTTCATTTTATCAATGTGTTAGGATTTACATCACGATCATCCACCAAGCCAGCATCCAACCTAAAAGCCACTAACCATTCCCTACACACATATCCACTCGCCAGCCAGCACCAATGTTTGCAATATGTAAGCAAAATATTAATATACATTTTATTGCAATTATTTTAAGTAGTATTTTAGAAGAATCTTATTGAATACATTTCGTTTGCATATTTTAATGATTTTTTTTCGTACTTCGACAGCATTATGATGGGCCGGTAATAACCTGCAAGCATCTACAAGGATATCTCAATATGGTTTCCAAGATACTTATTGGCCAAGGTCCTGCGTTAATCCACATCTGTTAATTTGTAATTTCTCACCGGTGATGAGAAAGAAGAGCTGGAACATCCATTTTCAGTCTATCGAAAGGACATCGCATTAATCAGCAAATGCAACATTTTATGGTTTGTAGTATAAAACCAGGTACTTGTTATTAGAATTGCTTCCCATTCCATAATTCTATTGAATTTGGTTTTACATAAAGGTGTGTGTTTTCAAATTATGAACACCTCCACGGTTATCTTATATAAGAAATATAATTTACCCATTGTATGTATGTATGTATGTAATAACTAAATCATGCATATCCACCTAAGCATCACTTTAAATACTTTCATTTTCTTTTCTTTTATAGATAATCCTAGCTCTTCACAGCCAACAACCAGCAAGTACCACGGCCATCCAACAATCTTTTGGGCAACATGGAAAAGATTTAAGTGTATTGTATTTCTATTGTAATATTAATGACGTGTTGTATTATTTTACTGCATCATTTTGTAAAGAACTGTTCATTTTATCAATGTGCTAGGAATTACCACCACCATCATCAACCAAATAACCATCCACAAAGCCAGCATCCAACCTGAAAGCCACTAACCATCCCATACACACATATCCACTCACCAAACGTTTCCTATATGTGAGTACAAAATCATATAGGCCCAGTGGCGTAGGAAGGTACTTTTGAGTGGGGGGGGGGGGGGGGGGCTGAAGACTGATGGCCGGCCTGGGGGAGGGGTCTAAGGGGAGGGAGTGTCCCCGTCCCGTTTGGATTTTTTTTGCATTTTCAGGTGGCCTCAGATGCAATTTGGTGCAATATAGCACACTTCAGCTCCCACTCCATTTTGTAAAGAATTTTGCATTTTCACCTGACCTTAAATGCAATTTGGTGCTCCAAATGAGATTTTTTTCTCATTTGGAAAGGAAAAAGGGTTTTTTTTGACTTGCGGAGTGGTGGGGCGGAATGATACTTCCGCCCCCCACATTTTTCACTGGGGGGCTTGCGCCCCCCCGGTTCCTACGCCCTTGTATAGGCCTTTATTTTACTGGAATGATTTTAAGTTGTTTTTGCATATTTTAATGATTTTTCCCCGTATTTCGAAAGGATTATGATGAACCGGAAATAATCTGCAAGCATCTACAAGGATATCTCAATATGGTTTCCAAGATACTTATTGGCCAAGGTCCTGCGTTAATCCACATCTGTGAATTTGTAATTTCTGACAGGTGATGAGAAAGAAGAGCTGGAACATCCATTTTCAGTCTACCGAAAGGACATCGCATTAATCAGCAAATGCAACATTTTATGGTTTGAAGTATAAAACCAGGTACTTGTTATTAGAATTGCTTCCCATTCCATAATTCTATTGAATTTGTATTTACATAATTTAAATATGCGTTCAAATTATGAACACCTCCATGGTTTTCTTATATAAGAAAAATAATTTACCCATTGTATGTATGTATGTATGTATGTAATAACTTAATCATGCATATCCACCTAGGCATCACTTTATCTAGTTTCATTTTCTTTTATAGATAATCCTAACATTCCACAGCCACCAACCAGCAAATACCACCACCATCCAACAATCATTTGGACGACATGGAATAGATTTAAGTGTATTGTATTTTTATTGTAATATTAATGGCGTGTTGTGATATTTTACTGTATCATTTTGTAAAGAACTGTTGATTTTATCAATGTGTTAGGATTTACACTGCCATCATCCACCAAATAACCATCCACTAAGCCATCATCCAACATTAAAGCCACTAACCATCCCCTACACACATTTCCACTCACCAGCCAGCACCAACCTTTTCCCATATCTCTGCAAAATATTAATATACTTTTTATTGCAATGATTTTAAGTAGTTTTTAGATGGATGTTATTGAGTACTTTTCTGTATCCTTTTGCATATTTTAATAAACAGTATGTTGGTATTTCGACAGCATTATGATGGACCGGAAATAACCTGCAAGCATTTACAAGGATATCTCTATATGGTTTCCAAGATTCTTAATTGGCCAAGGTCCTGTGTTAATCCACATCCGTGAATTCATAATTTCTCACCGGTGATGAGAATGAAAAGCTGGAACATCAATTTTCGGTCTATCGAAAGGACATCGCATTTAATCAAGAAATGCAACATTTGATGGTTTGTAGTATAAACGCATGTACTTTTTATTAGAATTGCTTCCCTTTAAATTCTATTGAACTTGTTTTTACATAAATTAAAGGAGTGTGTTCAAATTATGAACACCTCCACGGTTTTCTTAAAGAAAGAAAAATAATTTACCCATTGTATGTATGTATGTTATAACTAAATCATGCATATCCACATGAGCCTCACTTTTTCTAGTTTCACTTCTTTCCTTGCATAAATGATCCTTGCTCTCCAGAGTCACCAACCAGCAAATACCACCACCATCCAACAATCTTTTTGGCCACATGGAATAGATATAAATGTATTGTATTTCTATTGTAATATTAATAGCGTTTTGTAATATTTGACATCATTTTTGAAAGAACTGTTGATTTTATCAATGTGTAAGGATTTACACCGCCATCATCCACCAAATAACTTATATTTGATTGGAATGATTTTAAGTAGTTTTTGCATATTTTAATGATTTTTTTTGTTTTTGTATTTCGAAAGGATTATGATGGACCGGAAATGAAACTGCAAGCATCTACAAGGATATCTCAATATGGTTTCCAAGATATTTATTGGCCAAGGTCTTGCGTTAATCCACATCTGTGAATTGGTAATTTCTCACGGGTGATGAGAAAGAAGAGCTGTAACATCCATTTTCAGTCTATCGAAAGGACATCAATTAATCAGCAAATGCAACATTTTATGGTTTGTAGTATAAAACCAGGTACTTGTTATTAGAATTGCTTCCCATTCCATAATTCTATTGAACTAATTTTCACATAATTTAAATGTGCGTGTGTTCAAATTGTAAACACTTCAGTGTTCTTATTAATATTTTTTTTACCCCATTGTATGTATGTAATAACTAAATCATGCATATCCGCATAAGCATTACTTTATCTAGTTTCATTTTCTTTTCTTTTATAGATAATCCTAGCTCTTCACAGCCAACAACCAGCAAATACAATCACCATCCAACAACCTTTTAAGCCACATGGAATAGATTTAAGTGTATTGTATTTTTATTGTAATATTAATGGCGTGTTGTGATATTTTACTGTATCATTTTGTAAAGACTGATTTTATCAATGTGTTAGGATTTACACTGCCATCATCCACCAAATAACCATCCACTAAGCCATCATCCAACATTAAAGCCACTAACCATCCCCTACACACATTTCCACTCACCAGCCAGCACCAACCTTTTCCCATATCTGTGCAAAATATTAATATACCTTTTATTGCAATGATTTTAAGTAGTTTTTAGATGGATATTATTGAGTACTTTTCTGTATCCTTTTGCATATTTTAATGAAAAGTTTTTTCGTATTTCGACAGCATTATGATGGACCGGAAATAACCTGCAAGCATTTACAAGGATATCTCTATATGGTTTCCAAGATACTTAATTGGCCAAGGTCCTGCGTTAATCCACATCTGTGAATTGGTAATTTCTCACGGGTGATGAGAAAGAAGAGCTGTAATATCCATTTTCAGTCTATCGAAAGGCATCGCATTAATCAGCAAATGCAACATTTTATGGTTTGTAGTATAAAACCAGGTACTTGTTATAAGAATTGCTTCCCATTGCATAATTCTATTGAATTTGTTTTTACATAAAGGTGTGTGTGTTCAAATTATGAACACCTCCATGATTTGCTTAAACAAAGAAAAATAATTATCCCCTTTGTATGCATGTATGTAATAACTAAATCATGCATATCCACCGAAGCATCACTTTATCTAGTTTTACTCTATTTTCTTCCATAGCTGATCCTTGCTATCTACAGCCACCAACCAGCAAATACCACCACCATCCAACAACCTTTTGGGCCACATGGAAAAGATTTAAGTTTATTGTATATTTATTGTGATATTAATGGCGTGTTGTAATATTTTACTGCATCATTTAGTAAAGAACTGTTGATTTTAACAAAGTGTTAGTTAGGATTTACACCGCCATAATCCACCAAATAACCATCCACTAAGCCCCATCCAACCTAAAAGACACTTACCATCCCATACAAACCTATCCACTCACCAACCATTTCCCATATGTGGGCAAAAATTAATATTATGTTATGGTAATATGTCATGTCATTGTATGATGTCATTGTATGATGTCATTGTGCAGTGCCATTGTGCCGTGTCATTGTCTGGTGTCATTGTGCCGAGTCAATTTGCCGTGTGCCGTGTCATTTTAACAAAGTGTTAGGCTTTACACCACGATCATCCACCAAGATCATCCACCAAATAACCATCCACTAAGCCACCATCCAACCTAAAAGCCACTAACCATCCCGTACAAACCTATCCACTCACCAACCATTTCCCGTATGTGAGCAAAATATTAATATTGTTATGGTAATATTTCATGGTAGTATGTCATGTCATGGTATTGTGTTATTATGTCATGGTATTATGCCATTGTGCGATGCCACTGTGCGATGCCACTGTGCGGTGCCACTGTGCGGTGCCATTGTGCGGTGCCATTGTATGTGGTATTGTCGTTGGTTTGTGTATAGTCATGGTATTATGCCATTATATGATGCCATTGTGCGATGTCATTGTGCGTTTTCATTGTGTGATGTCATTGAGCGTTGTCATTGTTCGTTGTCATTGTATGTGGTATTATGTCATTGTTTTGTGTATTATGTCTTTGTATTATGCCATTATGCGCGATGTCATTGTATGTGGTATTTTGTCATTTTTTTGTGTATTATATCATGGTATGCCATTATATGATGCCATTGTATGTGTCATTGTGCCGTGTTAATTAACAAAGTGTTAGGATTTACACCACCATCATCCAACAAATAACCATCCAACCTAAAAGCCACCATACATACATATCCACTCACCAACCATTTCCCATATGTGAGCAAAATATTAATATTATGTCATTGCCATTGTATTGTGTATTATGTCATGGTATAATGCCATTGTGCGTGGTATGTCATTGTATCGTGTATTATACCATTATATGATGCCATTGTGGGGTGTCATTGACGGTGCCATTGAATCATAGACAGTTTTGTTTGGTTTTTTGAGAATAGTTTGTGAAATATACTGCTTCCAATTCAATAGATATTCTTCTGTTCCGGATTTTGTCATTTGTTTTAATAAAATTGATACATTGCATTACCAAACCCCCCTCCCATCTTCTTCCATCATCCTCAGTAAGCATTACCCCAGGAACCCCTGGCCCATCTTCTTCCATCGTGCTGATATCTGAAAAAAACAACTCAAACAATAATTTAAAACATATTAAATACATTGCATAACCCAACCCCCTCCCCCTCCAGGAGCCCCCAGCCCATCTTCTTCCGTCTTCCTCCATCGTCCTGAAGTCTGAAAAACTCGAAAAAATTCAAAGCATATTAAATACATTGCATAACCCACCCCCCTCAAGAAGCACCAGGCCCATCTTCTTCCGTCTTGTGCGATTGTCCTAATGACTGCAAAAACTCACAAAAAGTTAAAACATTAAATACATTGCATAACCCACCCCCCTCCTCAAGGAGCTCCCGGCCAATCTTCTTCCTCCTTCTTTCGTCGTCATGAAGTCTTAAAAGCAACTCGAAAAAAGTTAAAACATATTAAATACCCCACCCCCCTCCCCTCCAGGAGTCCCCGGCCCATCTTCCATCCTGCTGATATCTGAAAAAAAAGTTAAAACATATTAAATACATTACATAACCCACCCCCATCGTGCTGATATCTGAAAAACAACTCGAAAAAAAAAATTTAAACATAATAAATACATTGCATAACCCACCCACCCCCCTCCCCCTCCAGGAGGCCCATCTTCTTCCGTCTTCTTCCATCGTCCTGAAGTCTGAAAAACAACTCGAAAAAGTTAAAACATATTAAATACATTACATAACCCACCCCCACCCCCTTTAGGAACCCCAGGCCTATCTTCTTCCATCGTGCTGATATCTGAAAAACAACTCGAAAAATTTTTTTTTTAAACATAATAAATACATTGCATAACCCACCCACCCCCCTCCCCTTCCAGGAACTCCCGGCCTATCTTCTTCCGTCTTCTTCCATTGTCTTAATGCCAGAAAAACAACTTGAAAAAAAGTTAAAACATATTATTGAATACATTGCATAACCCACCCCCTCCCCCTCCAGGAGCTCCCGGCCAATCTTCTTCCGTCTTCTTCCATCATCCTGATATCTGCAAAAAAACTTGAAAAAAAGTTAAAGCATATTAAATACATTGCATAACCCACCCCCCTCAAGAAGCACCAGGCCCATCTTCTTCCGTCTTGTGCGATTGTCCTAATGACTGCAAAAACTCGAAAAAAGTTAAAACATATTAAATACCCCACCCCCCTCCCCTCCAGGAGCCCCCGGCCCATCTTCCATCCTGCTGATATCTGAAAAAAAAGTTAAAACATATTAAATACATTACATAACCCACCACCTACCCCCTTTGAGGAACCCCAGGCCCATCTTCTTCCATCGTGCTGATATCTGAAAAACAACTTGAAAAAAAAAATTTAAACATAATAAATACATTGCATAACCCACCCACCCCCCTCCCCCTCCAGGAGCCCCCGGCCTATCTTCTTCCATCGTCCTGAAGTCTGAAAAACAACTCGAAAAAAGTTAAAACATATTAAATACATTACATAACCCACCCCCACCCCCTTTAGGAACCCCAGGCCCATCTTCTTCCATCGTGCTGATATCTGAAAAACAACTCGAAAATTTTTTTTTTTTAAACATAATAAATACATTGCATAACCCACCCACCCCCCTCCCCTTCCAGGAACCCCCGGCCTATCTTCTTCCGTCTTCTTCCATTGTCTTGATGTCTGAAAAACAACTTGAAAAAAAGTTAAAACATATTATTGAATACATTGCATAACCCACGCCCCTCCCCCTCCAGCAGCCCCAGGCCCATCTTCTTCCGTCGTCCTGAAGTCTGAAAAACAACTCGAAAAAAGTTAAAACATATTATTGAATACATTGCATAACCCACCCCCCTCCCCCTCCAGGAGCCCCGGCCCATCTTCATCCGACGTCCTTAAGTCTAAAAAAACAACTTGATAAAAAGTTAAAACATATTAAACGCATTGCATAACCCACCCCCCTCCCCTCCAGGATCCCCTGGCCCATCTTCTTCCATCATCCTGATATCTGCAAAAAAACTCGAAAAAAAGTTAAAACATATTAAACGCATTGCATAACCCTCCCCCCTCCCCCTCCAGGGTCCCCAGGCCCATCTTCTTCCATCTTCTTCCATCATCCTGATATCTGCAAAAAAACTCGAAAAAAAGTTAAAACATATTAAATACATTGCATCCACCTATAAACACATGTACCAAGAAAGATAATATTATTTCTTAATTAAAGATTTATGACATCTTTGGGCAATGAAAAGCAACACACAAGGAGACAAGCGGCTGACTGAGTTATGTAATAAACTAAGCGTATCATCTTTTGAATATTTTATATTATATTACATCATGTCTGTCAATAAATACTGTTTGATCAATTTTTGACAAAGTTTCAATTTAATAACTCAACATTGACAGAAAGATCAGTGTCAGGGGGCGACACACCTAATTGAGCTGGATGAAGCACTGCTCCTGCAGGTTAGCAAACTGTTTTTAAAAAACAGACTATAAAATATACAACTGTAAGTGTATAGAAGACAATAGCAATATTCACAGAATGGAAGCTTTAAAAACTACATTGAGGGGAAGCTTACTGCTAGGAGGCTGCTCCAGACCTGGTTACTACACCCTCCCAGGATGAGAACTGCTAAGAAAACAGAGAAAAGGAAAACCCTTCCCAGTGGCTGGGCTGTTCCCCAGAAAAGCTATTCTTAAGGAGTTTGACTCACAAGCCCTCTAGTTACATATGTGATGGTGTGTTAGCACATTGCACATTACTCCTGATTGTTCTGTCATTGTGCATAGGGTTTCAGAATACAAATTTAGTGTAGTATGTTAATTATCTAATGATGTTTATTTTCTTCAAGATGAGCTTCATTCTAGGAAACTATTCCTATACTTACATGTTACTATGCCTTTGTATGCTAGCTGGGTCATCTACTTGGTTATTTTCAGTGGAACAGGTGTCACTTAACTGTTTCTTCTCCTATCTATCATGTGTTTTCTCTCATTCCTAAATTTGTCCATCAACTTCATACTCCAGTACTCCTGTTTCAAAAGGAATTATAAATAATATTGTAGTCTCTATGTTCACATACTGGGTAATCACTAATCACAATAAATCCCATTCCAACCCCACAGCTTCACGCACACACACATCTAATCAAATACAAACACATGCTGTTCAAAAGCCTTTACCTATTCACAGTTGGTTTGGTCTATCAAACATACTCTGAAACTCTCTACAAAGACAACGATGCACAGAGCTGACCCTGGCAGCCTAGGATAAGGAATTATATTTTACCCAGCCCAGACACAATAGCATATAAACATTACTTACTACAGGATGAGCTCCAGGTGTGACTGCCTTTCCTAGGAATGAGTACTTCTTCAACAAACACACACTGCCTCTGAGTAGTCAAAAACTTCCTCACTCCATAAATTGACCTTTGCAATTTATTGATGGGCAAAAATTCAATTAACCAGTATTATACAACACCTAATTGTATTCTGGTCATTTGATTGGTCAATTGCTCGTTGATTGCATGCAAAATCCGCTCTATTCCACTCTATGAAATAGAACCATGGGTTATACTTTTTTGGTAGCACTTTTTTCAATGGTAAGAGAGCAGAGAAACCTGTCTGTTCAAAACAATCTGTTGCATGAGTGCATTTTACCCATCTTAATATAATATGTTGTATAAAACAAATAATGAATGGTTTCCATTCGTGCAATAGTGCAAATATTTCATTCGTTGAAAGATGTAATTTGTTCCATCTTTCAACTCATGAAATATTTGCACTATTGCACGAATGGAAACCATTCATTATTTGTATAATATTCCACTCGTGTTAGTCAAAATCTTACTTTCATTCGACTACAAACGTCTCAGTCAGATGATACCATGCCAGTGAACAGTTCTCAAGAAAGTAACCACTGGCTATGGGAACCTAAATTTAAATCATGGATCAATAGATAATATACTCTATTGTAGCAGACAAAAAACTTGTCTGTATCCTGAATATTATTATTTTCGAATACTCCTCATTATTTCAGATTTCAGAGCAACTAATTCATTTTGAGCTGTTTGACGATCAAAAAATGTGAGTTTACAGTATTAAACTATTTACCCATGTTAGACTCACCGTAAATCCTGCCATGTAGTCAATCAGGGTCTGTATAATATGTATTCTTTCTCTGTCATTAGGCGTTATTTCTGCATTTAGCCTTCCCTCAAGCACTAGTGGCAGCCTTGGAATTTATTTGTCCATTGTTGCCTATTTCGATAGAGAACAAACAAAACACAATGTTAATTCCTCAAAGTTTCAACTTATCAAATAAAGATTATATGATTCAACTAATGAAATTCTATGCTGACCAAAGTATGTTACATAAAAGTAATAAAGTTTTATTATGGTAAGAAGACTTAAAACAGATATTTGACTTATGCAAATGTTTCTGATTCTCATGCAGTCAATTCAAATTGTATCACATAGACTCACAACATTGCTCAACAATTCACTAAAATATTAGTGGTCTATGGTAGCATAAAACCATTACATGCCCGATGTTCTCCTGTTACTTTTTGGCACTTTTCCTGAAGGAGAACACTTGCAGCAGATTTATATAGCCACTAAGTAATAGTTGAAATTAACTCCTCTTTACTCTTTTTATGATAGTTTGAGGAGTTGTGAAAACCAGTAAATACATGACTTACACTGTTTTCTTTTATCTCTGTCTATGTGTTACTCTTCATATGGTGCCTCACACATGTTGTACAGTCTATATGAATACTACAGTACTGGGCTTTAAACAAGCAAGTGGCCCAATGGTTGACATATTCCCATGGGGTGATAAGAAGTCATTCCATCAGCATGGCTGACATCTACTGCATGTAAGTTGTTCTTGGGTCCACAAAATGTGTTTAAAGCACAGCTGTGCCTCAGTTTGGTGCTACTTAACCCCTCTAGTCGGACAAATGTTCCTGTCTGACAGGGAACTTGACACAAGTTGGCTCCTTCCCTCTGAAGGTTTGATCACTCCCAGCATCCAGTTATCATTAGCACTTAGCCGTGCCCCTGAAATGAAAGAGAAAAATGTACTTGTCACTTTGGCACTGCTTTTCATAGGCATTTTGTCACTTTTCAGGGCAAAACATACTCAGGAAAGCTTTGTACTGTGACCAGATCTTCAATGAGGGCGCTGTTCAAACAACGTTTCAAAACTGTTTAGTCGATGATATTGAATAGTTTCTCAGTGTTAGTCTTCTTGTATCATTCTATGCACAGCTATTCAACTGCTTACAAACAAAACTAGTGAATACGTCACTGAAGAAAACTTGCTATATTTTAAGGATAAAAACTTATTATTATTGACAGGAATGGGTAGAAGGAAAGGCATGTTTGGTAGGTTTGCAACAACCTTTAAGCCAGTTAACAGGTTCGGCTGTACTGCTTGTACAGCTCATACAGCTGATGCCAATTGCACTGGTGATGTGCCTAGCCCTTCTGATACAGATGTGGCACCTATTTCCACTTGCAAACCTGCTATAAAAGGCTCAGGAAAAGGTAGAATATGAGAGAGTAGTTGACTCACCAGACATGAGATGTTTTCAACTCAGTCACAATAAACCATGTTACTCAGGCCTAATAAGCACCATGCTGGCAAGCTTGATCAAATGGCTCATAATGGCATTGCATAATCTACAGGAAGCAGGGTAATTAATTTGAGAGTCTTAGTAAAGGCCTATCACAGTGCTATGATGGCTCCCATAGAGAGAACCAATGGATGTGGGGGCCTCCTCCTAACTCTTTCTGGTTTGGAAGAATTTGTGGGACTTGGTTCAAAGGTTGTGTTTGGATGCACTCTCTGTAGCTACCAAAGTGAGCTCTTGTCCCTCTATAAAGTTTTAAACCAAAGTAGCAAACCTGGCAGGAATCCATCCGAACTAAACATTGCATTGCAGTTAGGCTTGCATCAGCCCGCAATCAGTTCAAGTGCAGCTCATAGATTGCTCAGCAGTATCTCTCTTCCCAGTCCTGATGTCAGTACACTACAAAAGTCAACCAACCAGTTTAGACCTGTAATGAAAGAAATTAATGAAAATAATATGGCTAAAAAGAGGGGTATAATTCACAAGACACTGCAACTGCGTGGCCTCTACCAAAGGCTCTAAAAGTTTTGCAGAATATGATCATCTATTTAAGAACCCTCTGTGTAATGCAAGAAGTAAGGCTCCATGTGCTCCTGCAAGCCAATGCAGAGATGTAGTTTTTTGGGAATGTCACCATGGATACATTTGTTGATTGGTTACCATCACAGTAACAAGTTGTGCATAATGGGTGAAATGAAAAGAAGAAGGGGTCACATGGTAAAATGTCCAGGCCATGAGGGCTGTTTGGCAAAGATACCAATATCAGAGATGAGCAATATACTGCAGTTACTATTCTGAAACAGAGAACCTGTTAGACTAGGTCCACCTAAACAGGTCACTCTGTAGAGCACTGACTAAAGCAGTATTCTCCTCTGATATGTCACCTGCACAAAACTGTGACTAAGAAGCACTTGATACAAAAGCACTTTGCAGAGGAGTTGACCTACCTTGTACAGGCAGAGGTGACTGCTTGCATGTGAGCCCTCAAATATGACCACTGCAAAGTTGTGAAAGCTTTATCAACATGTTTAGACTGCCTTGCAAAGTGCTACAGTGGTAATCATTCACATTGCCCAAAGCATTCATTTCTATGCAAGAGGGGCAGGAAGCACACATTTCCATTTATGCCAAATGCTGCAAAGGGTTCTCTGCTAATATCCCACACTGACAGCAGGAAGCTAAACAAAATACTTGAGATACGCACCTGCAGCAATCATTATGGTCCACTCGTTTTGAGACTTCCACTCAAATAGCAGAGGCAGTCAATAAGGCTCTCAAGGTGACCAATCCAAAACATAGTACCACATTTTCATGCAACAGTCAGTACAGGGACCACAGTGCCACACACATCACCAATAATGGTCCTGGAGAGTCCATAGCCAGGAAGATGGAAGCTGCAGTATATAAGGTGAGCTCAAATAGTCCATGTTTCCAGACTCTGAAACAGATGCAAAGAAAACAGCAATGTGATGAATAACATAAGAGAGGCAGAGCATATATACAGACGCAGGAGAGCACATCTCAGAGAGAGAAAGTACAGGCTGCATGGTAGAACTAAAACTAGTAACTATCAAAGAGATCAACTGATTCATGACCACAGTTACTCTAGGATGAAAAACTACACTGATGATGAAGATGACAATATTTATCAGTGATGTCAGTAATTTGTAAACTGAGTCCTATCCACACTCACTGTGATGAGCTTAAACAGTATCAGTCACTCAGGAAAGTAAGCAATTGGGCTGATGATCATGACCTTGGCAAGTGCCATCAAACTTGCAAGGCCTTCTGCTGTTGTTTACACTGCAAGATTCTGCTGAGAGATGTGACACCTCTTCTTTGCTCACATCTCAAGTGCAAATACAAAATATGAGCCATCATTGAATAATGTTGCAGGGTCTGGCATAATTATTATTGAGTGAAACTGCTGGCTGTTTTAGATGCTGTACAGTCTGATGAAAAAGAAAATAAATGAGATTACAGCACATTGAAATACCGTTGTGCAGCTAGTAATGGTGTTGTTGGAACAGCAAAGTTGACTTTATCAATATCTATAAACATCTACAGCTCAAAATACTCTTCATGATACTTACACTTGATCACCACATAGCTCTTAACATCAACTTTGTATAATGGCAAAGTACAGCTGTGAGCAATAAAACTCTGGCTTTCTAATTATAATTGCTGTCTTGTTTGACTCTACAAACAGCATATACATGGCATTTCCTATCAAAACAATCTGTGTCCAATGCAGTGTTTGTGTTATGAGGCTGAGCATGATCGAGTCTTGCCAGTAATGCATGTATTTCAGTTCCTCCTGCAAGCAGGAACTTGCAAAAAGCCTCATTGGCTTATCAAAGCCGCAAGCGCTGACCGATGATGTTGGATAATGGAAGATCACTGACGGAGTAAATAAAAATATACAATATCATAACCTTACACGAACGGCTGGTAAACATACTTATATTCTTAAATGCAATTTTTCCAGATTAGTCCTAGTATAATATACCCAACATGCGTTTATCTGGTAGTGGTAGGGCTAGAGCAATTATTTACTCTGTCACTGTGAATTTCAATCATGCAGCAACATTGCTGGCACGACTCTTGCTCAGCCAGCAAAGACAAAAGTTGAGCTCATTAGGGAAACAGTCCCCTTACACCGAAGGTGCAAAATTTTCCACTTGAATTGTTGCAAAGTGGCTGCTTATCTGGCTATACCACACATGGTTGAGCAGGTTTTGTAAGATGAGCAAGACAAGAATGACCACAAGATCGCTTATGCGAACTAATTTAATTAAACCAGTTTCACAGGACATAAGGGATTATATGCACTTCAATGAGCAATCAAGACAGTATAGAGTGTATAGCTGAAATGATATTGACTTCTTAACGTGTACTGTGTTGAGTGGAAGACTTGCATTTAAAACTCATCTCTGTACATGTCAAGACCTCAACTATCTTGTAACTATGTTTCTATGTAATATATAAATAATAACACAGATTTAGGATGACAGAAAAGCGAAGCGGGGGGAGGGGGGCGGAATGATACTTCCGCCCCTCCATATCTTTCACAGGGGGGTGCTGGGGGGGGGGCTGGCACCCCCAGCCCCCCGGTTCCTACGCCCTTGTGAAACAACACCGACTCTGTTAAAATACAATCTTTCTCAGTCCGTTTTCTTGTATCTGCTTATATAAAGGCAGTTAAACAAAAGGTTGATGTGTCAGCTTTATGCCTGGCAAATACATAGCTGAAGGGCAAAATTATATTCTTTATGTTATTGCGAGTCCATGATGCATGTGAACTGGATGGAAAACTATTTGAGATAAACTGAAAGTCTTCTACTGTGTTTCAATTTCATGTCGTAGGCACACTAATCCTTTCACCAAAGAGTGATTACAATGATAACTTTTGCATTATGAATCTTATTTGCTGTTTTTTACAATATTTTTTTTATATTGCTTCCTGGGCTTTGTTCAGCTATTACATTATATCAGCTCTTGGGTATCGAAAGTTTCAACGCGCATGTTGAAATAACTAGCATAGTGTTGGTTTCCAAAACTTTCCAGTTATTATTTGCAAGCCCAATTTTTGATAATTCTTTTATTTACATTTTTTTTGTAGTTGTCTCCACTTTACAGCGTTAATTGTTTTGTATCTGTACATTTAATTGTTTTTGTATTGCTATGTTTTACTTTTTATGTATAACGTTGAATGTAAAATGCAGGGCCTTATTGGAAATCAGCTTTTGCTGAATAAGCAACCCTGGATAAAAATGCGAATAAATGAAAAATGTCGGGCATTCGGGCCTTCCATACACTCGCTCAGCGCCCGCAACACAATTTCATAATCTAAGGTACCTCCCTCCGACCATCCTATTGATATTATGTGCTATTCGCCTCATAAGAATAGGAGGATGCTGTTAGCATTGAATGTTATAAGGGGATCCGTAGATACAAATTGGCACCCGTGATCAAATCTCTGTATATTTAACTCGGTTAGCGTAAAGCTAACTTCTCCCGAGGACCTGAAGTATCATAACCAATAGTGAAATGAAAAATATAATAATAATATACAATAATAATAAGAACATTAATATAAGAAAATGAATAATGACTGGGAGTCATTTTTCCAAGAACAAGAGCCATTTCTGAAATCACGTGAAGGTTGCCACATATTCCAAACTAGTATAAGCGCATGAAAAAAAGAACGATAGCCGCCCGTTTTTTCCCTTCAGATCTCAGTACGAGAAACATGTATTTTATTTGTATAATAGAACAACTTTCGTTAATATTTTCCTACCCTAGTAATATGTCGATTTTACAAAACCTTCATGAAAACAGACTTTTTGAAAATGGATTTTGAAGCTCAGTCAACAATTTAAGAAATGCTTAGGCCTACCGTTAAATACTGGCGTCAAAAAATACATTTCGTATTTATTCCAATAAAGATCCACAACATATAACAATGCTAAGTAGAGCTTACTTAAAGAGAAATAGAAGCTGCATGTACAGCATGGTCATTTTAAGTATCCAATTACTATACAAAGAGATCGAGTTCACCGAAACATCCCTTTTCCTTATCACCTGAGGAAAACCGTCTTTTATAAATTATAGTAGGCCTACCATACAGTACTTTACATTTGATACAAAAGTTTCTTCTATACAACAGTTTCCCAAAATTTGTATGTGTCGCAATAGTTTTAAGTTTTAACCAAGGGCAGTACCATTCATAATTTGCATATTACACCAAAATTTACAATCGGCGTCCAGATGGCGGGAAAATGTAACATAATGTTCAATCTGTTGGGTCGTTCCCATGGTGCGATGAACTTGGGCAAGTTGCCAAGTTCGAATGTCGATGACCTACTTATGTTCCGTGACCAATGTCAATGGGAATTATGTGTGTAAAAACTCGTGTTTTTCCACGTGTAATATATATAGAAGTTTTACGTAAGGGGAGCGAATTTCGGGGCGGCTCGTTGATTGTGAGGAAGCACTTATCTAATCATCAATACGTTTTTTTTCTCCAGAAAATGTTTTTGACTAGTAATTGGAAACTCAATGTATCAAGAAGTACTGAGTCTAGACCTTATCATTGCATTTTGGGTTAAGACAAATCTTCAAGTGCAAAATATTGTTTTTTCATTCAAGGTTATCGTGGTTTTCTTGCGAGGTGTATACGGCGTAACTTTCGATGTAGGCTTAGCATTAGGATCGGCCGATGCCTACCTAGTTTGCATGAATTTTTACCTAAATTCAATTTAATTTAACGGGAATCACTAAGCATGTCGGAAAGACAGGACTCGACTTACTACTAATACTTTAAGTTTAAAAGTTCACAATGAAAATTTTTTAACTATCAACAAAGTCCCCACCTGTTTGGAACTTCAGACAACAATAATGTAACTTAGGGGCTACATAAATACGGGATTATAAACTACATATATAAGAATAGTACAGATTTATTTATATCGTTAATCGGCTGTTGTTTACTCCAGAAAATATACTTTCAATACGTACAATATCAATCTTCGTACAAAAGTTCTTAAAAATAAAAAAGTAGCGAAAGATAACTAGAAATGACATCGTGGAACCCCCTCCCCCCCCCCCGCACTAATAAACGAATCCATTTCATTACAGCATCAACTCTCAAGTACCGAACAGCAGTGTGTAACAGTACCGTACCCTATGCTATAATAATATACAGTCCCGTGCGAAGATGGATTTAATTTGATATGCTCCCTTCGGTTTTGGATAAAAAATTATTAAATCGTTAAAATTATTATCACAAAATGTGGTGAAATGCATCAGGGTGAGATTTTGTACATGGGAACCTTCACAATCATCGTTTGAAGGAAGAATAAATAACGAAAATTTCTGAATAACTTTGAGGTCTCGTAACATGCTGAGTTCACTAACGTTCGATATTTGGTGTAGGCTATAGGTCCAAATTACTACGTGAAAAGTTGATTCGTTAATATGTCTAGGCCAGTGCGTAAACTGATAAGATATTATTCAAACTAAGAACACAGGAACCAGAAATAAACGTGTTTTCTTTTCTTTAATTTAAATAGTAACACGTAGATATTTTTATTATGTCCTGGATTCCCGGGAATGATACCGAAACGAATGTAATAACCAGTTGTTTTCCCAATACCGGTAGTAGTTACACATTGCACTGTGATCGGGGTTAGTCAAAGCCGGGACCGGGATGCCGGTATTCACTTGACTACCGGGATCCCGCACAACCCTAGTAATGAAATAGCCTATCTTCCCTCAAAATTGGTACATTGCACTTAATGCAACTCTTCTCATGCATGTAACAAAGGCTTGTAGGTATCCTTGTGTATGTATAGGCCCCTACTAAACCACCTCAGGAGTTTCGCGGAAAAAGAAAAAGAAGAAGGATTTTCAAAAAAAAAATTCCAAAGATAAAAAAGATGACGATTGTCCGTACCAAGTAACCATGTGTTTATGAATAGCGAATGGCCTAACCTACTAGATGTGTTAATGGCCCGAAAAGCGCCAAGAATAGTTACCCAAACTTTCCATCTCAAAAAGTATCTCAAACAAATCATCCATCTTCAATCTTTACCAAAATGTTAATTTTAATACCTAATTCTTACACTCCGACGTTATTTTGTACTTATGTTCAATATAATTCCGTTTATGAACAAATAAAAAATATGCCGAACTTTAGTGTTTAACATCCTTGTTCGTCACTATTATTAACTCCATTCAAGCTCAATTAGAAATTTATGCTTAGGCCAATCAAACTAAGTAAATAGTGACAACGTAACTAGTGTAGGATTACTCTTTAACGTTTCCAGATTGATATAAAGGAATGATAAGAACTAAAAACAACTCCAATGATGTTTCTAATAATAAAAAATTGCATTTACTTGTGCAGCATTAATTTGAACAAAAATATAGACCGTATTCAGAGGCCGGTTTCTCAATGTTACAACATAGCGTTAGGCCTAATGCGACAGCTATGGATTCGGGGCACATGAAAATCTCAGGTTTGGATGTAGTAACGTTTGGGAAATTTCCAAGCGTCGGTTATGAAAATTAGCGGTCGTCTGGTGTTATGTATTAAAGGCAAGCCAGACGTGGAAAAATCAGGAACCGGTGAATAAAAATCACGAAAATCCGAACCGGCAGCTAAAGGGAACTAAGACACGGAATACACTTCATACGATCATATGTCGCGAGTACTGTATGTACGCCTGTAGATATAGCTGTGCATGCCTGTGAACAACGTTGATCTGTTGATCACTTGCATATAGCTGACACACTAGCTAATGCCGCGAGCAAACCGCATGTTCGTTGGTCCGTGTGATAGGGTTAAGATAAGTGGTGTAAGCAGAGCTGAAGCTCGAGATAAGCCCAACCCGAGCTCCCCCGCTTGAGGTCGGGTTGGAAATGCAACTTCGCTGTAAGGGGACTGTTTCCCTAATGAAATCTAAGGTTAATCTTGAAGGTTGGTTTCTGCAGTTGCATAAGCACACATAGCCTACATGCTGGAAGCTCGGCCTAGCCTAAAGTATAGTACTATTCGAACTATTGAACAACGACAATGTCAATACCATCAGGCATTGATATGTTAGGCTACATCACATTCATTCAAGTTTCTTCTTATTGTGTACGAATGTTGCTGCAGCCTAGGCTATATGCCTAGGGTTCATATTTCGTTTAGCTGCACTTAGTGTGCGTTGTCGTCCTAGCCTAACGTTTGAAATAAACTAGACGACAAGCAAGGAGCTAAACCTGCATGATAAAAAGTGCACATCCTGGATTTTCAGTAAGATACTTAGGCTATGCAATACCTGCTGTCACGGTCACACTTACAGCTGAAGTGGGTTTTCGGTACCAATTTGATGTGAGATGCGGCTTCAGTCTAACCACGCCATCTTTTCAACAAGCCTTCGTACGTGTACATGTGTGCGCGTGCGCCAGACGTTCACCGTACGTGCAAAATATGTATAGGGTAAAGCCCCCCCCCCCCCTCTTCCTTCCACCTTTCCTAGCGAATCCCTGGTTGGCAGCACTACATTCAGTATTTCCCACACTCCTGATCACCTTAACCGAGAATGGGAATTCATCCCCAAAGGTTTCGTGTTTAGCTTGGTTTTTGAATTGCATGAAAGAGGAACAATTAATATAGTCTCTCTTCGCATCTTTCTTATCATAGCAAACAATTAGCAAACTAAACGTGATGTGGTGCTGGTCGGACAAAAGGGGAATCAAGAGCAAGCTCGGACACCGGCGATAATTATTTCACGAAATTCACGTGCCCCTTTTTACTCTTGCATTTTTCGTTAAGCATATTCTGAAATTAACAAACTACATTTTCATCTCGCCATACATCCCGTCCCAAACCTAACCCGCAACCCGGCGTTTTCCCCTGACACCCTCCACTTACTTATAGTACATATTGCCAGCAAGCTTTCATTGTAAACGCACAGTTTAACAGTCGAATCATGTTTTACATACCGACAGTTGTACCATGTTTACAAAATACGTCCCAGCTGGTGATCAAGTAGTGTAGCAATATTACTACGTTCGTTATAATTTTTTTGAGGAATGACGCTTTAAAAATCTTATGCACATCAAGTAATGTAGCCGACCGGTCTAAAAGTATAAATCACACCTATCTATGATTATTTTATCCCAAGTTCAATTCTTGCTAAGTCTTGGTGTGTTCTATCATTGGCGAAACGAACAGATTTGACAAATATGACGGTTCTGTGAAGTCTGATGGGTGAAACTGAAAACGGTTTAGGTTTTAAAAAATGGTTGTGGACATTAGGTAATTGGCGCCTACTCCGGTTAATTTAAGGGAGGGTATGGGGTATCCCTTCAGAAGAAGAGTTAAATTTTGGACGTGAACATTTTCATTCTGAGGCATATTTAGGCTATAATTAGGTCTACACGCAAAATCATTACTTTAAAAGATGCTTTAATACGTACGACAGTCATCCAAAGGAAAATTAAGTTCATTAAAAAAGTTTAGATGTCTGTTCTTGCTTCGATTTTGCTTCGCGCATTCCATGAAGAATATTATATATATCTTTGAGGAAATCAATGTCACAGTTACGTTCAATGTATAGAGTTGGTGAGGCGTTAACATGTAGGCTATATTACCCTCTTTCCTATAGGAGTATGAAATATTCTGTCCTCGTCTGCTCCTTTTCTTGCCAATGATACATGTTTTCAAATGAAACCCTTTTGTTGTTCATTACTGTTGTTCAGTTTTGTGTTGTTACTCGGAAGTTGTATGCTACGCGATAGAAGTGTTGGATGTTTTAATCGCAATTCTTTTCCTTAAACTAGAGCACCAATGGTGCAGAAGCTCATACCTTTCTGAGCTCAAAAATGTAAGGCCCACAAAACTTTATGGCCCACCAAATTTCAGGCCATTTTTCAGATTCCACCAATTTTGGGCCCATGAGGCCAAACATTTTAGGTTCAAAGACAAATTTATACCCCAAGCTCAAAACTGCAATAACCCCCCCCCCCTACTCCACACCACTGGCTATAATTCCTATTTTCCCCCTTTAAATCCTATTTTACCCACTCTCTCAAACAATACCACTGACCTACCCTATTAAACTTTCTCCCCTCTACCTGAGCAGACATAAGTTGTTCACAAGCACACCTTCCAAAACTTTTGGCTGGCTGCCTACATAGCTCAGGCTCAAAGACTTCTAAGAATCGGCAAGTGCTGATTGGCTAAAGGGCTCTCATGCTTACAGTTCAACAGTTAATAACAACTCCCAATCCTGCTTTAATTCCACTAACAGCCTCTGCAGAGCTTAACCACAAATGTAAACAAACACTGCAGAGACTGGGAGACAAATTAAAGGAGCTTTGGCAAAAAGGTGAAGGCTCAGATTTTTTTAAACAATGGGGATTAATTGTAATTAATTAACTTTTGACCAAAAATTATTAGGCATCACCTTATTCATACACAATCCAACTATCATCAGTTCAACTTTGAATATGATCCATCAAAATCTTGAGGAGATTGAGATATTTGAAAATATTACAAAGAATGACCCCCGATGACCCCCTAAATGACATTTGACCTCAATTTTCCGAACACCCCTCGTAACCCTTATCCCGAGGAACTTTGTGACCAAGTTTCATTATAACTGGCCATACACTGTACGAACGGAAGCAATTTGAAAATAAAGGGCCGCGGCCCGGGCCACAAAAGACCCCTAGTTGATCTTTGATCTCAAATTCATGAACACCCTGCAGGTAAAACTTCCATAGTACTATCGTGACAAACCCTCAACATTGTACCATGGAATCTGTAGGAGAAGAAGCATTTTGCGTATTTCCACAAAATGGCCCATTACGGCCCACAGGTGACCTTTGACCCCAAATTTCGGACCATCTCTGAATGCCCTGTACCCAATGGTCCTTGTGTCCAAGTTTCATGAAATTCCATTACACACTGTGCGAGTGGGAGCGGTTTTACCAATTGTTGACGGATAGAGTGATAGAATGATAGTGTGATAGAGTGATAGACGCCGCACTGTAAGAATAGCTCACACCAGCATGCTGGTATGAGCTAAAAACGGAACGGATGATGATAAAATACTGCCCGGTATTATTGTTTAAACTGGTTGTTGTATATTAACATCTCAAGGTTCCTCAACGCCCAGTGACAGCGTTGACATGTTTCCGTCGGGCAAGTGGGACCTCTCCAGAAATTGAAAAATCAATTATTTTAACTTGTAGTCCTTAAAACGATCGTAAATTATCTTTTCGATATTCTTATGAAATGATTACCATCAAACTTTGTGAAACTTTGTAAATTGAGGAATATGTGCTACATAATTAACATGTTTGGATTTTTCTAGACTTGAGTGACAGAAAATATCTGTTTCTCTGGACGTTCATTTCGAGCCAATTAATATTGACAAAGCACCGTTATCTTTAGATAGGGGGCATATCGACATATACAGACGTAAACTTTCCTTACCTCTTACATGTATTTTTTAATAAAAACATGGATTTTCGTTACAATTTTAATAGTCACCTCATAGAAAGCAGCATTGGTCTACGGAGGCAAAAGCATGCCGGGATGAATAGTAACAAATTTATCCCTTCTATATACTCAGAAGGACCCCCTGATCCATATGCATGATTGTGGCAAGAATCGAAAAAAATCACAAATTTGAGCCAAAATTGGAAAAATTCCAAACAGTCCGATCTTTAATCATTTCTTATGCAAACAAAATCTGAGTCCACCTAGTCGTTTAGTGGTATAAAAATATGGAACACAAGGTCCCTGGTTCAATCTCCACTCTTTTAAAAAAGAGAAGAAAAAAAAACATTTTACAGAAACCAAATTATAATAGAGGAGTTTGTAAAGACTGTCCAGGAGACTGACAAGAAAGAAAATATTTCATGCATCCTGGTTAAATGAGCATTTAGAAGCTGCAGATGTGATAGGATGCTGCCAAATGTGAAGCAAAAATGTGTAATGTTAAAGTTGCACATAGTATTAAAGGACAACGGAGACCAAAATTGCTGGTGTACAGCAGCAAAATATTTAAAGGTATTTCACCTGGACAATCTTTTCACGAACAAGTTAGTTAAGATGACAACAAGTTTAGTTATTGCAACAATATGTCTGCCTCCTAGTAAAGCTGCATTTTGAATTGCCTTCTTACTTTGTGTTAATCTAACCAAAGCCATGTGATTCCCAATCATATTCAGATATATATATATAAATATATATATATATATATATATATATATATATATATATATATATAACCATTTTACCTCTCATAATTTTAATGAAATGCTTTACTGTTGCATTTCAAATTTTTGCATATTTTTTTTTTTTTTTTGTCTGGAGTAAGTTTTGTTGATTAATGGAACAGGTACATTTTCCATAAACTTCCATCTTTCGTTTAGTTTCTCTGTAGCTTGCAGCTAAGTCAATACAAAATGCAACTTTATAACACTATACATGTCTATAAAACTAACAAACTACATCAGAATTTAAAGGAAACGTAAACCAACCCATCATCTTTAACTTGTAAGAATGAGATATTTGAGATGACAACATCTCCATACATCTAGGGGAAAACTTAATCTATTGACTTTGGTTCAGATTTCATGCCAGGTGATTGCCATATTGTCGACCTGGTCTCATTCTTTCACAAGGAGATGAAATCTCTTAATATCTCTTAGTTTTTGCTGTGTTTTTTGGTGGGTCTTTTCTTCTTATACTTTCATGGTAACTATAAAGAGTGATGATATATTGGAACCTATGCCACTATTAGCTCACATTAAGAAATTCAATATTTTAGATTCAGCATTTACATAACCCACTATAACACAACATTAGCAGCAGAGAATTCAGAAAACGGTTAAAGTTTTCAGACAATTGTGGCTGGATGATGTCATAGACTTGTTCAAGTCTTTAGCTTTGTATATTACATAACACACACTAACCAATCATGATGGATGGGTTTACCTCTCCTATAATATCTCAAATTACTCAAACACAAAACCTACTGTGATAAACACTTTACAAGTGCTTGAGCTGTACTATTGACCACAGTAATATACTTATAATTTGCTGCTTAAAGGATGACTTCAGACAAAGAATTATTCTTGATAGGTTACAGTTCAGTGCAACTACATTCATGTACCACCTTTTAATTTGTTTTTTAATGCTCTGTTATTTAAATGTAGGTAAAAAACATATTTGGAGGTGTCATTTCACTTTATAAAACACAAAATAAAGGTCAATATTTATTTGGCTGAACATTTCCCTGAATTCATGTTTTGGTGGATTTTATCTGAGACATCCCTCCTTACTTCTGTCTGAATTCCACCATTCAATTAAAAACCAATTAATTCCATATTAGAATTCAACTGTTTATTATACAATCTAGATAATTAAAAGATTTTCTTACAGTCATGATAGATAACTCATACAAAAACTAATAAAAACTTCACCAAACCATATCAATATCTGATTTACAGGTTGAGAGAAATGATGTTGGAAACTTCACCTAAGCCCCCAAAATTCTAAACAGTATAACATGGTTGTGACTTCAAAGATTCGTTTTGTCCTGACATCCAAATTATTTTTAAGGCCTCTATTGCTGAGTCCAGCTTACTAAAGACCCATCCTAGCCAATAAATTGCAGCAATATTTCAGTGTAGCAGTACAATACAGTGTTAGCAATATTTCAGACCATTTACCTACATTAATATATTGTCAGTATATATGTAGTATGGTGACGTACAATGGAATAGAAGTCAAGCTAATATAATTACCTAACTGAAGAGAATTATCTGTACTAAACGACAGTATTGAAGTAAATCAATACATTTGAGAGGATCATTCACATTGCCCTCAAGTTATTTGCTCCTAATCACATCTTCTTTGGAGTGTTTTGAAGCCTTATGCCAACACCTATATGCTTTGTAAATAGACATCTCTACAGTGTCTCTATTGGGGGGGGGGGGAGGGGGTTATGTGGTCCACCTAGGTTGGATATTTGGACAAAGAGTGATTCAGTTACATCACAGCCATGTTCATACCGATTAAAATTTGGAGAGGTTGAGCTTATTTTAAAAATGTCAATTCTCTTAACCTGTAATTCATTTCAGTATAAATGCTTTGGTGAAGTGTTATTCTGAATATTTGCGATACATATTAATAACCTCTGGACTATTGTTTTAAGGTTCCTGGGTCTTTGTTTGTTCTTTCGGCATGTAATTAGTTACTTGGAAACAAACTCCAATGCCAGAGGAATGTCTACCATCCCCCTACCAGGTTACTGGGGCTCAAACAATCATAGCATTTGCATTTTAAGCCTTATCAAAGCAAACTTCTAACTTCTACCAATGAGTAAAGAAAATCTGTTACAAATTAAAGAGTGCATTAATAAATGAAAGGCTCCGAGCAGACCTATACATTTAAATGGTTTGACTTAGCAGTTATGTACATCTGTCTGTTCTAAATTACAATGTTTCCATCTATAAACAACTTATCTCACAATTTAATTTTATAATAACATATAATAACTATTTATTATATAGCTGAATATCTGATTTCAGGTTAACTCATTCTGTTTTATCTGTTTGTTTTCTTAAAGTTGACTAGTCTCCCCGTTCAAGCTACCAACGGGCGGTAAATTCTACTTGAGCGTATTTATCCTCGATTCGTAGACCAAAAGTTGATCTAACACCAAAGAATAATTGTCACTATTTCTATGAGAGATCTACCGACCTATTCCTAAATACTTTTCAAAATGAGATTGTACGCTGGTACTTGGTGAATCAAACACGTAGGCAGACATCATCACCACTTAAGAATTGATACTGTAAATAAACAAGATGTAAAGTTGTCTGTTATTTGCATGTGGTCTAGGCATCTATGTCATGATTGGTTTAAACCTCTCTGATGATTCAGTTTGCCATGATAGCAGGGATATTACCATTGGGTGTTCCACCGTTAGCTGTGTAAGGAAGGAGAAATAACATGGTTACCTACAAAGCAATGGCATTTTTGCATTCATTTTCTTTAATTAAAAAAATATATATATATTTTAAATCTTTCTTTGGCTGTTTTACTCATGACAAGCAAAGTTTCCCTCACTTAATAAACAATGTTTCATTATTTATGATGTTTGACAGGTACCTATTCCCTTACCTATGAGATGTGTCTAGTTCAAAGTGTCTCTCTCAATAAATCTTTATTCATTGATCAGATCTGACAGTTAGCAGTTCTTTAATGTTAACCCTTACCCCTAAATATCACTAACAGTGACCCTCACTGGCACTAAGTGACTATGACAATGAAAAATATGACCAGAATAATATCTATAATGTTTACATTTACAAGAGACTTTCTATCCTTTGTCTTTCAAAGGGGTTGGTACCCATTCCCCCACCCCTTCCCACCCCACATTTCGTAGATAACATGCTACATGTATGAGTACACTGAACTACTGTTTCCTATAGTGTTTTATTGATTACATCAAGCATATATTAAAGGCTATTCTAGTCATGGAAATCTTCATGGTGATGAATGCAATGTAAAATGTAGGCTTAATTGGTTCCCTAAAACTTTGCCTTCTCTTTCACAAATGAGATTTAGGTATCGATAGATTGGCCAGATATTTTGACAGGGACACCGTTGATGGATTTGGATATTTAAGTAAATGTGTACTGCCCTCAGCTATTATGTCCCCGCAAACACCAACCGATTACAAGAGGCTTATTTTAGACACACCTTAAGACAAAAATATCAAGCACTGAAAAAGAAAACAAACAAGTTACTAAATTCCTCATAGTAAAAATGGTTTTGATTATTTGACCAACAGGGTTATTAACTTGTTTGCTACATGCGTCCAATTTTGATGACTTCTTTGTAACATACTTGGGTGCAATACTATGTTATTTCAATCAAATTCCTATAAATAATGATGTGGTTACCTAGCAACTGGGTGGTTTGAGGAGCTTCTATGGCAGGAACATCATTAGTGGCTGGTTGAGCTGTTTCTGTGGAAAAGTTAAACATAGTTCAAAATGCTTAGCAAACTTCTCTAATTTAAGGAATTTAGGAGTTATGTAATAGGTAAGAATTACCATATCTGAATGAGGTATCATGAATGAGGTATCATGAATGGGTATCATGAATGAGGTATCATGAATGAGGTATTGTATCATAAATGAGGTGTCATGAATGAGGTATCATGAATGAGGTATTGTATCATAAATGAGGTGTCATGAATGAGGTATCATGAATGAGGTATCATGAATGAGGTATCATGAATGGATATCATGAATGAGGTATCATGAATGAGGTATTGTATCATAAATGAGGTATCATGAATGAGGTATCATGAATGGATATCATGAATGAGGTATCATGAATTAGGTATATGACACATATACTACAATACAATATTCAATAGCAATTATACATGCTTAAAGGTAGGGTATCAGACATTTCTGTAATAAAATGACGATATCTCACATCTCATTAAAAGGCTGCCTATATTACAAAGAGGCAATCCAAACATTAGCCAGTGACATCATAAGAGCAAAGGCCCAGACAGTATGTAGAGCAGATAACTTTTGTCCAATTTACTACAACAGACTTATTTGATGCTTGTTACAGCTGTTGCAGAATATTCTTATGTTTCCCAAGTTTTCTTGTGTTTCAGTGTTATGCATTGACATACTAGTTACGTAAGTCCTCCAGCAAGCAATAACATATCAAAGCCACTTAAACAGAGCTGTGTGTGTGGCTCTGAAATCCAGAGACAGACATAACTATCCTTGATTGAGCTAGCATATTATCTGTTTGGTTTACAGATGTATGTTAACCAAACTTTACATTCAAAACACCTTGCTGGTGTAGGGCGGGGGGGGGGGAGGGGGTGGGAGGTGAGAGGAAGGGGGTCTACCCTTTGGGATTAAATGATGTCAGATGTTGACTACAAATATCAGATGCTCTATCAGCAAACTAAAACCAAAATAACAATTTATGAATCTTAGGATCCCTATTTCATTTTCAAAAACCACTGAAGATTGATGGTCTGCTTACTTCTTGTCAAAGGTACCAACTGATCAGTGAGTGGATGGGCAGGTGGAGGAGGGGAGAGAAGGGTACAAATCATTCACCAACAATACCATCCATATCCACAGCCCCAACCCTCCCCTTGGCCATGTTAAACCTTTTGGGATGCATTGTTTGTTATCAACTTTGAATTTTATCACTAAATATCTGCTCCGCATCTGAGAATTGCAAAACACACCTTCAAATATTGCCCATAAATTTAAAGGCAGAAAATCAATTTTGCTATACTTTTATGAGGCTCATCAATTAAAGTGGCCGAACTGGCTTGACTCTTCAAAAGGAACAGAAAAGTCAATTGAAAACAAAAATCCCTTATTGCCCATTACAAATGACACTTTTACAACAAATAAATTTGTCATTAGATAAGTGGTCTCTGATTCAATGATTGGTTGCTCTCTTTGAAGTTAAATTTCAAATTTCCAGTTTTGTTTACATATTGTAATTGTTTGACCACCTTTCTTTATTAAAGCCCAATCAATAGAGGTCAAAGAGAGGTCAATAAACTAGACTGACCTTTCTCCTTCTCTTTGGTCTCCTCCTGTTCCTCTTCGGCCGTTTTGTCCGCTCTGAAGAAAACACGAGCCGAGCTGAGGCTGTAGTAGAGCAGATCAAACTCCTGTCAAAGGAAAGAAAACAATAAAATATTGCAAATCATAAAATCCTGCGAAACATAATTATGGGAGATGTTAGTCAGTCTCAAAATCTGTACAGATAATTTTAGTCAATTTCTCACAGAATTTACATTTATTTGGGCTTGCGTCCACCATTTTATGATCCCATGGCAATATGCACTGAAAACATGTGAAGGAAAAAGCAACAACTTTGGAAAACATAGCATTTTAATGTAGCTGGTTACTTTTCATTACCAAACTTACAAAACTAGTGTAGACTGTCACCAAACCTGGTTCACTCTCAAGTCAACAGTACTATGTTGTGTTATGAAGACAGGCAGTACTTCTTTATAGCAATCAAAATGATGGAATTGGCTGAAAATTATCCTTACTAGTGTAAGATGAGGATAACTAAAATCCATTCTTATTATCCGTACTAAGGTAAGATGATACAACTGCATTCCATTCTAATCTGTTAAGTACACAGCACTAGGTTTATCTGCTGACATGCCTAGACGTATTCACTTTCAAAGAAAGTGAATAAAGTGTATATTTTTCAATCAAAAGATGCTTTCGTTAGGTGTTATGCATCTATTTTGACATCACTGAAATAAACATCTTATTCAGTCCTCAAGTATATCTATTTATATTTCTTTCGCGCAGACCCTACAATGCAAAGACAATCAGCTATTTTAAATCACACGTTCAACAATGACACACTAAGAAGTGTTGGAGACATCTTCTGTACTTATTTAATCTTGTCATCTTTCCCCACTCTGTCACCCCCCCCCTCCCCCCTTATTCCTCAACAATACATATCTTCTATTTCGGTAACACTTACCCTCTGGTATGTTTCTAATCTCTTGATGGTCAGGCTGGAAGTTTGCTGCAGTTTTTCATCTCCCTGTTGTTTCTTTACCTTTTCCTAAAAGAAAACAGAGTAAGGGATTTTGTGAATCAACAAACCAGTTTAAACTTAAACTGCAAAAGCATATTAACAAAGAGTAGGATCAGCAAATGTTATTGCCAAGTGGAGCACATCAAAGAATTATTGATCAGCACTTCCAGTACATATACAATATTCAGTTACAAAGGTATACATGCGATGAGCCTAATGGTCTTGCTGCCTTTAAATGCAGCTGACTTGGTATAATATTTAATCAATTTGACAGCCTCAGTACTTGATACACTGAAACCAAAAGGCTATGATGCCCGGTTTTAAACAATATAAATTCCAAGGCCTGCTATACTACCTGCTTATATCTCTTTACTTCAAAATTCTCTTCCCTAGATGCCCCTCTGTTAGACCAACACACCACTAACAATTCTCCGTGTAATATTACTGACAAGTAAACTATTCTTAATGTACTATTTATACCAGCTACACCATCAACCTACCTACACAAACTGCACCACCCATCCAGATCTTAAGCTATATAGCTATCATAGCAGCTACACCATCAACCCACCTACACAAACTATACCAACCATTCAGATGTTAAGCTATATAGCTTTATACCAGCTACACCATCAACCTACCTACACAAACTATACCACCCATCAGGATGTTAAGCTATATAGCTATCATACCAGCTACACCATCAACCTACCTACACAAACTATACCAACCATTCAGATGTTAAGCTATATAGCTATCATACCAGCTACACCATCAACCTACCTACACAAACTATACCACTCATCCAGATGTTAAGCTATATAGCTTTATACCAGCTACACCTTTAACCTACCTACACAAACTATACCAACCATTCAGATGTTAAGCTATATAGCTTTATACCAGCTACACCATTAACCTACCTACACAAACTATACCAACCATTCAGATGTTAAGCTATATAGCTTTATACCAGCTACACCATTAACCTACCTACACAAACTATACCAACCATTCAGATGTTAAGCTATATAGCTATCATACCAGCTACACCATCAACCCACCTACACAAACTATACTACCCATCCAGATGTTAAGCTATCTAGCTATCATACCAGGTACATCATCAACCCACCTACACAAACTATACCACCCATCAGGATGTTAAGCTATATAGCTATCATACCAGCTACACCATCAACCCACCTACACAAACTATACTACCCATCCAGATGTTAAGCTATCTAGCTATCATACCAGGTACATCATCAACCCACCTACACAAACTATACCACCCATCAGGATGTTAAGCTATATAGCTATCATACCAGCTACACCATTAACCTACCTACACAAACTATACCACCCATCAGGATGTTAAGCTATATAGCTATCATACCAGCTACACCATCAACCCACCTACACAAACTATACCAACCATTCAGATGTTAAGCTATATAGCTTTATACCAGCTACACCTTTAACCTACCTACACAAACTATACCAACCATTCAGATGTTAAGCTATATAGCTTTATACCAGCTACACCATTAACCTACCTACACAAACTATACCACCCATCAGGATGTTAAGCTATATAGCTATCATACCAGCTACACCATTAACCTACCTACACAAACTGCACCAACCATTCAGATGTTAAGCTATATAGCTTTATACCAGCTACACCATTAACCTACCTACACAAACTATTCCACCCATCCAGATGTTAAGCTATATAGCTATCATACCAGGTACACCATCAACCTAACTACACAAACTACACCACCCATCAAGTTGTTAAGCTATGTAGCTATCATACCAGCTACACCATCAACCTACCTACACAAACTACACCACACATTCAGATGTTAAGCTATATAGCTATCATACCAGCTACACCATCAACCTACCTACACAAACTACACCACACATCCAGATGTTAAGCTACATAGCTATCATACCAGCTACACCATCAACCTACCTACACAGACTATACCACACATCTAAATGTTAAGCTACATAGCTATCATACCAGCTACACCATCAACCTACCTACACAGACTATACCACACATCTAAATGTTAAGCTATGTAGTCTGCTATCATACAGCTTCAGGGTTTGCACTCAACCTTCAAATTGGATCAGCAAAAGCCACTTAAAATCAGCAGCTGTTATATGAATCATAAGAAAACCAAATTTGCTAAGATTCTGTGGCAAATTCCTTCACCTACATTGCTGTTATGTTTTAGGGGACTAGACAGCAAACAAAAAAACCATAAACTAAACAACAATAAGACACCAGTGACATTTCAAACCCTGGTGATTATTATCTGTCTATTGTGTAAGTATTAAACCAGCTATTTACCTTCTCCTTGTTGTAATGGTATTTAACGGAATGAAACCAATGAAGAGAATCAAAGTCCTGATATTGATCCAGTAATTTCAGGATGTACGCTACACCTGAGAGAGAAACAAAAACAAAAATACAATCAAACAACAATAGATTAATAGTGACCTAATTACCAACTACAAAGAGTCTGTCGGTTATGATATTTATGTAGGTAGACATTCTTGGTTTGTCGAGTAATAGTTTTACTTTACTTAGCCTCTTTTCCATTGAGTGGCTGACAAGTCAACATTGTTTGTTATATACGTTGTTTTACGTTGTTTTACAGAGCTATACACATGCATTGTACCTTACCTCTCGAAACTAGTATCAGTACTTAATAGATAACAAACACAAAACTTAGTTACCTGACTATGAGTTATATGGACATTTCTTGATTATATTATTAGGGCACAACACATGGTGCATTAATAGGTATTTGGGGTGCAATTGAGTTTCCCTATGTAATTACTGGACTATTATTTATGCCCAGTTGGATTCTAGGGCAAGTCTGGATTGGCAGTATCATACAGCATACTGGACTATCTGAAGATTAGTAGTAGGTTGTTCTGGATCCCTAGTCAGGTTAAAGGTTGTTTGCTCCAAATCTTTATTGATCCCTAGTCTGTTAAAGGTTGTTTGCTCTGAATTGTTATTGATCCCTAGTCTGCTTAAAGGTTGTTTGCTCCAAATTTTTCCTGATCCCTAGTCAGGCTAAAGGTTGTAGCCTCTGAATTGTTATTGATCCCTAGTCAGGCTAAAGGATGTAGCCTCTGAATTGTTATTGACCCCTAGTCAGGCAAAAGGTTGTTTGCTCCAAAT
The DNA here is from genome assembly GCF_037975245.1 of Apostichopus japonicus. Lineage (NCBI taxonomy): Eukaryota > Metazoa > Echinodermata > Holothuroidea > Aspidochirotida > Stichopodidae > Apostichopus > Apostichopus japonicus. Next base: position 8,087,823 of record NC_092580.1, read on the forward strand.
TTGTATTGATCCCCTAGTCTGGTTAAAGGTAGTATGCTCTGAATTGTTATTGATCCCTAGTCTGGTTAAAGATTGATTACTCCCAGTTATTATTTGGTCCCTATTCTGCTTATAGGTTTTATGCTCCGAATTGTTCTTGATCCCTAGTCTAGTTAAAGGTTGTTTGCTACATAGTCTAACAGGATCATTGCACTGGTACTTTATGTCTATCTGATTGTTGTCTGTTTGAAACTTGCAGCTCAGTTAATTGAAGTAATGGTTGCATATTGGAGTATCAGTAGGTGTCTATGAATAAACTTGTTGAGAATGATTAAGCTACATCACACATCTCTTCAAGTCCTGCACTTGACAATGTTTCAAACATTACATATTTATATATAGCATATTATGATGGTTATATGTAGGGTTCTTCCAAAGGGTGCTACAGAGGGAAGGCCTACTTACCCATAGCAAAGCCATCATCTGTGAAGGCAGCACCAATTTTGTTCTTCTTGTTGAGTTTCTCCTTGCAGCTGATGGAATATTCTACAAAGTTGAGGGTCTGGAAATAAATTATCAAAGGAGGAAAATAATTATCACTTAAAGTGTAGCTGTAGGATATAATATAGCATTTGACATGTTACAAACCACTAATAATACATATTACTAGTGGAGGTTATGTTCCACATCAAGTTAAGAGTTTGAGAAATGGCTATAAATCTTCATAAAGCATTTAACTTAATGACTGCTCCAAGCAAAAGAAATCAAATTGTAGGAAAACAAGGATCAAGTTCTAAACGAAATATGTTACTACTCAGGTCACACAGTGTTACATCTTTATGAAGCTAAATTGACAACTTGGTTAAATCATGGCTTCAAATCCTGACAAGACAAGCTGATGTGGTCAACGACAATGTCATAGAAATTCAAAGCTGAATATTTTGAGATCTAACCAAGGTAATAGATGTATAAACATGACTTGCATTATATTTGATGTTTCATTTCAGACATCAACATTAAACTGGTCTTCAAGAAATCCTTTCAAATACACTTTATATAGCTTGAACAATTGTCTAATGGTTTGAACCAGCAAAGTTTACATATTTGTAATCACTTTATAAATCTTGCACAGTAAAGATTAAAATACATCATTCAACTACGAGTTTAGTTTTATTAATCACAGGCCATGTCAATACAATATTTAAATTCTTATCAGTAAGTGATTTTCGTCTTACAAACCAGTCAAATCTGTATTCCAACATTCACTAATTACCTACTTACTTCCAAGTTCACATCAAATCCTGCTCATGCATAAACACAAACATGTTTACAAACAAAACTCACCAACGGTGGAAGAATGGTGAAGAAGTTTTTGAGATGCATGTTCTTTGCGCTTCTGAACTCTGGAGAAAAGACATCCACAAGCATCTAGAAAAGAAACCAGAATGTCAGCCATTAGTTTGTGTGTGTTTGGCTGTGCAAGGTCTTCCCCATAAAACATATGGTCTGAACAGAACTTACATTGCTAGTTATGTTGTATTATTGTCACATGAGACAAAGCACCTACCATACTTTTATAGCAGATATACATAGCCTAAGTATCATATCTGCCTCGGTCTGTAACAACTAAATTTTGCGGTTGCCAAACAGGAAATGGAACCATTTTGGGAGAAATCAAGCTAATAAGACTCCTTTGCACATCCCTGCACTATTAAAAAGAATTATCTTTATTAAAAGACAATCAGTTTCTTTTAGCTTGAAGGCATTACTTCTTTCACTCCCTGTAGAGCTGTCTTAACACAGTTTTCTTACATTTTCCAACTTGGCATCATTCTTGTTATCATAACCTTTACACTGTTATGATTAAAACTTGTTAAATGGTTGAAACCTTAACATTGTAATGGCTTATATCCCTATCATAAGTAAAGAGCATGATCTATGTAAGACTTCAAACATACCTTAAAATACTCTGTGCCTTCTGCAAAGTTCTTGGTAAGATTGCCGATGACATTGTCAAGATTTCTGAAAAAATGGTACAAAAGAGGTCACATGTATATAAAATTGAGTTTAATAAATGGAAAATGCCTAAATCTTTTGTCAGGAATGCTCTCATCATTCACACCCCCACCCCCCCTTCCCTCCCTCCTTACTTTGTAACCCAGAAAACTACTAACCTTCCCTAACATCTTCTGGCTCTGCCCTATGGTGTTCCCACTCTATTAAAAAGGTTACACACCACAACATGCACTCCTTTTTGCTAATCAACTCTTTGAATAATAATGGATATTCTATGCTAGGGTTTGGCTTTTTAACTTCAAATCTTGTACAATTTTCATGTAAATACACTTCAAAATCATATTTATAGGGATTATGAGGAAGCCCTCAACTGAGCCCCATATCCCTGAGGATATACCAAACCCTAACCCATGACCATTCAAAACTCTCCTCCCTCCTTCCCTCACTCCCTACTGTGTACTGTATACCGTGTACTGTACCTCCCTCACTCCTTACTGTGTACTGTACACTGTGTACTGTATACTGTGTACCGTGTACCATGTTCTGTATACTGTATACTGTGTACTGTATACTGTGTACTGTACCTCCCTTTAACACCTTAAACACCTTTACATTCTACTGACCTTGCAGATGATACTACTTCATCTGAAAGTTCTCCGGCTGCCACCAGCTCCTCCAGGTTAACGATATCATCGATATCTGGAACAAACCTGATGGCATTACTGCAGCACCGTAGACCACCAGACCTGATCATTCTGATGTAGCCCATGGCATTACCTGAAGAAACAAACCAAACAAAAAACCCATAAAGTATACCATTAGCTGGTTGACTGGCAAAGTCTGACATATATGCATCAATTTCATTCTACATCATTGTACCTTTAAGTCTATTAAATGTCAAATCAGGAATTGAACTGCACGGGAGTGACCTGGACTTAAGTCAAGCAGCATCATGCAGAAACGTTCATATTGCTGTTTGTATTTGAATGCATTTGGATACAATATTCAGCACCATATAATGTTATCACAGAAAGTGTATCTAATTAGCATATACCTGACATCTAAGGTAACTTTGAAGTTACCAGCAGGTTATAGGCATATCACAAGTCACTGTGCATTTTAGGACAATAAGATCTTTAAGCATATCAATATGTAACATATCCAAACAAGACTCGTGTTAAAGTTTCTAATCAAACACAGCCAGTTTCATACCAGAGAGTATATTAACTGGGGTTTGCTGTTTAACTCACCAATTTGGCTGATAAGTATCCTAAACTGATCCAAATAACTGTCCCCTTCTGGCGTTATTCCGAGCTTACGGATGCCTCGGTTGAACTTCTCACTCCTGTCAAATGGATACATCTTGCGCAGTTCATCCTTGTTCTCCTTGAAGTACCTCCAATCCTGAAAATCAATCAAATTATAACTTGTTTTAAGAGTTGGTTTAAGCAACCAGAAGATAGATGCTAGTTTCTTTCGGAATTGTCTCATAAAATGTGTCAAGGGAAAAACTGGCATTGTGTTTACCCTCAGCTGTAACAAACTAGAAAATCGGTTAAAGGAAGACCTAAAACAAATCCCTTCATGTTTGAAGTGATTGCAGTTATGCAATTCAGTTATATAATATAATGATACTAATACATATATATAATAACATATATAATATATATACCTATACTAATACATATAATATACTTATGCTAATGCTTCCTACATTACTACAACTATTACAGTATTGCTCCAATATACATAAAATAAGAAGATATCCACAAAGACCTCACACTCCCCGATTCAGCGTTGTCTAATGTTAGCATGGAGGCATTAACCCACATATTGTATTCTTTCAAGTACAAATCTTTACAAGGTGAAAAAGCAGTAAACCAACCTTGTAAATTGCTTTATGGATAAATGCAGAAACTCACACATCAATAGGAAATTGTGCTTTCAGTGGTCCTACACTTCCCCTACATGCTACATATTTTTACCTACACTTTCTCTCTGAGGGATGCTACATATTATCACCTACCCTTTCCCTCTGAGGGATGCTACATATAATTACCTACACTTTCCCTCTGAGGGATGCTACATATTATTAACTACACTTTCCCTCTGAAGGATGCTACATATTATTACCTACACTTTCTCTCTGAGGGATGCTACATATAATTACCTACACTTTCCCTCTGAGGGATGCTACATATTATTACCTACATTTTCCCTCTGAGGGATGCTACATATTATTACCTACACTTCCCTCTGAAGGATGCTGCATATTATAACCTACACTTTCCCTCTGAGGGATGCTACATATTATTACCTACACTTTCCCTGTGAGGGATGCTACATATTATCACCTACACTTTCTCTATGAGGGATGCTGCATATTATAACCTACACTTCCCTCTGAAGGATGCTGCATATTATAACCTACACTTTCCCTCTGAGGGATGCTACATATTATCACCTACACTTTCTCTATGAGGGATGCTGCATATTATAACCTACACTTTCCCTCTGAGGGATGCTTCATATTATTACCTACACTTTCCCTCTGAGGGATGCTACATATTATTACCTACACTTCCCTCTGAAGGATGCTGCATATTATAACCTACATTTTCCCTCTGAGGGATGCTACATATTATTACCTACACTTTCCCTGTGAGGGATGCTACATATTATCACCTACACTTTCTCTATGAGGGATGCTGCATATTATAACCTACACTTCCCTCTGAAGGATGCTGCATATTATAACCTACACTTTCTCTATGAGGGATGCTGCATATTATAACCTACACTTTACCTCTGAGGGATGCTGCATATTATTACCTTGATAAGTCTGGACTTGATGTGTTCATCGTACATGAACTGGGAGAAGATGAAGAACTTCTTGCGGAGGAATTGATAAGTGAAGTTCACAGTTGTGTTCATGATGCCTGTACCGTGTGTCCGGATTGAATTGGCAATGTGCCGGATGTTGATCGTGTTCAGATGTTTGTTATTGCTGGACCTCTCCACAAATATCTGAAAATTGGAGGAGCAGGAAGAGATTAACAGTTAGGCCAAGATGCATCATCTCTAGGAGAAAATTATGTCTAAAGAATTAACTACCAAACAACCAATCACTGACACTGCCAGTGTAATATCACTGCCGTAAGACTCTTGAATATTTTAATTTTACAGAGCCAAAGGTCATTTCACTAATTCCAAACAAGTGATGACTATTCAAGTAAGATTTAATATCAATCTACATGCCTTTCATTTAGGGTTTCCTTACAACTGCAGTTACCTCACATACAACCTTACTTACACCTCTGATTACCTCACAATTGACATAACCTTGCATGTTACTATTACCTTGCATTTGAGGTGACCTTTCAACTGACTTACCATTTTTTTTTCACTTAATGTAAGCTTACATGTACAGGATCCTTAGAGTTGATTTGACTTTTTCAAAAGTCATCTCAAAACTCATATTTTTTAAGGGTCATTTTAATCTTTGTATTTGCACTGTGTATTCATTTTCTGCCATGTATTTGACAATGTGTTTTTGTTTTCTTTTGTTGTTAAGCACTATGATCATAATTGGAATAGCGCTATATCAAGCAATGTATTTATTATAATTTACATTATAGATTATTGCAACCATTCATAATACTTAATATACTGTGTTAGTACATTGTAAGTTTTAGTGATGAGCCACATAACATCTACTGCTAAAAATATCAAACTCCCTTTAATTACCCCATACAAAATCACAGTGAACCACAACTGTTCATTTTAATAGCTAAACTTCCTGATGTGAGAAGTCTCCACTGAACTACATATTAAGTATATGTTTCTTGGGTATTCATGTATTCAACCCAGAACTGGTCTTGTTAATTATAATACCATGTACATCACACACCTTCCCCCCCCCCCCCATCTGCCCCCCTTCCAAAACAAGAATGATGCAAAGTGTGCACACCATCTTTACCATACAGCTGTGTAAGGGTCAACTGTGATACTTGTTATGGGATCATTTGAAACACAGACACTTGTCAATACTTGTATGTGTTGAAGTGTTGTGACAGAGACACCGTTTGATTCATACAGGGCTAGCCTATCATCCAGGAGACAGGTCAACTTTGTTAACATACCTGGTTGTTGAGGTTGTAGAGATATTTGGAGACAAATATATGGATATTCCTCATAATCTCCAAGACATCAAGACCCTTTACAGGAGACGAAAGAAAAAATCAAAAGTAAACAAAGTCATTATAGCTAAGTCATTCAACATTTGCAGAAATAAATCTCATGTTTTTTTGTTATTGTTCTTTATGTCTATCATAAATTCTTAGGCATTTTTAAGTGTACTTTATGATATCTATACTAAAATGCATTATATTCATTTCCTCTGGGAAACTTAAGAATCTTAAGAAGATGAACTTAATAAAATTCTGCCAGAATACTTGAGAGAGAAAAACCTTACACTAACTACTCTCACCTACTTAAGTAATTAGTTGTGAGTTGCAGGTTTGGGAATGGATTCTAACAGCAGGTGTTATTTGGTAATGTTCTGGTGTGATAGGATCAGGGGGATTCTCAGTGGGAAGCTACAGTAGTAAAGTATATACTAGTCCATTAGCATTAAAGGCTTAGTTATGTGAAGGTCAAAGTTGAAACTGACCTGTTCCAGGGTTTGGGTCGGCAGATGGACCTCTGTCATCTGTAAGCCATACTTCTGAGCCGCCAGGTTCCTCATCTCTGCGTAAGTCTTCCAGTCGTGCAAGGCAACCGTGGTCAGGTTGTAAAACGTCTTGTCCAGGTAATGGATGACATGTTCTGTTGAGAAATTGATTGTAAATAATAAAAAATTGAAAATTCAATGATGAATTTGAATTAAATTCTTTAAATGAGAGGAAATTTTACAGAAAAAAGGATCAACTCCTGTACTGAACTATTAAAAGAAAGATGTCTACCACTGTGTGTCTTCCACTTAACTATTAAATTTTGTTATTACTACTATTATTACTATTATTACTACTATTACTACTATTATTACTACTATTATTACTTATAGTAATAGTTTGCAAGGCAATAATATATTTCATTCTTAAATATCCCAATGAGACTTCATCCACATCATGTGATTAGATACAATGTTGTGTTCTAGTGGACATTTCTGAAACAGAAAACAGTTTTGTTGCTCTGACACAAGTTTTCACATAACATAACACATAAGGTAAAATAATAAACATTTCTCTGACAATGTTGAATGAAAGGCAGGCTGTTTTTTCCTAGCATCAAGAAAAAACTACCTCTCACTCTTGGGAAAAAAACATTGTGGTTTTGGCCAAAATAATTACCTTTGATATCTATAAAGTAGTTAAAGAACCTGATTGGCTTCATCCTCAGAAACTGGTTGATGTCTTTAAGGCTAACTTTGAATGGATTTCTACTGTCTAGTTGCAGATGTGTGTGGATGGAGAGCCGTAAATCGGTTTCAACGCCCCGACAGATTGGTTCTATCAGATGCTGAGTAAGTAACAAGGAAAGATATCAACATGATTCGATAATTTGTCAAATATCGTAGACTAGTGCTAGAGAGTGCTACTAATCACACAGTAGTTCTGACTTCTAATGACAAATTCACCACAGTGTGTTTAATCAATTATAGAAAACACCTGTCTGCCAAAATGCATCAGATGAATGAGCCCCTACGGTTTTGATAATTTCACTCACTTTCATATAAATGGCAGATTTCATAGCCTCCATCAATTTATTGTTAATAATAAATGAAAGTTCCAATCCCCACATGTGTCACTAGTCTTACCATGTTCCCTTGGATTTGTACATGTGACACGTGACATGTTCCTTACACCAAAGATGCACTCCCAACACACCAAAGGTTTAACTATTGCTAAAGGTTCCATGCCCAGTGCTGCAGCAATGTGCTTCAAAACCACACTGATAACTTATGTAAAGAACATTAAAATGTGACATTCACCAAAAATAAAAAAATAAAAACTCTTCATTATAGGCTATTCAGTGTGCTGTACACCAAGTATGCATTCTATAAAGTCATTGCTATTTACCGTGAATTGATCACAGTAATTACACATACTAGCTGTACGAGTTATTGACACTAACATAAAAAGGTCATACTACAATGAGATCACTTAACCAGATATCCTCACCTCCTTGAGTTGGCTGTTTATTTCTTTATCAAATTCTTGCAGCAGATGGTCTGCGTCCTCGAGATGTTGGCATTGTTTCATGTGAGGGACACAGTTCGCCAGGGCTCCAAATAGATACTATCAAGAAAATATTAAATGATTTATAATTAGCAAGGGAGAATAGGTACAAAAAGACAAGCAGACTTATAATCATATACAATAAAAGAGACATTTAAAATATAACAAACAACACAACATTATGTCTATGTTCACAGTGCAGCTAAACACATTTGAATAAACACACTTGAATAAATCCAATCATCAAAGAAGGGTTCTATGGCAAGGCCACCTGAGTCAAAGAAATAATAAAAAGACAAGGTTTATCACAAGTCTATGTTAGGTCAACTGCAAAACCCATACACTATGAAGAATAGGCTAATATTCCCTTGGTCAATCCTTTTTTCCCCCTATCAGGACAAGAGACCCAGCTGGTAAAACACACAGCACATATTTATTAATTTGAGTTATTATTATTGTTCTCACATGGATTCTGTGGGCATCGACAGCATTTTCAAATCTGTCGGCGAGGTAAAGAGGAAAGACGACCCTGTGCCAGTAGAGGAAGCTGCAATCACAGGCATCATGCAATCTAAGAAAGAGATAAATATAGAATTAAAATTATTAACAAATCCACACTGAATTTGAACGATTGCATAAAATTTAAATAATTTTCCTTCTGTTTCACACAAAAATATATTTCACTATTTAGCATTACTAATATATTATATACAGTTCACTATTTAGCATTACTAATATATTATATACAGTTCATCATTCAAATCTGAAATATTTTCAAACCTAACATCCGTACCTTGGAAATGCTCACAAGTGCTGCTCAGTCTGGTGATTTGTTATTATCGGGCCGGAAGGCAGTTAGTGTTCGACACTATCATACTCTCATGTGGGAGAAGTGTATTACACTTCACATTTATAGGTGGCTGACCAATTTAAAAGGTTTTACCTCATTTGGGATTTGTTTGGAAGACCAATTCAGATGGGAAAACCATGGATTTCTCCTGGATTGAAAACCTACCATACTTTGGCCAGTCAAACCAACTACCTCCTCCCAGATACTAGCTGTCATTGCTTCTAATGCCACTGCCTGTATCCACACTCTACCATAGCAATGGTATCGATTCACAAATGCATAAAGGAACCACAGAGAGTGAACTTGCGAAGATTACAGTTCGGGCAGACAATATTTAATGATTGATGCTATCAACTGTAAATAATACAACTGTCAGTTGATAAATTACAAAGAAAGTAGTCACTTTTTTAGATAATCCTGTTCAATACATAATAATCTAGAATTTGACTCAATTGAACAATAATTTGAGCAATAAATTGAACAATAAGTTCTTGTCCCTAAGTTCTCTAACTATAACAACATTTTACCTTTCTCTCAAGTCTGAAATCGCAGAGAGTTTGTTCATGATCCCACGGAACGTCGCTAATTCATCTTCCCTGAAAGCTTTCTGTGAGCAGAGATGAAATCATAAATTTATTGTAACTTTCCACTCAAAGCAAGGGCTTGAAACTGAAACTATTTAAGATACTTCTGTCTATGGTTTCACTAACCTGTATGTTTACCACATATTACTATGTTATACACACACTGTGGGGACATCCTCTCAACAAATATAACCTTATAGACCTCACATGTCACTCATAATTAAATGACCATCAGCCTCCATGCCAAAAACCACCCCCACCCCCCCACCCCATGATTACTCTCCCAAAAGTATATCAGGACAAGAACTAAACATTTGTACATTCTTCACATATTCATGCTGGTTTTCAAGAAAGTATAGAAGAATTATCTTGACTCTGTTAAAACAGACATTCGTTCATTGCTATTTATCGACATGTTTTACAGTGTCCCTAAAACATACCATTTGTGTTCCCACAGACAGCGCCAGGTTTGCGACCAGTCGCCTTTCTTTCGTGGCAGGACCATTGAGGGCAGTCTCCACCAAGACCAGGGCAGATAAGGCATCAAGACGTTTCTCACTGTATTTCTTGTCTGAGATTATTCTTTTCTGAAAATTTGAGGACAAGGAAAAGATGAATTTATACCTTATTGCTGAACCAATCAAATGTTCAATATAACAACAGTGAATCAATTTATTGTTAAGAGTTAGCGTTTCTTTAATTTAACAATACTTTGTAATTGTTTATAACGAGGAGATTGGTTTTGGTCCTTTGCTCCCATTAAGCGACCAAGTAAGTTTGTGAAATAAGAAAGGAAGGAAATTTTACCTTTGCTGTTGCTATGGCAGCCAGAGCCATAAACTGGAGATGTTGGATGATGTGTGTTACTGATTCAGCGACCAGCATGGTACCTCGATGGAATGTATGTTCAATGGACTATATTGAAAATGGAAATCAACAAAGCATAATGTTATTTCTCCTACACAGGGAATTGTAGTTTCAGCTCCACACTGGACAAGTTTTATAAATAATTAAATGGGCACAAAACAGATCATATGTCATGTTAAACACAATTGTTATTTCTTGAGCACTTGAAAACAAAAAATGTTGTATTCAAACAGTGTCTTGCAATGAACTACATGAGCATCCAAAATCAAACAAATCCTCAAGCTTAAAGTGATGCAAACCCTGGTTTGAAACTTACTTAAATACATTCAAATCAATGGATTCAACTTTACCTAATGTTGATTTATAGGGTTAAACACTGTTGATTATAGGGTTAAAGGCTGTTGATTTATAGGGTTAAACACTGTTAATTTATAGGGTTAAACACTGTTTATTTATAAGGTTAACCACTGTTGCTTTATAGGGTTAAACATTGTTGATTTATAGGGTTAAACACTGTTGATTTATAGGGTTAAACACTGTTGATTTATAGGGTTAAAGGCTGTTGAATTATAGGGTTAAACACTGTTAATTTATAGGGTTAAACACTGTTTATTTATAAGGTTAACCACTGTTGCTTTATAGGGTTAAACATTGTTGATTTATAGGGTTAAACACTGTTGATTTATAGGGTTAAACGCTGTTGCTTTATAGGGTTAAACACTGTTGCTTTATAGGGTTAAACACTGTTGATTTATAGGGTTAAACAATGTTGATTTATAGGGTTCAACACTGTTGATTTATAGGGTTAAACACTGTTGATTTATAGGGTTCAACACTGTTGCTTTATAGGGTAAAACATTGTTGATTTATAGGGTTAAACACTGTTGATTTATAGGGTTCAACACTGTTGCTTTATAGAGTTAAATGCTGTTGCTTTATAGGGTTAAACACTGTTGCTTTATAGGGTTAAACACTGTTGATTTATAGGGTTAAACAATGTTGATTTATAGGGTTCAACACTGTTGATTTATAGGGTTAAACACTGTTGATTTATAGGGTTCAACACTGTTGCTTTATAGAGTTAAACGCTGTTGCTTTATAGGGTTAAACACTGTTGCTTTATAGGGTTAAACACTGTTGATTTATAGGGTTAAACAATGTTGATTTATAGGGTTCAACACTGTTGATTTATAGGGTTAAACACTGTTGATTTATAGGGTTCAACACTGTTGCTTTATAGGGTAAAACATTGTTGATTTATAGGGTTAAACACTGTTGCTTTATAGGGTTCAACACTGTTGCTTTATAGGGTTAAACATTGTTGATTTATAGGGTTAAACACTGTTGATTTATAGGGTTAAACACTGTTGATTTATAGGGTTAAACACTGTTGATTTATAGGGTTAACACTTTTAATTTTTAGGGTTAAACACAGTTGATTTATATGGTTAAACACTGTTGATTTATAGGGTTAACACTTTTAATTTTTAGGGTTAAACACTGTTGATTTATATGGTTTAAGGCAATCAAACTAAACCATCATCATTTGGTCTGTGTGACAGATATTTGCCATGAACGACTTCCCCAAACAACTAAGAAAAATCTTACAAAGATCATATTCCATTTTTAATGTTCTTTACCAATCATGACTGAGGACTTGAGTCAAGTCTAAATATGACACATCTAAACCACATGTTCTTGATTTTTTAATGGTATTCTCTATTTATCATGTCTATTTTCTGTAATGGAGGTGGGCTTTGCTAATGCTGAATCTAAAATATTGAAGTTGTTAACATGACCTATTACTAATGACTGTTTTGCATTCACCTTTAAGAACAAATAGAAACTAAACTGTTTCACATCATGATGTCAATTGATGGAATGGTGGTCCCTTGACCTGACATTTCATTCCTGATATTTTCTAAACAAGATAATATTTTGCAAAAGACTTTACTCATATCCGGCTAAAGATGTTGGTTGGGTTTGCTTTATTACACTCTGACCTTGATTAGACTATTAAAAGAAATATTCACACTGTGTTACTAACACAAAAGCTATGTGCATACCAAACCTGTTTTCATTAATTGATAATTATAATGATTTTTCTTTCTAATTTGTAGTTTCTGATTCATTACCTTTAACATCTCTACCATCCGACATAGAGCTAGCACCGCAGTCTTGGTGAGAGGTTTGTTCATGTGAGCGTGGAGGTTCATGACAGACCGGATGGTGTTACGAATGTTATACGCAAATAAAAGACCCTGTAAAAATCATAACAAAATAATTACAATTATCAACTTCAACTGTTACATGGGAGTAAAAGATGTCTTAAAATGTCAGCAACAGGAAACGAAACCATAACTAGATAACCAATGAATGAACACTTTAAGAGATCTATAGCATACATTTGTTTTAGCCATAAAATTTCACTTTGAAAATGTGACGGATTTCAAGTAAACTTGCAATGTTTGAACTGTAACATTCTAGTCCACAAAAATACTTAAAGAGAGTTACTTGATACGTTCCTGTTATTGTTTCAAAAGATCTGAGACTGAACCAGAATTAATGTAATTAAAACTAAAACACTTTAAGGAAGATGGAGAAATGACAATACCAATTATTAATAACAATGGTTCATTGTGTGCTGTATTAGTTCATTTTTTTAAACATGAACAATTAGGAATTTGATATCTAATCAAAACTAGAAATTACCGTTCTAACTAAAATACTATCTAACTAGAAGATAACCAGAAAGTCTGTTGGCTCTGTGATTCCTTGCCGTACAATGTACTCAAACTTCAGAATAACCATCTGACTAACATATAGCAAGTGAGTTATTTGTCCAAAAATTAAGTGAGAACTAGAAAAGATCAGAGATTTCCAGCTTTTATTTGTAGTTCTTCCTTGTGAGTATTCAATCATTTCATTCACTGGTAAAGATTTACAGTATAGAATTTCTATTTCAAAATGTTTCAATATCCAGAAAGAACAGCCTTCCTAGATGAAATATAGACACATCTATGTATGAATAAAAGGACATTTTCTTTTACCAATTTTGAGCCAGCAAATCAGCAACCATCCCTTTAATAATTGTTATTAATGAAAGAGAATTACATAACATTGTTTATACAATGTGAAATATTTTCACAACCTACTACTGCCAAAGCAAAAGTCATCTAGTATATAAAATCACAGAGAAAATGGCCAATTTTTAGGCCATTTCAGATAACCTATTGACATTTATGAGTGAGATCCTCAACTTACGTGTAGAAAGAGAGATCATTTATGAGTGAGATCCTCAACTTACGTGTATAAAGAGAGAACATTTATGAGTGTGATCCTCAACTTACGTGTATAAAGAGAGAACATTTATGAGTGAGATCCTCAACTTACGTGTAGAAAGAGAGATCATTTATGAGTGAGGTCCTCGACTTACGTGTATAAAGAGAGAACATTTATGAGTGTGATCCTCAACTTACGTGTATAAAGAGAGAACATTTATGAGTGAGGTCCTCAACTTACGTGTATAAAGAGAGAACATTTATGAGTGATCTCCTCAACTTACGTGTATAAAGAGAGAACATTTATGAGTGTGATCCTCAACTTACGTGTATAAAGAGAGAACATTTATAGAGTGTGATCCTCAACTTACGTGTATAAAGAGAGAACATTTATAGAGTGTGATCCTCAACTTACGTGTATAAAGAGAGAACATTTATGAGTGTGATCCTCAACTTACGTGTATAAAGAGAGAACATTTATAGAGTGTGATCCTCAACTTACGTGTATAAAGAGAGAACATTTATGAGTGAGATCCTCAACTTACGTGTATAAAGAGAGAACATTTATAGAGTGTGATCCTCAACTTACGTGTATAAAGAGAGATCATTTATGAGTGATCTCCTCAACTTACGTGTATAAAGAGAGAACATTTATGAGTGTGATCCTCAACTTACGTGTATAAAGAGAGAACATTTATGAGTGAGATCCTCAACTTACGTGTATAAAGAGAGAACATTTATGAGTGAGGTCCTCAACTTACGTGTATAAAGAGAGAACATTTATGAGTGATCTCCTCAACTTACGTGTATAAAGAGAGTACATTTATGAGTGATCTCCTCAACTTACGTGTATAAAGAGAGAACATTTATGAGTGAGATCCTCAACTTACGTGTATAAAGAGAGAACATTTATGAGTGTGATCCTCAACTTACGTGTATAAAGAGAGAACATTTATGAGTGATCTCCTCAACTTACGTGTATAAAGAGAGTACATTTATGAGTGATCTCCTCAACTTACGTGTATAAAGAGAGAACATTTATGAGTGAGATCCTCAACTTACGTGTATAAAGAGAGAACATTTATGAGTGTGATCCTCAACTTACGTGTATAAAGAGAGAACATTTATGAGTGAGGTCCTCAACTTACGTGTATAAAGAGAGAACATTTATGAGTGAGATCCTCAACTTACGTGTATAAAGAGAGAACATTTATGAGTGATCTCCTCAACTTACGTGTATAAAGAGAGAACATTTATGAGTGTGATCCTCAACTTACGTGTATAAAGAGAGATCATTTATGAGTGATCTCCTCAACTTACGTGTATAAAGAGAGAACATTTATGAGTGTGATCCTCAACTTACGTGTATAAAGAGAGAACATTTATGAGTGAGATCCTCAACTTACGTGTATAAAGAGAGAATACTTATGAGTGTGATCCTCAACTTACGTGTATAAAGAGAGTACATTTATGAGTGAGATCCTCAACTTACGTGTATAAAGAGAGAACATTTATAGAGTGTGATCCTCAACTTACGTGTATAAAGAGAGAACATTTATGAGTGTGATCCTCAACTTACGTGTATAAAGAGAGATCATTTATGAGTGATCTCCTCAACTTACGTGTATAAAGAGAGAACATTTATGAGTGTGATCCTCAACTTACGTGTATAAAGAGAGAACATTTATGAGTGAGATCCTCAACTTACGTGTATAAAGAGAGAATACTTATGAGTGTGATCCTCAACTTACGTGTATAAAGAGAGTACATTTATGAGTGAGGTCCTCAACTTACGTGTATAAAGAGAGAACATTTATGAGTGAGGTCCTCGATGACCGTATTTGCCTGAGTGAGACTAGATTCCATCCGAATCATCCAAGAACACACTTGCATATAGTAAGAATTCACATCCCTG
This sequence comes from Apostichopus japonicus, assembly GCF_037975245.1. Classification (NCBI taxonomy): domain Eukaryota; kingdom Metazoa; phylum Echinodermata; class Holothuroidea; order Aspidochirotida; family Stichopodidae; genus Apostichopus; species Apostichopus japonicus. The sequence continues at coordinate 8,103,554 of NC_092580.1, forward strand.
GCAGAGAAAAGAAAAAAGATGCAACATTAATGAGTCAGAAAAATCACTAGTTAGCAAACCAAATGTTTAAATAGCTTTAATATAGAGAGTCAGGCTAGGTTGACATTTTCACAAAGAAACATTTTCTTCATAGATTAGATATGTTTCTATATTCATTCATAAAGCAGCAGGGAGAATTTTCCTCTCAGATTTATAGTTCTATAATTAAAAAAAATGTGTTAAATATTCCATCTTTTAAACCAGTGAGGAATGACAGACATTTATAGCAATAAAGACACTTCCTCAATTGTCAGCCTTTGAGAATTATTTCCCAGCAAAAAATACTAATGTTATGTTGAGAATCCGCCAGAAATAAGAAATAGGGAGTCAAATTAACAAAGTGGGTTTCTAAGCTGAGGGTGTTGTAAACTCTTTCTTTGATTGAGAGATCTAAAATGCAAATTGCAATTGGTTCTTTGCTGCTACTTTCTCACAAGTTGCCTCAGCAGGTGGAAGAAATGTAAAACAGCATCATGGCATTTCAGAACTATTGGGTGTCATTTTCTTTTCTTTTATCATTTTTTTTTTTACTTTGCTTCAATTTATACCATGGCTCAATGTATTTATAAGCACATTTTACATAGTTATAACACTTTCACAATGGTTCAATCTATTTATAAGCACATTTTACACAGTTATAACCTTTTAGAATTGTAAAGTACCTGACAAGACTTTGGCTTTTCTGTTGAAGATAGGTTGCTGTGAATGTGATAACAGCTTGCTGTGACTTTCTGTCCAGAAATTTTGATATGTGCGGAGACAGACTTCTGAGAAGAAACTGGTTGGATGACCAAACAACGTTAGCCGTTAGGGTCACCGCAGGAACCTGAATGACAGGAAATAACAGGTTATAAGCAAGCACTAATCAATGTTATTCATGAGGAAGGGATTCATTTCACAGCTCCCTGTTAATCTGAATCATTGTTCCTATGGCAAACAAAACCAATATGAGTCCTATCGAATTCAACATGGGGTACAGCAGTGACATAGGACTCCAAAGGTACTCGGATAATAGTACTTGACTAAAACACTGGGAGCCAGCAATCAATACATCAACTATAGATGAGACCAATCAATGAATAAAGATTTTATTTAAGCAATAAAAATATATACATTTTATCATTTTACTTGTTATAGTCATGCATCTGTGGAATGGAAAAGCCTCTTAAAAGGCAGATAATATCAAACATTAATTTCAAAAGAATTCTTCTAAATGTGTGTCTACTGTTTTGCTTTCTTGACTCACAGACCCCTTTGACAATATACCCACTACTCAAGATAATGAATTACACAGCAAAAGTTAAAAACCCTCAAACTGTAAATACTACATTTCAAAGAAAGTTACCTTCTTGTAAACATCCCAGAGAGCGCGGAAGACTTTCTTGTCTATGACCCTGAAGATTTGGTAGTGAAGGACGTAGAGTCCGCAGATTCCAACAAACTTGAGACGATGCTCTGTTTCGCTGGTCTCACCTGACGTAAAGCAAAACAAATAGTGAATGCAACATGACTAATCACAGTAATTAAAATGCAGGAAGTCTTTATTTTGTTTGTCAACATATATAACTGCATATTGGCTGTTACAAATGCAATACTGCTAAAACCAATCAGTGTACATGTAACTCAGCTATTCCAGTTTCAGCCAAGAAAGCTCTCAAAACACCAAACCAGTTATCATAATAATGTCTAAATATTCACAGACTCAGATGGCGAGACAATCATGTCAAATACCCACGCAGCTTAGATTAGCTGTAACTTTCAATTAAGACTTCTCAAATTTCATTAAAGTATATATAGGTTGCTATGAGTATAGCATGGCACCAAACATTATTAAAGTTGAGTGACTGAAACTATCAGATAAATTCCATGATTCTTGTTCACACATCGTACATGAGAGTTAATGAGACAAGTCCAGCTTTAATGAGGTCAAACCCCCAGTCACATATATTTTTAATAGTCTACAGATTGCATTCTTGAGTTAATAAGAAAAGGACTTCAACTGTACCTATTTTTGGTTCTGTCTGAGAGAAGATGGTTCTGATGACATGAGCAAATTCATCTGCAAAAAACTGGTTCTTGGACACGGAGAGACTTCCATCGTCAAAATTCTGTTCAACACAATTCTAAAGACAACAAAAATAAATAAAACGAAGGCAAGGAATATTATTTTTGAAGTTTCAAAGTTTTTGGGGAGTCACAGTACATATATTATATTATAATTATTATGTAACTAGGGCAATCTTCTCTGGGAACAACATGAACTATTTCTTGTTGCCCTTAAAGAATCAATTAGCATTGTTAATTAGCTGAACCAGTTAATGACAATCAAAAGTTTATCTTGATTATATAAACAAAAGAGATTAGGTTTAGTTTTATTTGCTATGCCACTCTGGTAATATTATCTGTTTATGTTTTTACATGAGGAAACATCTGTATTTTTGCAAACAAAATACAAAATGTTTTCAAATATGAATTCAAATCCATGTTACTCACATTCCTGTGCTAACCATTGTTGCGTGAGGGTGGTCAAGAACGATGCAGGTCAAGGTGAAACTTAAGAAGTTTATTTACGACGGAGTAACCGAGGCGGTTTTAAAACAACACTATCAGTTAAACAAAGATACTTACATGAAAAATCATTCCATCCAAGAGTTGTCCCTGCAGTCCCATCAGGAGTCTCTCAAATGGACGTAATTTATTCTCCTCGATTCCAAATCTGCCTGGATTGTGGTGAACGGACTTCAACATTCTATCGGTTAAAAGAACCATGGGATGACCGTTAACATGGGACTCATTTCCTATTTATTACTCATAATATTAAACCAACATTCCTAAACAATTATATCATTGAAATGAATTACAAACGAAATGCAATTAGGTGAAGACAAAATGAAGTTTTGCAACTTAATAAAATATCACAGAAGATCACCGAAGCACAATCTGTTATACAGTATGTTAACATCATGCCAGGTAAGTCAAACTAAGTTGCAAAATTCTAGAAAAATACAAACAGTTGGATGCTGCTATTATTATCAAGTTAAATCTTTCAATATTCATGACTGGTTCACAAATGAAAATATAATTCACTGAAACTTGATCTCGATTGGCGACAGCTTCATCATGTGCAGCCCCGGTATTTGGAGACTGATGTTGAGAATACAACCTAACATAGGAATTGTTCCATCATGTAATTTAGGGAGTATTACAACGTGAATATTCTCAACTTGAAAGGAGACTGATGTTGAGAATACAACCTAACATAGGAATTGTTCCATCATGTAATTTAGGGAGTATTAGAACGTGAATATTCTCAACTTGAAAGGAGACTGATGTTGAGAATACAACCTAACATAAGAATTGTTCCATCATGTAATTTAGGGAGTATTACAACATAAATATTCTCACCTTTTATACAAAGTCCAGTGTTCCTTCAGTGTGCCTTGATTGTTGATGATTTCATCCAATGTAATTAAAACTCTCAGCAAGTCCGCTAAATATTCAAACACAACCTGAAAAATGAATATTCATAGCAATTAATTGTCAATACTCATGCTAATGGACTAACACAATTTCAACACTACTCAGATTCAAATACTCCTAAACTATATTCAAAAGAGCTATACTGTGGATTATGTACTGCCTGACTCTTGTAGAGGAGGAAGTGTTATGCTTCTCCACTGCTACAAGAGTACCCATAAGAGTACCCATCTCTACCAAAAGTACCCATCTCTACCCAGAGTAGCCATCTCTACCCAGAGTAGCCATCTCTACCCAGAGTAGTCATCTCTACCAAGATTACCCATCTCTACCAAGATTACCCATCTCTACCAAGATTACCCATCTCTACCAAGATTACCCATCTCTACCAAGAGGACCCATCTCTACCAAGAGTACCCATTTCTACCAAGAGTACCCATCTCTACCCAGAGTGCCCATCTCCACCAAGAGTACCAATCTCCACCAAGAGTACCCATCTCTACCAAGGGTACCCATCTCCACCAAGAGTACCCATCTCTACCAAGAGTACCCATCTCTACCAAGAGGACCCATCACCACCAAGAGTACCCATCTCTACCAAGGGTACCCATGTCCACCAAGAGTACCCATCTCTACCAAGAGTACCCATCTCTACCAAGAGTACCAATCTCCACCAAGAGTACCCATCTCTACCAAGGGTACCCATGTCCACCAAGAGTACCCATCTCTATCAAGAGTACCCATCTCTACCAAGAGTACCCAATCTCTTCCAAGAGTACCCAACTCTACCAAGAGTACCCATCTCTACCAAGTGACGGCTTCATGTTTTCTTTGGTACTATGGGCTTCTACCTTTGTCAACTGCTTGCTTCACTACTCATTATATATTATATTATTATATATTTAAGTTATATATAAATATATAATTGTTGCACATACTCTTCTCAAAGTGAAGGTCAAAGTGAAAGAGAACAGAAGCCAATTGACTGTAAATGCCCATTATATGTACATCACATGCAATTATTATTCATCACAGGATTTTATTTACATACCTGAAAGTGAACATTGACTACGTCTATAGTTCTTGCTGCATTCCTGCAAAAACCAAATAAGACAGTAACCATATCATTAGACACAATTCAAGGGTTCACTTAATTATATATACCTTAGCAGCAGTTACTTGCACACCATGGCTTTTGTAATCCGAGACATGTGTATTACCAGCAGAGAAACAACATTGCTACTGTTACTTTTCATGAAATGTTCCAGCAGACTGTCAGTATGCATAATTTATTATTAACAGCCATTCAGAGGCAGGTATTTGGGTATCTTGTGTTTGGTCAGATTGTTTCAGTGTATAAGAACATTGGCTGACAGGCTTTTTCTTTCCTATGCATACTATATTTCAGACATTAACATAATAAATTTGTTGAGCAAAGAGTCATTCACTTAAGCACCAGAAATCAAACTAAGAATTTCATTTCTGTTACTTGAAGTTTAATACAGAAAGCTTACACATGGATAAATCATTTGTGTGAGTTACTTTTGTGAAATACTTTTATCTTCCTTTAAAATACCACGCTCTCACTGCTGTGGATCATAAACTGGAAGGTCAACATGCAGGATGACACATGCAATATTATCAAAGATGATGTTGTTCAAAAATGGCAGATATTTTGAAACTTTTCTATACAACTAAGAAAATGTAAAAGAAAATGTTATGTATATCACAATTTATTTGAATAAACCACACCTTTCTTTCTTTCATTTCTCTACGAGACCTCTACATAATATGGGTGAACATGAATAACATACTTAGCATTGTTGTAGAGTCCAGACATTTGATGGAGAACATTCTTGATGACCTCGTAACAGCGGTTGACATAACATGACAGTTCCTGCAGAGAGGAAGCAAACAGTTTCGATTAGAACTGGATTGTTTTCCTTCAGTTTTCATCTATTGTATCATATATTATAGGCATTCCTGGCAAAAAACAATGTGTTCTATGTACATGAACTACATATCTTGACTAAAAATTTCTATATCTTTTAACTTCCTTTCATGCTTGCCCCCCAAGTCTTAAAATATCTTCAAGGATCAATCATAAAGGTGGGTGTGTGTCTCTTTGCACATTAATGTACGGTAGTTTCTTTTACGTTGAGTGGAATATATTCATAACATACACTTCACAATGTTATTTGTCCTACACGAAAGCCTTCCACATGTACTAAGTATTCTAGGTTTCTTACTAACTATCAATGCTTTCAAAACTAATACTACAATAACATTTCATATAGTTTAACTCCCAAAAGAGATAAGGAATTACATTATTAGAGGAATATTGAATCAACTGTGACATGTATAATAGTTGGGGCCTTGTAAAATGTACTTTTTGAATTTCGCTTCTACTCCTTCACGGAGGGTCTCTTCTTACCTGTAGAAATGGCATCATTCTGCCCATCTGGACCTGGGCCTCTCCTTCATCCAAACCACTATCAGGTTCTGAAGGGAGAGAGATACGAGAAAAAACAGTAAACAAAGGAATAATATTTACCTCACAATCCATCATATTATGATTGTCAATGCTGATAATGTGCTGACACTGCTGTGAGTATCCAATACAAAGGCTATAAAGCATGCTAAGTGTTATGGTGATCAAAATTACAAGCCAACCTACTAAATACAATGGTCCATATTCCAAACCTGATTGATCAGACAAAATAGTTCAATGACCCTCTTCATACTATTATCTTTACTCTACTCTATCTTTAATCTGCCATCAAAACCTAACTTTGAAGTTTGGTTTTGTCCAAAAGTGCTCTCTGCTAAAGTCTGCTAGTTTTGTACAACCAACATCAGATTGTCACCGGTAGCTGTCCTAGTGTGTGACAAATAAGAAGTGTTCACCATTTGATTGCACGAGAGATCCATCTCGGGGGATGTTACAAGCAAATGTTACATCTCTCAATTCGATTACCTGTTATTCTATATAAGTACTACAACAAAAAAACTACAGAAACTAAATATGGCTGTGATCCAGGACAATTTCAAAGAACCACAAGCCTTTTCGAAAATGGAGTTCTTTGAAAATTAAATGTGCAATGCAAATCAATGGGCAATAGTAACAGACAAAGGAGTAACTTTAAATTAGGTCTAACGAGCAAATATCATGATTCCAAGGTATTTCATGTGTATGTTATAGTTACAGGTCACATCAAACGATACAGCACAACCATCTATTACAATTCTACAAGTACAAGCATCCCATCATATTAACCAAGCAACAATAAATAAAGGAGATTTGCTTTACGGTGTGTTTCCTGTGTTTTGTTAAGTGACTAGCACGACTTGCAAGGACATCTGCCAAAGATGCAAGTAACATATACTATGTCCTTCTCATATTTCATGAATCTTCATTAACCTCTCTATACATAGATAGGGAAGTTCCTTATCAGTGTGATCTACACTGTTAATAGCTTCATGTACAATAGGAAACCTATCAACTGATGATTGCAACAATGTGGGAAACGAAACTGTCGTTTATGACAGCATTTATCAAACCAGATGAAGTATGGGGAGTTAACCTGGATATGAGCTCAAATCGATATCAAGTTCTCTTACTTACACAATGCATCTGCTCTGCCCAATGCCAAAATTAATGTAAAACAAGCAATGTGACAATAAATTCAAGGTTTTTTTAAGATAAATAAGAATTAAAAGCAACCTATACCTCCTTCTCCATAGAAAGTCAGGCCTGGGAAATACTTGTTCTCAGCCTGCAAAGGAAAAGATGTGAAAGTGAAAGTCAGTAGATTAATGGGTAAAAAGTCTGAAATTTTAGCAGTTAATTAGTATCAGAGGGGAGAGTTTGGTAAACTCCTCTACATAGAATCACTTGTAACAAGATGACGGAAGATTATGGCCATTAGGCTAAAGTGCTGGTCAAAATTACTTCATCAAAGTAGCTGATGCACATAGGTAAGAAGGGAAGAGTCATTCTGAACTACCGGCTGATCCAATTTGTGAAAATAGCAAGATTTCAATAGTGAATGTACATGCAGGGGGATGGGGGGCTGGGGGTGGGGTGGGTGTTCAATGCAGGTCATAAACTGTTCCTTCTTACCTCAAACTTTAGTGTTTCCATCTCACAGCACAAAGATGCAAATACTGTCATGACTTTGTTGAAGATCTGTACACAAAAGATAAAAAGATAAATGAACAATATAATACTTTCTTAAGATGTGATTCAAATCAGTCACAAATTAAGAAACAAAATGGTAAAATCTAGAGCAACAATGCTGCAGAATCTCACTACCTCTACTGATGAGCTCATACTTTGATGCTCTGTGTATCAGATAAGACAGGTACTGCGAGGTATTGTATGCATGTAGAAGATATGTACTCTTTGGCATGTTTGCTAACAGACATGTTCATGTGCAAAGGATACGTTAGACATGTTTGCTAACAGACATGTTCTTGTACAGAGGGTAAGTTAGGCATGTTTGCTTAACAGAAAGGTTCTTGTACAGAGGATAAGTTACAAAAGAGATTACAAATAAAACAGAATCACTTAAAGTATGCTGTATTGGCCCCAAACATGCCAGATTTTCAAATATGGTCACCTTTGGTCAAAATTCTTAAACCATTTTTGTTATCACCCTGGAGGAAATTTACCTCACTGGGACATTCAAACATCTTGTGTGTTCATTTAGAATGTCTGAGAACAATTTGGTGAGTACAGACCTCCAGGAAAGTAATTTTTGAAAACTTCTAGCAATTATAGCATGCTATAATTTGGGGCTAAACATACTACCTTTAAGGACATAACTGGCAATAAGAAGCCTTAATTACCTTTATTAAAAGTCAATCCCAACAAAAATAACTTAGTTTAAAGCCCATTATTTCAAGCCATATTTCATGATTCAAGAAAGTGTAACACAACTGACTGGAAATCAGAAAATAGGTCAACTTTCTGGAAATCAGAAAAATAGGTCAAAATTTTTGGCAATTTGTTTCCTAATAATTTTGTAACAAATTTTTTTAAATAACAAATAAATTGTTTTGAATCGCTTCCTTTAGAAATGTCATCCCTTAACCCTTTATTCAAAATTTTGAATAAAAAATCATAATTCAAATGTTAAATCTACACTAGTTTAATGATTTAAAGACTGTAGAATGAAAATGTCAATGTCATTGAATATGTGCAGTAAAAAGTTGTAAATGCTCTTTATTACAGTAATAAATTGTCATATATAATTTAGAACTGATAGTAATAAATACTCACTTTATTATCAGTCTTGATCAATTCCAGTAAATTTGTCTGCTCCATTGGGAGGTACTGATGCAAGGAAGGAAAGAAAACAAAGTATGAAGAAGATTTATTGTGAGAGTTACGTTCAACCTTATTCTTCCTCTGTTCTGATGGTGGAGGTGAGAACTAACTGGAAACTGTCACCTGTCTAGAGCAGTTCTAAATCCCCCTTAGACTTTGTTAAATCACTTGGTACATACTTACAGTAGAAGTTCCCTTAATCAATGCAGAACTAATTGAACTAAACAAGCAATCTTCTCTTCCTGAAATGGTTTTCTCCTTCCAATCACATTAGTGATACCCAGCTGCTAACAGCCAGACCACACCTGACATATGACATGATTATCCTAACAGTTGCCATTCAAAATATCATGTGCAATTTAATTTTAAGTACCATGCACAAGCAGAGCTGTTCATAAGACTGTTTTGCAGTTTAAATACAGAGTAAGACTGAGTCCAATGAAAAAGTCCCACACATCTCCATAGTACTTACTCAGAAGGATATGGGGTCCTATATAAAGTCCATGCTTCTTAATTGGAGTGAGATGGGGTATAATGTAAAATCCCACTCATCTCCATAGTTCTTACTCAGAAGGAGACGGGATCCTATGTAAAGTTCCATACTTTTCCATGCTACTCACTTGGAGTGAGGTGGGGTATAATGTAAAATCTCACACATCTCAATAGTTTTTACTCAGAAGGATATGGGGTTCTATATAAAGTCCCATACTTTTCCATGCTACTTACTTGGAGTGATATGGGGTTCAAAGTAAAATCCCACACATCTCCATAGTACTTACTCAAAAGGATATGGGGTCCTATATAAAGTCCCATACTTTTCCATACTACTTACTTGGAGTGAGATGGGGTCCAAAGTAAAGTCCCACACATCTCCAATGGAATCATCGAGAGCATCTTCAATTCCTTTCAGCTGTGTTGCATACTCCTCCAAAAATTTGCCATATTTCTTGAGCTGTACCTCCCCTACAATTTCTGTTGAATATGATAAAACAAGAGCCTTCATTATAATCTGGAAAGGGAATCTAAAGTGTTTCAAATTCTGTATAGTAAGTTATCATACATCATTTGCTATCATATTATCATTATGGTTAAGTTCTCATGCAGACTGAAAGGAAGCTTACATGTAGAAATTTGTTTCATTTATTGCATTGTACATTATCACATAGCTATCAAATGGTTATGGTCCATACTGTGTGATAATCACACCATCAAATTATGGTATCATTGTCACATATCAGTTCTGTTGAAGAATACTAATGTCATCAAGAATACAGTGCCCAACCTATGTACTGAGACTGCTGTAAATATATATCAGGTACTGAGACTACTGTACACAGTACGTACCAGGAGTACTGCACTCAACATCTACTGGAAGTGCTATATGGTATCTACTGTGATCGCTGAACACACTCAGTACACATAGGTACTGAGACTACTGTACACAGTACATATCAGGAGTGCCACACTCCACATCTGTTGGAAGTGCTATATATAGTATCTACTGTGACTGATGTACACACACACAGTACACGTAGTTACTAAGACTACTGTTCACAGTATCTACCAGGAGTGCGAAACTCGACATCTACTGGAAGTGCCATAGACTACTGTACACAGTACATACCAGGAGTACTGCATTCAACATCTACTGGAAGTGCTATGTGGTATCTACTGTGATTGCTGAACACACACAGTACACGTAGGTACTGAGACTACTGTACACAGTACATATCAGGAGTGCCACACTCCACATCTGTTGGAAGTGCTATATATAGTATCTACTGTGATTGATGTACACACACACAGTACACGTAGTTACTAAGACTACTGTTCACAGTATGTACCAGGAGTGCCAAACTCGACATCTACTGGAAGTGCCATAGACTACTGTACACATTACGTACCAGGAGTACTGAACTTGACATCTACTGGAAGTGATGTATGTAGTATCTACTGTGATTGTTGTACATACACAGTACACAAAGGTACTGAGATTATTGTACACAGTACGTACCAGGAGTACTGCATTCAATATCTACTGGTAGTGCTATATGTAGTATCTACTAGTACACACATGGAACACATAGGTACTGAGACTACATACACAGTAGGTACCAGGAGTGCTGCACTTGACATCTACTGGAAGTGCTATATGTAGTATCTACTGTGATTGCTGTACACACACAGTAGCTACTATTGTACACAGTACATACCAGGAGTGCTACATTCAGTGGTTTGTTGCATACAGAGTTTAATCTGGTTATCAAGATACATTACATAGGTAATCTTGATATCATGCAATGTAATTAAGTACTCTTAACATTACAAACTGTAGGAATTAGCCTTTGCCTAAATTATCTCATAGGACTTCTAATTTCAAAATGGACCCTCCCAAATATTAAAGAAAATTAACCACAAATATTGAACATATGAATCAAGGAAAACAACTTACTCAAAATAGATTTGACCATTTTAGTCAGTTAACTCTAGCAGAGCCTCTGGTCAGTGGTTTTCAATGGCAAACCAGCCACTTTTAAAATGTGTGTGTAATTCCTTCTTAGCCAAGCAAGTAAGAGATATAAGTATCCATGTTCAATGCCATGCATATATATGGAAGTATGAATATATGTCACACACACACACACAATCTACACAGCGTTCCTTCAATGAAGGATGTGCATCAATAATATCTTAATATGAACATGTACTAAAAGCACAGGCCATTTAAACTTGTAAACCTGCACCCCCGAAACATAATGGACATTGCTTATTCTGTTATAAATGCTGTTGGAAGAGTGTATAATTCAAAGGTCCCACTAATTATAAAATTCTCACCGCCAATACGCTAGACATGCTAAAAGCATTTCTAATTTTACTTACACATTTTGCTAAAGATACTGAATAATGTCAGAGTCATACCACTTTTACAGGGGTAAATTCTATATGAGAGGAAGTAGGTTAATTACAAACATTATGGAAGTTGAGTCACAGTAATATTACAAGATCCTGTCAACATAATAAGCACACAGAAGCCATGAATACCTAGGGGATTACATGAATGCCACTAGTTGCACGCAGGTGTGTACAGCATTGAAATTCAATGTTTCTCACTATACAGCTCAATGTGCAATCTCCAGATGGACTTTCAATTACAATATGGTAACAAATATGTAACAAACAAAATGATAACCATTCCGATGGAATCAGTTGACTGTAATCTATGATTTAACAACAATAATTTGTGTATGCACTGGATTCAACTATGTTGTATTACCATATTATTTGCTACAAAGTTGCATATACCAGGAATAATTAAGTTTCAACATTTCAATATCTTCTTATTTTTGTTCATTGTCTTACAGAGAGGTTTCCCTAACAATTTCAAAGAACTGTTGGAAAGACAGTGTGTTATTTTTGTGTGTGTGCAGCAATTGACAGTCAAATTACACAAACGTCACAGCTGCCTCACTATTACCCCTGAATGATCATAACAACAGAACTTTTTCCGCCACACAATTTACTTTAAAACATGTCAACCTTTAGAGCTTATGATCATTCTTACAAAAGAGTGATTAAAACTAAAAAGCAACAAGTTAAAACTTGTGTTTGAATGCATTCTGAGACTAAAAGATACCATAGAAGTACTAGTGCTGTGTGAGTTGACATCTAAAGCATTTCATCCAATGTCAAGTTAACACCAAATTTTAAAACCATTCATGAAGAACAGTCCTATGCAAGATACAGAAGGTCAAAAGCCTCAGTGTTATTTTGTCATGTTTTATTGTACAGGAAATTTGAATGTACAACAGGCACACAAGATTTGCATATGTTTTACATACTGTAGTAGAATGCAGATGCTTGCAAGATTGGGGCCCTACAGTTACATACATTAAACTTGTATGAAGGTCAGAATTAAGTTTTTGAAGTGATAACACGTAGATATGTCTTCAGACTTTGACATCTCTTGACCTTTGACTTCCACAAACAATATTGTAGGGTCATTCTACCAGTAGTGAATCTACATAACCAGCTAGGGTAAGCATTTAAATTCATTCAAGAAACCCTCACCCCTTACCTCCCCTCACTTACCAATTATCTTGCTCAATTGTTACCATTTTATCAAGGTTCTACACTTCAACATTTAATACGCAATTGCTTTAACACCATTTGGTTCCAGAATTATTCGGGTTATATACAAACTACCCTTTCTAAATATTTTCATTCATGATTAGAAAATGTCCTGACATTTACCTATGATAATGTGGCAAAAGTTTAAATCACATAAAGGTCAGTAGCAAATCGGTGGACTTGAAGTCATGTGATTTTCAAATATTGTTCTTACTTCGATTGACCTAGATCCTATGTTGTTTATCAGACAGTTTACCTTGTTTCACCCCATTGTCAGTTTGCACTAACCAACTTACCAACTCCCTTAGTGTACCCCTGGACATTGGCCACTTTGCCCTTAAGTGCCATTCAGTTCTAAATCAAGGACAACTACTTTGCCACTACTTTTACACCCACAAGGAATAATATTTTATATTAAAATCTTTTATTCAAAACTCATTAATGCCTTCATGCCAACAAGTAATCTTGTTACAACTATAGAAAATACCCAACCAATTTGAAACCTCCCTGCACCTGCCTAAACACAAAGATGGAGGTTCAGTGGACAGTCACATTTTTCATGTAATATTATTCTGTGCACATGCAACGAACATTACATTATCAATATAGGTTCAATCTCTGCTGGGAATGTGCCTCCATCCCAGAACAGGGACTCAGTGGACAAAAACATTTTCTTGAAATTATTTTGCAGCCAGCACTAAATTATCAACATAGGCTCTATTACCGCTGCGACTGTGCCCCAACAAAATGACGGAGGCTCAGTGGAGTTTGTCCCTTTATTTAAACTTGCAGCATTTAAAGAAAAAGCAAGGATTAATTGTTTCACTGTGACTGGGCCTTCTCTTTTTCAGAAAGGTGACTTCTGACAGTTGCTCTGCAAGTTTGACTAGCCGGTCCTAGACTTTCACTAGTTTCACTTTAAAACTTTACTGGCTAAAATCAACTTCCCACTGCAGGGTTGGCTGGTTTTTACCAGGAGGTTTTTCCCACCTATAAGTGGGAAAAACTGGGAAAAACCTCAAATTATATAGAATTCCTAAAAATTCATGTGGAACTTGTGGAGGAGCATAGAAACTACAAGAAAATGGCATCTTATGGTAGGGGGTTGGGTTACATTCAAAGAACAGCCATGATCTATAACTTTGTGAGTTTACTGATTAGACTATTATAAATAATTCAAATAAATAATATATTGGATGCTCAAATCAACCAACTTTATTTTCCTATCGAGATGACTAATTCCATAATCTAGAGAATGGACAAGTATCAAACTATAGGTGCCTCCTAGGGCTATGGTTCGTCATATTATACATGTCACATTGTCTTGTTACATGCAACACCATCACAAAAACATGGAAAGTGAGCAAACATATTCACAGTGTAACTTTTACAACTGGCTCGCCAAGTAGATCTCTCAAGTAACAATGAAAACTACATAGAGTGTACGAGCTGTTAAAGCAGCATTTTGCGTCCTCGACTATGATATTTCTCAACCTCACTGACTCCACTATGCCATAACGACATACATAACTAGCTTATCTATTTATATTTTACTTCAAATGGTGGCATAAAAGTCGAAAAAATTGCAACTTTCAACTTTGTTGTTCTCCAAGATATTTTCCGTTGGGAACCCAATAAACCTCGCCCATAATATGAATATTTAAACACTACGAACGTCATTGACAGATACGTAATATAACACCACGCTTGATTTGTGTACAGTCTATATGGCAGTTGTACCAGGGAGTTGCATAACAACTCCCAACGCAAAGTCTTGAATCTATTTTTAGCAACGGCTCATAACTAAACCTGCATCTCTGATTGGTTGAATTCAAACTAGTGGGTTTGGGAACTGAATGCGATTTAATTTTGTATGTGGAATACTCGCCAATTAACGTTTTTGGCAGGGGAAAACTTGGCTAATATCTTAATTTGCTGTTTTGTGATTTGATGTATGTAAAAAACTCGATGGACATGTCAAAACAGTAGAAAACGGCGACCAAACGCAAAATGCTCATGAATAAACATACTATTCACTGATTGGTGGAATTCAAACTAGTGGATTTGGAGATATGAAAACTTTGTCGAGGACACTTTTACTCGTTATCGATATAAATCGTTAATTACTCGCTAATTAACGCTCTTGGCAGGGTGAAACTTGGATGGTATCTTAGTTTGCTGTTTTATGATTGATACATGTAAAAAAATCGATGCACATGTTAAAAAGGTGGAAAAAAGCGACCCAACGCAAAATGCTGCTTTAAATTCTTGCAAACTACAGTATGAACTATGAACATGTTTTCATGAACATAGTTTCAAAGCAGTTTCTATTGAGCCCCCTGGATTGAAGTTCACCTCAATAGACTGTTGCCTACTGTATTAATTGAATGAACTGTCTGAGCACATAATAGGCCTGAAGAATTTAGGAGGGGTGAGTGTCCCAGTGTAGACCGATAATGGTTTGGGCAATAGGCAATGCATACTGCTAAAGAGATCGTGACAGAATAACTATACATGTGCAATATGAAAAATACTTTTTCCACAAAAAGTAGAATTAGGTTGTGATAAAATAGCTCAAAATGAAGCTAAGAAACTCCCATATTCAATAACATATGCTTGTCATGAAACAATATCATGCCTACTGATGACCCTGCATATTACGGACAAGTAATAATAGTTTTCGAGACGGAGGCGGTTTTTACCGGTATTTACCAGTTTTTCCCGGTTTTTACCTGGTTTTTACCGCTTAGTGGGAAAAACAGGTTTTTCCTGGGAAAATGCCAACCCTGTCCCACTGGCTTTTTTTTTAATTTGGCACACATCACCTCCTGAAACGTTTGAGGCCTAAGCCTAATTCTAATAAGCAGAAATAGACAGAGCTCATAACAGAGCACATGGCTGCTACCTATAAAATCATTGGGTTGAATGAGTTGGGAGAAAACTGGCTGGTGTATACTTGCAATGAGGTAAACCAATTCTAAACTGATATACAATTCTTTATCTACCTACAAACCACTTACATATCAGACACTTTGTAGAGTACATGAATGTAAATCATATTATTAAGGACTGTTTGCATATTGGATACCTGTAGATGGGAAAGCCATTGCCAAGACCTTATCCAGATTACCCTATTGTTAAAAGGATTGTCTGGTGGCCCAAAGAACTTACCTTAATAAATGGTAAATATTTTTCCAAACATGTCAAAGTATAAGAACGCTAATGTTGCGTTTGACAGAGAAACAATTTTTTAATCGTTAAGGATGGACATTTCCAATATGATTTGCACAGTACAGAACGTGACATCATCTACGCTACCTGTAATGCAGATTTTGACATAACCCACGCTCCGTACAGTGCCTACAGTAATCACTTGCAAAAACTGTGTTTGTATACAGATTAATTTCTTCCTTAATTTTGGGTGAAATTCCTTATAAGGTAGATATGTTTTCAAAAACTCCTTAAGCCAACATATATGTACAGTAGTAGATCAGTGGTTTCGTGGTCTTTGTGTAACACAAGATTAGTTTGAACAGCAGACTCTTCGTTGTTTATACATGGCGCTATCCAGCTCCAACGCGAAGAATGTTTGCATGTAGGCTACTCTAACGTTTACAATCGGACAGTTCTGCGAAGCCTAAGCTTCTCGGTACTTCATTCTGCTCTGACATCGATTCCGCCAAGTTTTATCTTTCATTGTTCCGAATACTTTTCAAGTTTCCTTTTACTGTAAATTTGATCCCTGAATTTTATTTCAGCGATTTCGAAGAACAGTTTATGAACTGTGGTTTGAGTGTGAGAGTGTATTATGTGCAACGCTATACAAGTATAACAACTGGGCATGGTAGGATATACGTTCGCGACATCTAAGTATTATATAATAGGCAATCACCTGTGCGTGTACACGTGAGAGTGAATTTGCTGCGGAAATGGGAGTGCTAACTTCAAGTTGCCTGTTTTGCCTATTTGCCTGTGCTACGTCAATCACCAAATTGATGCGTTCGAACAAACGGTACTTTTGGTGAGAAACTGGTGAATTTGAAAAACAGATTTCTACAAGAAGAAAACGTTGAATGGGGACATTTTTTACATGGTTAGAAAGAGAAAAATAAGAACTACAAGGGCAATGTATCAAAATCTTCCACCAGACAATTCATTTAATTATTACAATACCTATGATATTGGGTAGCTAGAAGTCAAGTACCAAGAATAGCTAAGCCTATGTAATCCTAAGTCATACTAAATACATTGTACTCTATGTGTAATCTCTACATGCAGGAATGTCCGTAACAAGTTAAAGAATAAGCCTAAGTAACCCTTAGTAATACTAAGTATATTGTACTGTATATGTAATCCCCACATGCAGGAATGCCACCTGTCTCTGTAACAGATGACAAGATGAGAGGAATAAATTAGTAGAGCATACACTACTAAAAGTACTATGGTGTGAAGTTGTGTTTTTCTCAAGTTAAGCCTAGCCTAACTTATATAGTTATATCCAGGCTAGCCTAAGCCTAACTTGGGTCTAACGTTACAGGTAACGTTACACATAAGTAAACTTCTTTACAAGTTGAAGTAATACCACTACTAGCGATATTGCCAGTTTTGTGTTAAAGCACTAAAGTTAGGCCTAGTACTGGCTAGTGCTAACATGAACTTATGTAGCCTGGATTAGGCCCAAGTAGCCTAGATATGCATACATTATTTATTATACTGCAATGTATGCATTGACTTACTTAGGGACCCGTCGTCAAATTTGTCGAACTCCCAGCCAGCTGTATCTTCCTTGGCCATAACGCTTACACCGTCTGGTGGAAGCCAGCTACTTTGAAATCGTATTTCTAAACTTAAGTGATAATAATAATACGAATCTAGGCTACGCAATGCGTAGGCCTCTGTCGGTGTCAGACTGTAGCCTTCGACTAATGGATAGGCTGCATATATGTACAACAGAAATTGCTGTGATAGCCTATGTGCATGTTTTGTTTTTCGGACCGTGCTATCAATTACATAGAAGCCACCTCCTACCGATTGATCAATACATCTACGGAGGCAATGTATGTCACATGTTATTTCAATATGATCCGAACATTAACTGTAGAAAAACACATTACAGATTGCAATCATGACGTGTCATTGCGGATTCACAACTTAGACGATATCGTTCGAAATGGGATACATGAAAAGAGATAATAGTATTATATCTCATAATGAAACTGCTCATGGTAGGAGCTTAACTACTACCGTAGTAAATGACGTCTGGGTCATGCGACTACCGTTTCATTCGATGAAAGTTGTCAGGTTTGCAAGACTGTCCTCGTTTCTTTCGTAATGGAGAGAGGGCAGAAATTATGACACAAGGGTGTTTGCAAAACCAGTAAGGAGAGGCTTTATTATGCTACAAACAAAATTCGATGAATAGTTAGGAATTCAAGGATTATTTTTAAAGATGTACATGAACATTAGGCAGGAATCCTTCAATTTGTCGGAGCTTAGGATGATCCGGTGATATTGTTGCATGTCACGTTCTTAATTTAATACTCAATTTTTAAGGAATTGCATTTTGTTAGGTCCTTTGGAATTCAGTGTTCATACACATAGGACTACACTGGTTGTCACTTTTTTGGACAAACAATAAAGAAGTTTCTTTAGGCTTCTTACCACTAAACATCCTGTTATACAGAAGTAACATCCACTCGACAGCAATGACCATGTAGAGGTTGAGCACCCAGTACTTCAGAGGTCACCTCCATTGCATACCTGCCATCCTCATCCTCACCCAGTCATTGATATTAAAGACTGGGATTTGGCATAAACTATATAGTAGACCCGTCAACTCCCGCGGTTTTACCGGGAGACTCCCGGTTTTTACCCGAATCTCCTGGCCAGTGGCGGAGAAACAGGGGGGGTTGGGGGGGTTTTAACCCCCCCCCCCCACTTTTTGAAGAGGGGGGGTTGGCCCACACAATCAACCCCCCTAGTTTTTGCCAGTAATGTTCTGTTATAGCCTATGTTATGTGCTCCAAATGGCATAATAAATCAAATTATTAAATTTGAAATTGTTAAAGTCATTTCAACCTTTTACCTGGTAGGCTACATCAACAATTAACGACCGAAAACCGAGTTAGAATTGACCCACACATTATTTCTAGCCCCTTTCCCCCACCTTGCGCATTGGAACTTGTAGCTCATAGCGCTAACTTCACCCCACAACAGACATACACAAAACGTTTTGTTGCTGTTGAATAGCTTTGGAACTGTATACACTTGCCAACTTCAACGAGGTGAAGGAAGGAAAAGAAAAAGAAGAAAGAGAAAAGGAGAAAAGGATGGAGTAGAAAATACGGCAAGAAAACGGGAAGAGAAAGAGGAACAGTGACAAAATTATTCGAATTTGTAAAGCAAACAGCAGATATCACATCATATCATTGAGCATGAAAATGGCGTTCCACGATAAACAGCCTCCAAACCATGGGCGCAGATCCTGGTGAGGACAGCGGGACGCGTCCCCACCAACTTTTTCAGTAGTGGGGACATGATATACCGTGTCCCCACCAATTTGTCTTGACCAATAGCTGCATTTCAAGTTCCCCTGTATTGAACTTTGGCGCAGTTTGATCCAGCATTGTGCAAATGACATGCAGCAGTTCTCATTTTATTGTATTTTATCCACAGTTGTTAAATATAGGACGGAAATCGCATTTGCGGCAGTCTATATTTGTTTTCTGGGAGAGGACCCCAGACCCATCGTATATACAAAAGTCTACTTGGATTATTTGTCCCCTGATTTTCTTTCTGCAGACGCCCATGTATTTCTCCAAACTAAATATCTAAGCCATGAGGTTTAGGAGCATCATTAGGTCTGGGAAGTGTTATTTCCGGCGATCTGGGAGGTATATTTGCCCAAAAAAATCGTGCGCTACGCGCGAACCCATGGTTGCGCTCCGCTTAGATAGTGTCATAGAACAGACACGCGTCCCCACCATTATCCAAGACTGATCTGCGCCCATGCTCAAAACTGTCGATGTGTGTAGTGTTCGGTTTCGGAAATATCTGGTATATTTTATTTCCTTCAACGAAATTTTTAGTAGCCGTCTGAATTTTCGAAAATTCCCTAACCAACATTCTTCATCATACTTCATCATACTCGTGCAATTTTGACCCGTCTGTTAGGGTTTGAAGGAGGTTTTTCTATATCGGTTGTCCATAGATGATATTTTGTGCAACATTAAGGATATGTTTTGAAGTGAATTTATTCACGAGAATTGTGAATTTTCAAATTTTGAACAGTGGGTCTGACGGATAGTGTGGGCCGCGATGAAGAATCACCTACAAAAGCAATGATCCACAGGATATGTGATGAAGTCGAACATGTGTGACTGGTGACAATCTTCAAAAAGGTTATAGATGAGAAAAAAAGTATTTGGAATAAACTTGGTTCTCAGGCAAAAGTGTACATATGGTTGGTCAGTTTCAAGCCCGAGAAGTGCCATTTCCGGTGATCTGGGGGTACCAAAACCAGAAATTTGCTTGTACGCTGCGCGCCAACCAATGGTGGCGCTCCGCTTAGATAGTAATATACGCGCCCCCTGGGTTAGAAAATCCTACATACGCCCCTGGTTAAGTGCAGCTATTCAAGGCCTTGGCAGTGCCATTTACTGCAATCTGGGAGGCAATATTTGCCAAAAAATTCTTGTGCACTTCGCGCCAACTTATGGTGGCGCTCCACTTAGATAGTGAGCCAGCAGTTATGACTTTTTATTTCATCAATGGCCTGCAACCCCCCCCCCACTTCTGACAAGAAATCTCCGCCACTGCTCCTGGCCTCCCGGTTTCATCCCGGTTTCATCACTTGCGACATTTCTGAAAATAGCCAACAATTAGTTCTATTCAGTGTAGTTCGCAGTTTGTATGATGTAAAAAAAAAAAATTTTATGGTGATATTTTGTGAATGTATCTGGTAACATCACAGTGAATGATGTCATAGTCGAAAGTCAGTTGATTTGTCTTTTGAAATCAAAGAGATTGATCCACAGAGTAATTAAGAAATCTCTGTGCGTTTCGATGAAATTCTAAGTACTGTGAATATTGACAACTAAGCAAACATTCAAAATGAATCACCTTTCAAAAAGAAATCAAAAAGTAAATTAAAATAGGATATAAGTTTTAGAAGAATGTCTGTCATGTACGCATCATTTACTGTAATCCACTTCCTGAGGTAAGTGAGGGTTTAACAGGTCCACATGAGTTACATTCAATCAACCATACCCCAAGTTATATACAAGATATTGGGAAGGGGTTTTTCAACCAACTAATGGTGTGGACTTTTTTTTACACATCTTGTCTGTCACTGAAATATCCCTTAATTTTGGAAACTGGTTAATAAGCATGAGCAATGATAAGTAAAGAAAGGAGAGGAATATGCAGTTAAAGGGAGAGAATTTGACAATGGCAAGAAATGTCAGCACAATTATTAATGAAGTCATGATCTATTTGTAGGTTTGTAGGCAAATAATGGTTTAGAATCAATAGTTCACAATGACACTGTATCTCACCAAAATACAAAACTACAATGAAAAGGTGGGTAGATTTTTGTCATTTATTCAATAAGAGTTTATAGATAATTCAGCACACATTTAAGTTTATCTCCAAGAAAACCAAAAACATTGCACAGATATAGTTGAAAGACACAAGCTATTCACCAAGGCATAATACATTTCTATTAATATTATTACTAACTATCAAGGCAGTGAAGGCACACATTTAACGGAGGAGGTTAAAATACTTCCAGATAATGTCACATCTGAAAAGACACTACTCTAGACAAACAAGCATATATACAATGAAGTACACAAATTACTTTAGCAGCGGTAAATTCACCTTTTCTGAAGATCATAAAGACAAATTGGTAAGCTTCTTCGGAAGTTTTTTTAAGACAATAGGAAGATAACAATTATTCCGGTGTCTGTACAGAACACAGGAGGGGTTTGACTGGGATAAATAACTTCCAAAAAAGCTAAACAGAGTTTTATACCAGAGATGAGTAAGGGAGGAAGAAGAGTCCTTTCCCCTGATGGGAAAGGACTTTCTGCAGGGAAGTCCACTTAACGACTGAAAATAATCCTTCAAATACTTTTACAATCATACAGAAACCAGGCAGATCAATTGAAAGTAAACTCTTGTTCTCAAGGTGTAAAATGCTTCTGCAAAAATGTTACATCAGGTTAATAAATCTTGTACTCAAAGTCTAAAAACTATACAAGAAAATAATTACTACAAATTAATGAACAAACTTGATGATTTTTGCTGACAAATCTAGGCAAAACTTTTAGTGGAAGGCAAAAATGCTGTTACAGAGATGAAATTTGTAACAAAGTACACATTTATACTTTAAAATAGTTACATATAGCAATTAATGTTCTTCTAGAAGCATGCTGTTACATATTATTTTTTAACTAATACATGACCATATAAAAAAAAGTTGCTATGAAACCAACTAATGAATGAAAAAAAGATGCCTGAATATTATAAGTAAAGTAGGCAAAGCCTATTTATATCTGCTGCCAAAGTACTATACTTAATATGTTGGCTATTTGTTACCCTGTGGTACTTCAAAAAAACATTCTAGAAATGTTAAAATCTCTTTGGAAAGTTATGTAAAAACCCTCAACAAATACAATCTGAGCTCAAGTGGATTTACATTGGCTAGAGACATGTAAACACCAATAGCTGTTTTTCTGTTAGCTATCTATGTTCACTGAAGTAATTACACTATTTGCAAAATAATATACATAACTGACAACACATTTTGTCAGAAGAAGACAACAAATAATGGTTGGTACTGGATTCAAATCCAGTCCGTCATAAGGTGTACAACATTATATTGCTTCTGTTTTGTACCCTCTGATAAAGTTAAGTTCAACAGTGATTGGCACTTTAAGGTTTGGAGAGTCAAAGGTCAAGGACAGGGTACAGTTCAAATCTCTGAGCTTACATAACACACACACACAAACATACACACATTTTGAAGAGACAACATATTATTAAATAACACTTAAATTATTATGATACAACAAGATCCTTTTATTATGATTTTAAATTACAAGAAACAATGTTAACATCTTAATTAAATATTGTTATTACTATCAATAAATCTAAGGAATACATTAAGATGGTTTAAAAATGATTAAACACCATACAAGCCAACAAATTAAAATATGTTTGACACTTATTGAACCTTTTATAGAGATCATATCAATTGCCTAAAATAGAAGACTAGCCTGCATGAACAAACCCACAGCACTGATGTCTTACTGCCAAAAAGACCTATAAGTTTGCTCTCACAAGAAACTACTGAGTCAAACAATTAAACATTGACATACTACCGTCAAAACTATGCAAAATGAAATAAAACTGTTAGCAAACTGCCTATCCACTAGAGAGCCTGTGTAAGAGAATGTGTAAAAGTAAGTTGGCCTGATGTTTCGATCCTAGCAGGATCTTCTTCAAAGGCTTAAAAAATTTTTTTTAAAAATTAAGCAGTCAGTTTGAGTCCACTCTTGCTTACTGACTTTTTCAATCCCTGATTGTCCTCTCCAAGCTCTCCCTTTTCATCTATGGAAAACCTTTATAATACTCTTCATTTTTGTATTTTTCTTTTGTCCACCTTTTTTTGAGGGGGGGAAAGGTCAGAGTTCACTGCCTAAAATAAAGTCTTCTTTAGCCCAATATTTAAGAAAGATAACCTGAAGAATCCCATAATTGGGTAGCTGGGCTGCATGGTTACACCATCTACCATATCATACCACCATAGTATTGGTAATACAAACATACAACTCAGATACTGTTTCAAAAATTCTACTGGTCATATCAATTATTTGGAATCACAAGTTTACTGATGCATGAATTAATAAAAGCAACTGCTGCAAACAAACCCATCGAGAAGATATTACTCGGGTGCCAAATTTTGTTGGAAATTTAAGTAATTTCAAATATGCATGGTACCAAAGGTACCTCTCTAAAGAACTAAATCATGGATGTTAAAACTGAATTTACATGATTGGAATGAAATGTAAACTATATACAGTAATTTCAAAATTGCTTTAGAATTAGAAGTTAGGGTTAGAATCATGCTTATGAGTAACACCTGCCCATGTATTTCGCATGAGATTAATATTACATCACAGTGTGAAGGAAATTGTCGGTTTTGGTATTTTGGTAAAGCAATATACTAGAATATTAGTCACTATTGTGGTAGGGTTTTGTTGCCCTTACCAGCCAGACTGAGCCAGTCTGTCACAAGTTATCAGTTTGCCCCCATGACACTGTTAATATCGTTAAAATATTTATAAAATAAATATTTAAAAAAAATAGTTTTCTACAGTTTAAAGGTTTGTTTTCCAACTACATCCAAAGATTGAGTTTAAGAAAACTTGATTTCTTCTCAAAAGCAATTATTACCTAGAATGAATAAATACCTGATAAATACCTGATAAGTTTGCCTGAGGATCGAATAGTCTAAGTAAAAGCTCACAGATACTAACTGACCTTTTGATGAAGTATTAGTACCTGTAACTTGAAAACTAAACAAGCCCCGGTTACATTGTAAGTATACATGTTTTAATTTGACCTACGACATTCACATGGAAAATCAGCCATCATTCTATACAAGCTAGCAAAACAGAGGATGTCAGATAAACATTCAGTCATGGATTTCATTACAAACACAGACAAACAGATGTCGAATTGTAAACCCTTTCTTTCAGTACAAGCATGAGGCATGTAGATGCAACATAGTCAGAAAATTGAGCAAGCACCTGCATCCAGGTTTTTTTCCCTAAAGCATTCACTGTTTACAATTTGGCAAGATTTTGTTCATAAACAGGGATAATCAAAGTTGATGTTTCATTTAAATCTTCAACTGATTTCTTAGAAGCACTTAAAAAAGTACACCAGACCAAACTTTGACCTTACCAGATTCATTTGAGACCAGCTTGCTGTCACTCATCATATCGTAGGGTGAGCTCTTCATAGGACAATCGACTTCCATTTGTTGGTGGAAGCCGCCCGAATTATCACTGATGCTACCGTTACCAAAATCCTCGCCTAGACTTCGCCTGGTCACTTTGCTGAATATTTTAGACAAGGTCACACCTGGGGAAGGGGCGTGCGTGTTGTTGGCAGGAGATGGAGGAACATTGGGAGTGAATGGTATGGGTTGATTCTTACCGGTGAGCTCACCTTTGATCTGCCTAGCCACTTCTGATTTCGCATCTCTCAAGTCGGAAGAAGATGGCGATAACGAATGGCGACCAAAGACCCACTGAGAGTGCTTGGGACTCAGAACAGGTGTACTGAGAATGTTGGTGTTTGCAGTGAGATGTTCACCGGTGTCAGCAGTGGGATGTGACGAGTCAGTCTGCATGAAGATATTTTTGACATGCATCCTGGATTTATCACTTGGTGGCTTACTGTCTTCAATGTTGGTGCTCGGTCCAGTTTCAAGTTTACCAACTAAGTTTAGCCTGATGGTTCCCCCGTCCAACTTAGCAGAAGCCTTCACATCTTGTTCCTCCATTGGTGTGATACCTTCCATCGAACCACCTGACTTGTCCTCCGGAGGGAGGCTATTCTTCTTCTTCTTTTTCATCTTTTTGTTCGATCGGCTTGGGAGATTCTTCGCATCTTCCTTGATCACCTGGACGATGGTTGCATCGTGAGAAGCATCGGGTTGCTTACGCATGAACTTCTTAAGGAAGTTTTTGCGATTGTTGAGAAGCATAGGGTGTCCTGCTGGCGGAAGAGGTGTTGAGGAATGCATCGGAGGGGTAAACTCTAGGTCCTGCAATAAGCATAGAAACAAGTTGTATTGACAAACCACACAGAATTAATTGGATGGTTGATAAACAACAAAGTTATGTTTGTGTTTTGGTCAGTAATTATATCAAATGCCTGCAACATAACTTGTAAGGTTTTAAGAGGTTTTGACGTTGTGACACTGCCTCTTTTCATGTACAACTAAAGACATACTGGTATGTTGGTAAGAGGCAGCCAGTTTCCAACTTTGGGTGGTCCTGATTACTCCAGTCCTTTCCCAAAAGAACCACAAACTTAGGATCAAATCTGAAAACAACCACCTGCTTGGTTTACAAATGGTGAATCTTACAAGTTAGAAGGTACTGTGTCATTAGCATAATAATAGCTCTCAGTTAGAAAACAAACCGTTGGCATTGATTATGGTAGCCGTTGTTTGTTTCTCGTTTTGTGAAAGAATATGAGTTATAACCGTTACAAAAATAGTTCCCATGTCCTAACCTCGTTCACTTATATTTACTTGTTTGGGGTACATATCTAAATATATCTACATGATGTCACAATCTCATTTACTTTAACAATGCATCACTTTAATTTACTTGTTTAGGGAACACTTCTGAATAGATCAGCATGTTCTCTGCACATAAGAAGGTACTGTAAATATTTCCATCCCTATGATGTCTATAATCAATCTACAAGTTTGGCATAAAATTTATGAATGTACTGAGTCACTTTTACTGTAAACTGATAAGCAAACTTGATTACCTAGGTTCATCTGGGGCTGTTTGGCATTGTGTTTTGGATTGTCTGGTTTATTTTTGTAGCAAAAGTTCTAGACTATTTGCATTTTGCATTAAGTATTGCAATATCCATACCTTTAGGAAGAAACTCTCATCGTCGGCTTCATTGATCATCTGCGGATTATCCGAGATATCATCTTTTTGAAATTCAGACGGCTCAGCTTTAGTATCTTTCTTTACTGATCTCCTTGGTGTTATAACACCTGATAAACAATATTAAATAGAAGAAAGATTAAATCATTCCTAACTGAAAGAACGCAAACTTGAATTTTGAACACTCTTTGAGAGGGAGGGAGGTAGGATAGCAAACCTTCATTTAAGAAAAAATGTAGTTTTTTTGGAGACCCCAATTTATGGTAAAGTAACTTACAAACGCATGTTTGACATACTTTAAACAATCTGAGATGTTACAAGTACCACCTGTACTTACGTCAGTGACATGGTGTTGTTGTGACAACACTTCTGTGACATGGTGCTGTTGTGACAACACGTCAGTGACATGGTGCTGCTGTGACAACATGTCTGTGACATGGTGATATTGTGACAACACGTCTATGAAATGGTGCTGTTGTGACAACACATCAGTGACATGGTGCTGTTGTGACAACACATCTGTGACATGGTGCTGTTGTGACAACATGTCTGTGACATGGTGCTGTTTTGACAACAACTATGAGCTTTTCAACTCCTTCACAGACTGGCAAATGGATGGACATACACAGCCATGTAAATATATAGCTAATTTTCATATTGTTAGTAACAAAAGCAGATAAGTTTATGTTAGTCCTTCAAAGAAGTGACCTACTCCACAAAGAGGTCCCTAGCAACAGTTCAGCCATATGTGCTGGTTGTCTGATACCACCTCATGCACCAAAGATTTTCCAATGATGTTTAACATTACTGGACAGATCCATGACTTCTTAGATTGTTGTTCATCTCTTAGTGTCTTTTACAGAATGTTCATGACCATGAGGAAGATGAGAACATTTTAAAGTTCTAAGCAACTCACTGACCTTCTGTGACATGAAGCACAACAACCCTGGAGACTGTTACTAGTTGAACCATATCTAGATGGTTCATACCAACCACAGAGGTCTCATTAACCTGCAAGAAAGAAAACAAAACTCACAATTATGAATATTTGGTCAATTCCATGATAAGGTCAACATCATACCAAAAAATTTAAAATCATTGTTCATTAAAATTGTATAAGTTTCCAATAAATAGAATACTTGTAGTTACTAAATATATTTTTTTCACCCCCGAAAAATCATTTGTTTGATTATGGGGTCGGTAATAACAAATAGTTCCCTGTAGTAACTAAATTATGAAAAATACAGTGAAATTTCATTTTGTGCAGATTTGTACATAGTAATCATAGGTATCATCAGTTTTTTGGACTAATTATATTTGCTATAGCATAGTGCTCACTTAATAGCTTCAATTTTCTTTCGACATCAAGGCATTAGACAACAGTGGTGAATTGAAAACACCCTCGATTTACTGTGACGCGTCACAAAATTTACCGGTTTTTTTTACTCCTTGCCTGCACAATAGTTTTACTCCAAATAATGAATATCAAGTCTTCACATAGATACCAAAAGGATTACTGAATTTTCCTTTTCAGAAGATATTCAAATTTTGCGGAAAATCACCCTTTACGAATGTCACAAGAGTCACGTCACGCGAGTCACGTCAATTCAAGATAGTGTTTCTACCTATTTACTGTGTGTTGGACTAATTATATTTGCTATAGCATAGTTCTCACTTAATAGCTTCAATTTTTTTCGACATCAAGGCATTAGACAACAGTGGTGAATTGAAAACACCCTCGATTTACTGTCACGCGTCACAAAATTGACTGTTTTTTTATTTTTCTCATTAGCTGCACAATAGTTTTACTCCAAATAATGAAAATAAAGTCTTCACATAGATACCAAAAGGATTACTGAATTTTCATTTTCAGAAGATATTCAAATTTTGCGGAAAATCACCCTTTACGAATGTCACGCGAGTCACGTCACGCGAGTCAGTCAATTCAAGATAGTGTTTCTACCTATTTACTGTGTAAAAATTACAGGGATGTTATAGTTTGATGAATGAATCACTGATTAAAGATATCATATATGCATTCCCCTTTAATTAGGCAACTTAAATAATATGGGCACACATAATTAAACTAATTATAATAATTTCATTTGAAATACCAGAATTTAAATTCATGAATATTTATTCGCAATATAATGCCTATTTTATCACCACATTTGGAAAGTTAGCATGTGTCATTGATTTTTTAGTAATATATACAAACATAATCTATATTAGTATCTGGCAATGCCATATACTATGACTTGACAACCGCAAGATTTTAACTGCTCAATCATTCCCAAAATCCTATGAGCGAATGTATCTTCTCAAATATTACACTTTTGGTTTATTCAAATATGACAAATGAGAATGGTAATTTGAATCACATTTTGATAGATGTTACTTCTATAACTTTCAACAGACTAAATATTGTTTTAAATATTAATTGACAAGATATATTGCCTGAACAACTGTACTACCCGTAAAGTATATTACCTACTGTCTGCAGTCATGAGGGTAACTCGGGGACATTAATATCATCTGGACATTCCCAAGGGAAGTACCTTTTGGACACTTTCTAGACCAATGAATGTTATATTTCACTATGCAAGATCTATACCTTCGATTCACTACTGCATTTGGTCTAGAACTATCCAAAAAGTGAACTCGTCACGCAAGTCACGTTTTCTTGTCACGCGAGTCACAATACATCTTCAACGTTATTTTTATGCGTTACAACAACTTTTCAAAGTTGCATAGCAATTGAGGAAGAGGTGTTTTTCAACTTCGGTATGATTATAAAAAGTTATTGGAAACATTTTAATAAGACATTAGAAATCGAACATTTGTGTGTTCATTCTGATTTTTGCTAAAAGTAACTGTTTTTCGCCAATTTCACCCCCAATACTTGAGGTATAAATGATTTTTCTCTACCGTTGTAAGCATTAAGGCATAGTGCATACCTTCACTGACTACATTAATGCTTTTCTCCCAGGTAATTCCTTTATTTGTTTAATGATATCAAACAGAAAGGAATTTTAGTAAATATGTCATGCGAGTCACCACGGAATTGACCATTTATTAAAACAGCATATGATTACCATATATTTGCATAATAATACCTTATTTTGCACAAACTATGACCAGGGATGCTTACTACAGAGACTAAGTTCCATATATCTCTTGTATGGGACAGTTGTAATTTAGTAAAGTAACACCTGTCATTGATCTCAATTATAAGACTGAAATCAAACAGTGGGTGTTTAATCAGACAAGTGATACATATTTAACAGATATTCCTACAATCATTTCAATATTTCAACTTTATGTGTTTTACTCAAAGCAATGACCTCCTCAACAGTAAAACTTCCACCCTGTGTGTCACATGACTACAATAAAACTACTAATGGTACAGTACATCACTGTAGCTGTAGGGAATGGGATCAAATATATGTAAGTTGATGCAGGTTTCTGGCTCAATATAAGTTATCAAACATCAAATATGACACACACATGTGTTCTAACACTCACCATCTCTACAGCATACAATTGATACACCTTAGACAAAGCAATAAAAGCCAAACTAAGCCTTTGCACTTTACTAAACATATGCACAATGTTGTAAATAGGTCAGAACTTGGTCAGATCTTTCTACCTACAACTGACAATTGAACAGCTGAGTTAATAGTGGAAGTAAAGAAAGTACAAACAGAACAGTCAGAACAAACAATAGAAAACAGACTGGAATGCTTCCTGGTTAGTATGTAATGAAAGGGAAGGGAGCATCATAACAACCTGACTATGAGGCAGCGTTATGAGACTGGTCACAACTTTCCACCAAAATACAATCAATCAAAAACCTCATATGATTTTTAATTTTTAAAATATGATTAGACATCAAGAGGAGCACTCATTATTCAAATACTTTATAATCTGAAATGATAATTGAATATTTTAAACTAACCAGCCAGCTTACAATGTGATTATGGCACAGGAACTATCGTTGGATGTAACGATTCAATGCAAACTGCTGTGTTAGAGGTTAAGTGAAGATAATATTTAAACAGAAATGGTTGCAAAGTGGCCAAGTCTCCTATGCAATACTGTGATAATGAATATTTACTTTCTCTATCTTCAATCCTCGAGTGAGTCCTGCCCTAAATGCTGGAGATTGAGGGTCCACATGGGCCACACAAGGTTCAATACCCTGGTCTACACCTCTGGAAATGGAAAGAGTGAAAGATATATATATATATATATCAGCTAAAAGAAGATCTTTAACATCCACATTACCATCAACAGAGGCAAGAACCAAGAAGTTTAGCGACTCATTATTTCTCCATGACAGACGGTTAATAAATTGACATTAGTAACCTTAAAACAAACAGCTACCAACCATTGGGGAAACATTATGTTTCCTTCTTTATAAATTTTTGCAAAACAATGTTGCACATTTCTGGAAATAACTTGAAATGTATGAAAAGTATGATTGTGATTTATGGCATAGCAGTAAATAATATTTCCAAAATCTACATACTACCACCTTAGAAACAGTACACACCTGAGATACTATAACCAGTGCTGTAACTACACTGGTAGGCAACGGGCAATCAGATATCCATAACTTTCTAACCCACATTCGCCTATTGCACCAACCATAACTCAATGTTCAACAATAGGCGAGAATTCTGGACAATTTTACACAACGACTCAAAATTACTCAGTGCATTGCAAATTGGCGACAAGCACTCGACTTGCCCTGGATACATCACTGCTTTGTAACCAGAGACAAAACTAAGGCACTCTCCTAAACGTAGCAAATAAAAGTTAATACTGCATCAAATCATCATTCATTTGATTCTAATAACATATGTCACTCAGACAAGTTTATTTGTACAATAGCAACGACTTGCAAAAACGCAAGTTGACCATTTGTAAAATTTGTATCATATGTATCCTTTCTTGCTTATTTGAAAAACAAACTAATCACACCTAATGAACAACATTTTGACTGGAGTTCAGTATTACATAATATCAATGTTCTTTATCACACTCATCATCACACAGTGTGGCTTTTAACCATTTCTTTCTACAATAGGTACAGTATGTATATGTACCCTCTGATACTGAAACCAAGCCATCCATCCTCATCTGCCATAACCACTATCCTCTGAGGAGAATCAGAGTCCTTGTGAGGCAGGGACTCCCTGCTAGAGTAACAGCTACCGTGAGAAGATGTCGCTGTACCAAGGGATGGACAGATACTCCTGTTATAGAGAGAGAACAATGATCATTTAGAGACCATAAAGGGTGTTATTCCCAATCTCAAAAGACACGAAGGTTGTCTTCCATTTTATGTAAATTGCTGTTATAAACCAGTACTGGTGTCTTTTCAATTCACTTTAATTTGTAAATCAATCGAGTAGCATAAATAGTTTAAATACACTTTCTTCCAGGTTATAACTCTTCACTTGGTTCCATCCTTTCTAAAGTTGATATATCAAATCATTTTTTGCTTAACATAGTCTCTGAACATTTCTATGCCGGCAGTTGGTATCGTGAATATTAAAACTTACCCTGGAAGCTCCTTCATATCAAAGTAATTATGCAATTTCTACATTTCAATCAAGATATGATGTACAATCTATACAAAAAATGGCATTTTACAACCTTCAATTAAATACTAAGTTGTAAACAGCAAAACTTTATATTTAACCTGTTTATTGTACTCATCTGTGAGAATGTATAATATTTCAGCCCAGCATAAGTATTACACATGTACTGTACTACGCATACTGTACTATCTAGCAATGAAAATCAATAAACAGTCTCCTGGAACAGACTAGATATTGATTGATTAAGCAGATCAATAACATTATGTCTTGTTGACTTAAGATGGCGAATTAGATTCAGTATACTACATATACAAACTGATATTAATATATATATAAATCTAATTAGTTAGTCCACACTTCTCCTTTGTGAAGTCCCTGACAATCATTGTTTATGAATTTATTCTATGACCTTCACTTAATATAGATGACGTGTAAATGAAGCCTCTGGCTTTAATACTACTGTACCTTGGTGTGCTATCCGGGGTACCACCAGGCATCTGTCCTATCGGTGCGACAAACAGCGTCAACTTCTGAGAAGACTTGAGTGAAACAACTGCCTGAGCATGAGTGATGTCTTGGAAAACGTCATCATTCACTTTTAATATTCTCTCGCCGACTTTGAGACCCTGTACATACAAAATGAAATGAAAAGTGAATACAAGACCTTGAAATGAAATGTAAACTAATCTATACATATAATAAAGTGAATCGTGCATGAAAAGTAGACCCACTGTACCAAACTTATTGAAAAGCGAATAAGATGTCAAATGATTTTCAATAGCTGATGATGCAGTCACTTGTCAAAATAAATTCTTCACTTGGTAAGTTGCCAATTCTATATCACAAACATAACATTTTGTGTTAGTTGTGAGGTAAACCTTGATGGCCATCTAAATCACACATATAGTAAAATTACAAGAATACAAGATGTTCAAATAACATCAACTATGCCTAATGTAAACTTGTAAAACTGTACAGTAATACTGTACATTAATCAACTCAGTTAAAGGTTTACCTTGATGGGATATTGAGGGTGGGGGTGGGGGTGGGGGTGGGGCAGGGACAGTGAAGGTGCGGTACAAAGTCATTTTCAAAAATGACAGGTGGCAAAATTCAACATCACTGCACATTTGTATGAAACCTGGTCCTCAAACCCACATCAGGGTCCATGTTTTTGTAAATGAGGTTTTACAAACAAGAAGTAAACATCTCCTCAAAACTTTCTCAGATTAACTTGAGACCAAAAGAATTGATTGAATGATTACAGATATTCCAAACAGCTCTTGAAACTATAAATTACAAAGTAGTCAACAGTATAATTATATCTTTCCAATACATTGTATTGTAGTCAACAGTATAATTATATTGTTTCAATACATTGAATTGTAGTCAACAGTATAATTATATTGTTTCAATACATTGTATTGTAGTCAACTGTCAACAGTATAATTATATTGTTTCAATACATTGTATTGTAGTCAACAGTATAATTATATTGTTTTAAATACATTGTATTGAATATATACTGGTACTGTTCTGGATTTTGTACCTTCCTATCGGCTTGTCCCCCAGGATCAACCTCAGAGATGAAAATGCCGGCTTTCAAGTCCTTGCCTCCACGAATAGAAAACCCCAAAGACTGTGCTTGTCTACGATACAGTACAACCTTCCGTACATGTTTTCCTTTAGGTAATTTGTCCTCTCCTATTAGTAATTCTGTTTCGGAGACAGCCATCTCTGAGTTACTATCCAAAAGTTTCTGGATTAGCTCCCTCTTGCTAATCTCAGTGCTAGTGCTCCTATCTGAATTAACTGATGTGTCAGCATGATACGTCTTGCTCCTTTTATGAACCTCATGTTTGGATTCTCCGGAAGTTGAGCTGTTCTTTCTTCGAGACAGTTTCAAACAGTCGCTATCATCGGTTGCTCTTCCTACTCTTTCTCTGTTTCTGAAGTTGTGAAATTCTTCCACTGGAATGGTCAGTTTCTGATCAGCAGGTCTTGATTTCCTCTTTGATTCCCTTACTCTGATATCGGGATTCTCCTTCACAACTTGAGACTTGTAATGATTAAATTGAAGTCGACATAATTTATCAAAGTCATTCTGAAGATGCTGAGGAACCATAGCATTAATAAACGGCAGCAGATGGATTCTTTCAGGGGAATCTAGAATCTTCTTCAAAGAAATACACAAACCTAACACAGAGTGCGTTTCTCGGAACCTTCGTATGGTTGCTTTCAGAAATGAACATTCCTCCTCGTTCAACGATTTGTGTGCCAAAGTACGAAGCTTATGAGCTGCTGAAGGAGAGGCCATATTATCAGCACATGTAAGATCTCTTACTGCAGTTGAAAACCTTGTACATTAGATCCACAATAAACTTTTTACTCCTGAAAAAGAAAAATACATAAACTATGAAACTTTACAGCATATTGTAATGTGAACAATACTGGACTATTAAGTCTTCTTAAGCACAATTAGCTTGGGCTGACAGCCTGACACCTTTCAGGAGAATTGTGAGTGTCAGAAGACATACTGTAGCCCAAACAGTGAAGGCATATGATATTGTCCAAGAGTTGAGGTTAATCCAACCTACCTTCACAAGACTAAGATTAGGAACAAAATGTCATAACATTGGGTGGTAGGCATTATAAATGTTAATTATTTTTATTTTACTCTCTTGTACAACCATAAAGGTTTTTTTCCAATCCTTGGAGAGTAGAGAACTACAAAGTTGGTCTACTGTGGTGTTTTGATGGTGCACACTTGGGACTAGTAACACATTGGTTATCAATATCAGTGCGGCTACATAACAGTGGTTTCCTTTAGTGTCTGCCATAGAGAAACGTTAGTTTCCACCACGGGGGGGGGGGGGGGAATTACTGCTTTTGTCAGCTGTCGAATATGAGGAATTAGCTGGGATTAATTCATTTAAAAATTGCTGCGCAGAGTCTGCAGTTTTTGTGCCTGGCGTCTACTTCACCCCTGAATAAAGTACTTATGAAAATTGGATTGTGATCATACAAATTAACAAAGAAATAATAAGGAAGGATTTGTGATGCATATTTTTATTTAAAGAAAGGCATGTTCTTTCTTTTGCTGTTCTTCTTTGAAAGAAATTAGGTGACTGTTCTAATTACAGAATACGACCTTAAATTTGTTATGTTATTGTCTATTTAGGCTCATTATCTATATAATACCAGGTTTTTTTTATGTATTTTAGTTTGTTTTTATTTTTAACTTTATATTTTTGCAATTGTTGTGTGAATTGCTTAGGCATATAGGGTGTACCAGCATACATACAGTAGGTTCTGACACATTATTGACTACTGTAGAGTAATATCAGTGAAAAGTTGATTGACAGTGGATAAACCCTAGCCTACCAAACCAAGTTCAAGATAATACTTTAGCATAAAAATTTGAAAGTTGAAATTACACGTAACTTGCCAAAAGGAGATAAAGCACTAGCATGTAACCTAGGCTAACTTTGAGTTTGGCATTCGCCAGCTGAATTCTACATTTCAACAGAAATGTTGACATTTATTAATATTACTATACTAGGCCTAGGCTAGGCCAAAACACTGGCATATTAGGACTAATTAAAAATCTTCATGGGCTCCATAGCAGGGGTTTAACATAAGGCTACACATCGGCCTTCTATAGTATTGCATATTATTAGCTTCTTCACTGAGCTTAGGTGGCTGTTTCTTGTAACTTTGTAGTTATTAAGTTGTTAGAGCCTAGCCTACACTACAGGTACTTTTTATGAAAAAGTCGCCCAGGAAAGAACCTGGGCACGAAAACCAAACTACCAAACGACTGATCCGCTCTCAGCCCCAGTACCCTTGCATCGGGACTGTGACTGTGTGATCATCGTCAGGTGTGTATCACCATTCCCGAAAAGAACAGATACTACACATGATCTTAGCCAAAAGGCCGAGAAGCGAAGCCTACACTACAGGTATGCTAACCTGGATTGGAGGTTGTGAACTGTACTGCAGCACTAGTAGAAGTGACTAGTATGCTACTAAGTAGGCTTGTATTTGGCCTAGGCCCCTAACTGATAAACATATAAGCCTATACTGTAGTCTAAATGGATCTATTTACACCCTACTCTGGGCTGACCAACTAGGGTCCTATCTATTAGAGATATAACGTTGTAACTTGGGCCTACTATGTAATTACTTACTGACATAACTAAAGACTTGGGTGGATATTTTTCAAAACTGAAAAAAGCAAATCCAACCCTTTCACTTTCGACCACGACATTTTCTACCACCTTAAAACTTTGAGTCAAAACTTTGTAAGGCAGGCTAGACTATGTGCCATTTCATTCGTTTACATTGAGCTCACCATTTAGTGTAACAATATTTATAACTTGGCTTCTGCAGATGATGCATGTACATCATCATCGAATATAAGCTTTTAATATTCCATTTAAAAAACGATTCATGAATCCTCCAATTAATAAGTGTGGATGACGATAGCACAGGTCGAGCTATTAATGTACACTCATATGTAAACGCGTAGTATTATACTATACGTAGTACTAGCCTACAGCCATCATTACCTCGTACGTTACATGCATCAATCGCAAAAAAAGCATTCATAGCTATTTGCGTTCTGATTGGCCAATGTATGATAGTAGACGCGTGACCATAGTAACACTGTCACTCAATTTCTTGCGTGTTTATTTTGCTCGTTTCCAGATGTTTGATGACTGATAAATAAGTTCCCTCCCAAGTGAGTAATTATCACAATAAATATATTGTTTAATTTATCATGCCGAACTGGGTGTGTCGTGGCTTCGTATGGAGAAATAAAAAATAGAAAGCGAAAGTACAAGCGCAGATGTGTATGGATTAGTCTGCAATCTCCGAATTACAACTAGAGTTTTCCTGGACGGTCTGTAGGAAGTGAGCTATTCAAATTGTGCGCAGAAATATAAACTTGGAGGTAGAATCATTAACTCTCTCCTATTAATTTCTTTATAAATCAGAAACTTATTTATCCTGTCATGTTTAATGCACATTACACTGCTTCAGGTTCTTTAATATTTTATTTCGATACCATAGCCCAACCTACCAGGTATAATGTTACTTTTTTCTACATTGTTGGCAAACAGCTGATGGACGTATCATGGACGGCAATCCGTCAAGCCATCAGTTCACGTTCCTTAATTAATGCGAGAATGGTATCAATTGAAACTTCAGATCCCTATATCAAAGATGATGTAGTATATTAATAGATTAGCGAAGGATTGAATCGCAGACTCAACGTCTATCCCTTTGAATTACTGTATCATGATCTTCAATTATGTGGAGATACACCCGAGTTAGTTCAAACGTAACACCTGGTCGTTTTAAGTCATTCCGTTCTCAGTCTTCCAGAAGTAAGAAAGGTGGGACATGATACTATACAGGTGTAGTGTAACGTTAAAGCTATGGTGCTAAGTGTGCGGGTAATGACAGCAGATATAGCAAATATAAACTGCTCGTGCCAATATACTGTACTTCATGGTGTCCACTGTCCACCATTTTGAAACACATTGATCTACGTGTTTGTGATTCTTTTCATTATGTCGTGAAATTGTGAGAGCCCATTAATTTTATGTACTTTTACCGCAGAGCAAGTTTACAAACTGAGACTGGCAGTATTCATCATTTATTTCCCTGTCATACCGTAAGGGGAGGGGGAGAGGGGATGTGCACCAAATGTTGAATACTAGTAAAAAATGATACAAAGGTTAATCACAGGAAGAGAATGGATAACAACGCCTTGCTCTTTCATGAAATAGAATATATTTCCGTGATTACACACCAGTATACATAAACCATTAAGGTTTATTCTATAATGAACTTAAATATGGTACCAAGTTAGAACAAAACTGTGTGTTTAAATACTGTTTGCATAATACAGTTCAGTTCAACGATAACATGTCTCTAAATATTTCGTGCAATGTTATCTTTCATGGTGTTTATCTACTCAATGTAAGATTACCTTTCTGCTGTCAATCATGTCACAGATTAACCAATACATAATAAAGTATTTATGATATAAATTCCGTACAATGCTCGCAGACTGTGCAGAAGTACAGCGGGCCATGCAATGAAACAAATATCGTAATTGTGTTGCTGACGTCACCCAGCTTGTTTAAGAGAATGCATATATTATGTCTGTGGCATTTATAGGAGAAAGAATCCCTTTTGTTGTTAACATTCACACAATTCCTCTCGCCGTGACAGAAATCTCATCAAAAGAACTGCTAATGTTATTGGATGGAGGTCGTCTAGGGACATACTTAGGAGGGGGTTTAGTGTGTTCAACGATATTAGGAGGAATTGTATACGATCTGTCGGTTCGAATGTTATAGTTTTTACGTCCGCTATTACTGTTGTCTCGGTGATGATGGTGGTGGTGGTGGTTATTGTGATGGTGGAACCGTTCTGACCTTCCACCACTGACAAGACTAGACGATGAATTTGCTGCTAAGTCGCTGCTAGTTTGTGACTGATATCTAGATTGGCCACTGTATGTTGAGAGTGAAGCAGGCCCAATGCTTCCATCAGGATATAAACCTGCGTAAACTCCTGGATAGTACGCCGTCATTGGTGACGTCATTGCCAAATCTTCTTCCAGCGAATCATTATTAACGTCCACTTCAACCCTCTCGCTGACACTGCGACTCACAGTCGGTGTGTACCGTGGAGTATAAGGGTCGTCCTCGAAATCTGTACTGCGAGCTGTGTACAATTCCGAAACGGACGAGCAATCTGCATAGTGACCCTGTCGGGCACCGTAAGTTGAATTCTCTAATGACCTTTCGAAATCGTAGCTGTCTGTTTCGTAAACGTAATCGGGAGAACTGTGGTCCTTTAATGGGACATGGTAAGAGAACAAGGCGTTCCCATGGCCGGATCCCTCTGGTACTCTGTATATAAGAAGACAAAATATTATTGTTTACAAGTGCACCTCAGTATCCAAAGCCTAGATATGTGTGTCGAGCACCCATACACATACATACATACACCCACACACATAAATATATATATATATATATATATATATATATATATATATATATATATATGCTATATCCACAACGACTTTAAAGACGTTTGGACGTTATAAGACCAAACAGTGTTTGGATCACATGGCAATGTTTATGTGAAGCCGAGTAATAAATTAAGCTAATTTTTTAGTATATGTATTATAGTTTATGTATATTCTAACCTGTTGTTATGATCATGATAATGACGGTGTCTATTACGTCCAAAGGAAGACACGCCCATTATGACGTCACCACTGGCAGTGTTGCCACATATACTACAAGAATCCGTCACTGAGGTCTGTCTGATGACATCATGGGACGACGATATACTTGTCGTCGACAGACCGCCATATGACGTCATGTTATCGTTATCTATTGTGCTGTGTACATCACTTATTGTTTTTGCGTTACTTCTATTCCGAGAGGATGGCTTTTTGATCCGATGTTTCCTCCTGTTAAGTTAAATAAATAGCATTAATATATTAGTAGTTTATCGCATGCGATTATAGATGCATCTCATCTTATGGTGTTATAAGTGAGAGACGGGGTAGAATTAAAGGGTAGGGGAGGTTGGAAGGGTAGATATCGAGGTTAGGTTATATAGTAGGGATCCTGTCATATTACAGGCCTAGCAGGCTATATGGAACACATCTCATTAAGCAATAATGACCCCATTTGCAATATTGTATTGTATTTTCTTCTTCTTCTTCTTCATTCATTTATGTCATTTGAGGCTTTTAAAATACTGATAAATTACGATAAATACGATAAATACGATAAATTATAAAATAAGTACGATAAATTAAATACGATAAAAAAAATACGATAAATTAAGTA
Source organism: Apostichopus japonicus (assembly GCF_037975245.1). NCBI lineage: Eukaryota > Metazoa > Echinodermata > Holothuroidea > Aspidochirotida > Stichopodidae > Apostichopus > Apostichopus japonicus. Next base: position 8,143,734 of record NC_092580.1, read on the forward strand.
GAAGAAGAGAAACAGGTCCTCGCCTTACCTTCTACATGGAATCCCAAGCATAAGACACTCGAAGCAAATGAAAAAAACGAAAGCAAACGCGAAAGGAACTATAAACCACAGCAACGTCAATGAATTCTCTGGAATATAAATATAGATATGAATATAAATACAGATAAGTGAGCTTTATGATTCGTGAAATTAAAGGACATGTAGCAAAGTGGGGCAGAAAGGATCACGTGTATTGTCGCACTAGCATTGCTTGATAGCGCCATCGTTATTTTCTTTATTATTATTGTGGGTTTTTTTTTCTCCATACACGAAAAGATGACGTTGTGCTCAGCAGTACATCTGCCATTATGTCCCCCTTTTTAAGCTTCGTTGCCATGGTTCCCAACTTCCCATACAATCCGTAAGTAATTTGTTCTAACTTAGCTTAATTATGTACAATAATTAGCTAGTTAAAGGTTCGTTCATAATCCAGTCGGGATAGTCCTATAAACCAGCGTGTAAGTACATTACCTATTAATATTCATCTATGTATGATAGGCCTACATAAAGCGCGAAGTCTTAGTAATTTGAACGTTCTTTGATATGTATAATCATTTGGATGAAATTATGGTGAGTAGGCTACCACCATCCGTACAATGTTATTTGGATTACTGCTACATGATAATAATATGTACCGATATCATCTGGAACGCATGTAGATATATTTGAGATATACGATGTTGCATGGAGAACGTATGCCTAAGTTCTGTGACATATGTTGTGAACAACTACAACTCGTAATTCAAAGATATTTTATCCGCAACGTTGTGAGTAGCTGATGTGTTTACTGTGTACATGTCACGCGCTATTAAGTGAGGGAAGTATTTCAGAATTGTACTCAGAGCCGTACACGGCTGTGATTGTACTTTATGTGCTTGTTGCATTATGCTATGACAGTTGAATAGATCATGGTTCTAAGGTGAACAAGTTGTTGCTCCTATCTTTGACTATTATTCCAGTAATCCAGATAACATACTTCAAAGTGATGTCAGCGAAATTCATTGAAAGAATAAATTACTTAGTCTGAATGGACATGACAACATCAATACACAAATTCATCACAGACATATGAATGTAATACTAACGAATAACAAATCAACTTTATCGAAAAAAAACGAAGAGATATTTACATAGTGATATAAGTACTGAAAGTCTTATATAAAATACAAACGAAAATAGTTGGGGAAGGTGGGGGAGGGGGGGTGGGCAGTTGCCCAAATGTGAAGGAAGGCCTGGGCCCTTGGATATCAATTGACAACCGTTAGAATAACAAACTGACCTTGGTTGTTGACCTTGGTCGTTGGTGTTATTGTGGTAAATGGTGATTTTACATCTGCAAAGAAAGAAAGATAATATTTATCACGTTTGATTATTCATAGATGATGTGGGTACTTGCCAGGTGCGAAGTGGTCAATGATATGAATTAGGTGCAGGGGTGTGTGATAAGTACATACATGTGAGGTGATATAACCATCATTAACCATTAGAACATGAGAACCAAGTGGAACTTTATGAACCGGTGGATAAGGGGATTTCATATCGGGACAGACTAAAACGAATGACAGCGAATGACCGAATGACAATTGACTTTGTACAGGGTTAATTATCATTTGCGAATGACAGCGAATGACAGCGAATGACAGCGAATGACAACGAATGACAACGAAGGACAGTGTTGAGAAGAGATTGATTGAGAATGATTAACGGAGTGGAGTAAATGCGGTTATTGGTTTTCTGAGCAAAAATGATTTGAGGAAAATCGCATGTTACGTGGTTTCAGGGTTTTGGTGTAATTTACGGATAGAAACCACAGGGAAAGTTTTTGTGTGAGAATGCGCTTGAGTGCTGTGCTTTTTACCTCTGTAGATTTATATAGAAAGATAACTGAAGCCGTTTCAAGATTATAGTATTGTTAGTTTCTAACAATTAATATGGGAAAAATGACGTTACATTTACTTTTTCAAATCAGACTTACAATTTCGCTTACTATAAGGTGCGTTTTTATCTTGTCCGTACTTTACTAGATCTAGATACCCACGAAGTCTGAACTGTGATATCCGGTTGAAGCAAATGTCTGTGCTGTCATTACTGTCATTCGTTTTAGTCAACGCAATTTTTTAGTGTGTACAACATATTGTCATTCGTTATGTGTAACGCAATTGTCATTCGTTTAGTAACACCCTTTCATATCCTCCCCAAAGTAATTTGCTAAACATGACGAAGAAACAGATACATTTATAATACATTTTAGAGTGAACTCATGTGATATATAGTTGTGTCAACATTGTTACAGGAGAACAAAAAATATCTGAACAAGCTGCAGCTTCTGAGCTTCTCCCCCTGGGCCACAGCAGGGCGTGTCACCCCCCCCCTACCCACAACAATTAATCAATCGCAATTTACCTCCATCCTCCAAACCATCACAAAAGTGATCTCAATCTGTAGAAGTTGCAATGTTGCTTGTATCTGACAAATGCTTGATTTCCCTTTACTGTATTTATTGTTTATCTGTCTGGCATTTCAACTGTTTTCTGTTGGTAAAGGGAGCCTGCGTGCATAGCCACAGGTTGTAAACTGCATGTAAGAAATGAAACTAGCAGCCAAGTCTCTGATGGCATGTGCCCCACTGAACGCGGGGGGGGGGGTGTGGGGCGGGGAGGGGAGGGGTAGTGATCACCCGAAGGTTAGATAATTTTACATATTGTTAAAGACACTATAAAGGAATGAAGGTAATGCGTAGCCAATCTTTAATTAAACGATTGATTGTTACTTCGAAATGTTCGCCTCCACGTACGTGACGTCACACTATATGCGGTGTAATACTGCTTACGGTATAGTTGAAATTTATGTCCAGTATCTATCAAGTATAAGGTTGTTGCCCACTTGGTGTGTAGTTCTTTTGGGTTCGATGTTGCAATACAGCGATTGCTTTACTATAGTGGCTTAAATTTGTCTTACGAGGCTTCACCTTTAAAGTTGGTATACTGCTATTAGAGTCTATATCAATCCACCCGAAAGTTTCAGAGAAAGTGCCAAAAAGCAACAGGAGAACATCTTTTTTTGGATATGTTTCAATCGGGATCTTGTTTTTGTGGCTTACATGCTAAAGGTCATGAATGGAAGTACATGAGGGTCAATTGTGGTAAGTTTAGCCCTCTTTACTCCTCCCGTGAGCAGCGTACGAAAATTGTATACTACTGAGTGAAGAGGTTTGTTTACAAGTGACCAAAACTTCACCGCCTCATAGCAAAAAATCTTCAAGGTCATGATACGGAACATTGATGGTGCCATGAAAGGCCAACTTGTCAGCTATCCAGTAATGGGTAGCTTTTAGCTAGTGAGAACATCTATCTAGACTTAGAGACCACATTGCTTGATTTAGTGTGTAAGTCCAAGTGGGGCTTTTATAGGCGTATGCTACCTTAATCAAATCAAAACTATAAGTAATTGAACGCTGTAGGGAATGGAAAAGCCCTACTTTACCTTCACATCGTAAAGTAATTGCATGATAAAATGAACAATCAGATATAGGAGTTAGTATAGTAACATAACACTGATTGTATCACAGAAACACAAAGTCCTTTGCATATTAGGGGTAGTGTGTTTTGTACTCAATTTGGGTGGTTTCATACATGTATGACCGTTTAACTTGATATAGAACAGGTTAGGTAAACCATGGAGCTATAAACCTGGTTTATAGCTCCATGGGTAAACATAACGAGTTGCTACTTCACATCACACAAGCCTACTATGTAATTATACATAAAGTATGTCACGTGGTATTACAGGTTGCTTGGACACAATGTCTATTTACATATTGGCTCTTTTGAATGATATTGACAGTAAACCATTTGTGCACGTGATACTACATTATACGTCACAGTGAAACAAAGTTAACGTTGTAGACTTACCCACGTATAAGTTCCTGTCAAAATAACTTCCTCCTTTAATGGTGTAACTAAATAAGGCGTCATGTTAGTGCAACTAACCCCAACAACCCTTGATATGTATAGAAAAAACTCCAGCACGGCTCATATAGTCCTCGGGGACTGTTTTTCCCGCCAGCTTTTACAGGCCTGGGTCTAATCCGAAAATCACCTTAAGTGACACACAAAAGAATTTGGTCACTAAGCGCATTCATGTAACCCTAATACACTCAGAAGGCTAAACTTCTTGAAAAACAGCTTTCTTGTTTTGTTCCTTTTTTTTTGGAAAAGAGTCACAAATATTACTCACCACGAATGGAAACTATAACTGTAGCATTCCTGGGAGTTGCCATTAAACCTTCCTTGACAGATCCACTGTAAAATACAAGAGTGCTATAGATTGTATTACAAACGATGACAGTTACAAACGTGTTAAGTCCTCCACAGAAGTTCAAGGCAACAAGTTTATATGGAGCCCACGCTTCATAGACTATACGCGCTTTATCCGTACAGATTAACAACAGTGATAAGCACTCCTTTAAAAAATATTTGCGTTCATTTATTGTTTGCTATGCTTGGTTGCACACAAAGGAATATCATTGAAGTTCCATTCAATTTTATTGAAAAGAAGCTCGTATATTTCTACAAAAAAAGAGTAGCTGAAAGCAACCACTGAATTGCTGACAACACAATGTAGGCTAACTTATATCAGGGCCCATCTTCGAATTCACAGGGACGTACCTTGGTATAACTCTGAGACAGTGGTTGTAGTTAGTTTAATCCGATAGAAATTTTTAGCCTCTGAAGAAGATCCTGCTAGGATCGAAACGTCAGGCCAACTTACTTTTACACATTCTATTACACAGGCTCTCTAGTGGATAAGCAGTTTGCTAACAGTTTTACTTCATTTTGTTATATTCTAACTATAAAGGTATGTTAAAAGTAGTATAGCGCCACAAAATGGCCTGGTCTGAGATGACGCGAAACCAGTAATTGGTACGGATGGGGTAAATAACGGCACAGCTTTGAAAACTGCAAAGAGCAGTCGAATTATTACTATCTTAATATGCAACAATCATGTACTTGCTACTATCCATAATTATTCAGCCAAAGAATGAATTAATTGTTTCCTGCACAATGTAGGCTACTATATTATTATGATGATGCGCAGGGCCGGATTTAGACAAGTGGAGGCCCGTGGGCAACCTTCAGTGGTGGAGGCCCCCCCTCCAGTGATCGCCGTCCTGGGGGAGGTGTGTAAGGGGAGGGGTATTGTATTTTTTTCCAATAATTAAGGGTTCTTGGATGCGAAATGGTGCAGTATTTTGTGATTTCTGAAGTAAATTTTGTGATTTCTGAAGAATTTTCATTACGGTATGTAGGCCTGTTTGCCTGCAAAATTTTCAGTACAAGTAAAAAGGTTGCTACAACCTCTCTCACTCTCTGGAAACTGCAAAATGTTTTCAAAATCAAGGTTAGGGTTAGAATATCAGGTCAGGGTCCATTATAAGGGGATATGGAGCATTTTCTTTCATAATCCGACGTCAAAAATGACTAAAGTTATCTAGAAATTGGGTTCTGGAGAAAGGGGCTGTTGTCCCATTTCCAAGAATTTGATCGGCCTACATATGCTAATTATCCCGGACAGCCGAAAAAAACTCAAACCCAGGGCCTAAACTTGCTTTTAGCTGGACTGGACTGACATGATTCATGACGAACATGTTAATGCCAATTGCCAACTGCCCAGACGAGCACGGGCCTGTGTATGTGTGTGTAGAGGGGGTGAGAAGACAGTTGTTTCATCATTGCACATGAAAAGAATCAATTAGCAATACCTGTCTGAGATCTAGAGGGAGGTGATGACAGGCGCACTGTCAGGGTGTACTGAAATGTTTCAACCAAAACCATTAACCTAGTCAAGGGCGGCGGAAGCACTTTTAATCTGGGGGGGGGGGCACCGACATCAAAGGGCACTTTGCAGAAATTCGATTGGACTGATGCTGCCTTATATTTAGTACCCTTTATAACTCTTATTGTATTATCTTATTTGCGTATACACATCACTCCATCAACGCCCCCCCCCCCCCTCTCAAGGAAAATATGCATACTACCACTGCAATATCCAGTGTGCAAATTGGGAAACAAGGGACAAGTCTTCTTTTGATCGACAAAATGAGGTGAAATCATGCTAGTTGCACGTAGGAATCTTCCGAATTAGAGTTTATTTCTTGTTAATACCTTAACAAAATTTTCCATTTGAAATAGCTTTGAGTTTGACCCACAGAAATTCATTAAAAGTCAGGGGCGTAGCCAGGAATCGCAAGGTTGTATACACGACTATCTGAGCGGAGCGCCACCATCGGTTGGCGCGGAGCGTACAAGAAAATTTTTGGTTTTACAAAACCCTCAGATGGTCGGAAACGGCCCTTCCCGAGTGGTCATTTTGGTTCCCTGGCCTCTTGCTTACTTGAGACACCTCAATTTTTATGTAGAAAAAGGGCACATTTTTAACCTGAGGAAAAGTGGGGGGGCACGTGGCCCCTGTGCCCTCCCCCTCCCCCCCGGTTCCACCGCCCTTGAACCTAGTTCTAAAGAAAATAGACGCTGAGACTGATGACTTTGGATATTAGGCCAATCATGTTTGTCTGCCGACGTGTGATTTGCAATAACGGGAAAACAACCACTTAGCTGTTTCTACCATTCACAAAGAGATACAATTAAAATTGAATATGACTTCAAGCGTATGCATGGTGTAAGCCGCGCGCAATATGATTTTGATTGATGATATTTGTCAGCCTACATTTAATTTGTTTTCTTCAAATTTCCCCTTATATATATTTTTTTTTCATGAAGTATGTGGAGGCCCCTTGTTGTGGAGGCCCGTGGGCAGCTGCCCACGTTGCCCATTGGTAAATCCGGCCCTGATGATGCGAAGTATTCCTCTTCGCATATCTAACCCAAAGATTCAGCTGTTTAGTCGGTTAATCACTTGCTAAGAATAACAAACCTAGACCCAGAGCGTGATATGCAAATGAAGTTATGCTATATTTGTCCTTTCGATTAAGAATAATTAATGGTTTCATTGGAACGACACACCATGGACATATTTATTTGTTAAGATAGTATAATTTGGGGAGCCTAAATGGAACAAAGAAGAGAAAACAAGGGATAACATTTTTGAATATTTCACTTAATTTTCAGTGACTATTTTGTACCACACAGGTCATTTACATATTAATCTATCGAGTGCGAAATCAGGTCACATCAATGTATGTTCATTGTGTACATAACACGATGCCCACCGTCAGTGAATACACGGTTACAGTCCCGAGGTAAGCCTGATTGAGAGTGGATCAACTTCGTTGGTTTTCGCGCCCTGGGGATCTCTCTTTGGTGATTTTTTACTTCAAAGTACATAATTTCATATCTATGTGAATAATATGAATGATATCTATCATGAAAAAATATTAATATTATTACCATGGACAAATTGGGGGCGCTATTAATCAAGATAGCCGCCGTATAGTTCTAACATGACATATAATCATAAAATTCGTAACAACTTTACATCTGGCTTGAATTTACAAAGACTACATAAGAGTTTTGTTTTAAATGGTTTGGCATCGAGAGACTTGACCCAGAAGATGCACGGCTGCTTTTAATTCACATAGCTTTTGATAAGATGTCAAAAATGAGGTTCAAGAGCTAATGCAAAATTAACTCTATGTAACTCTATGTAAAGTTTGTGTTATGCAACTAACGTAAGTGTATACACTCTTAAAAATACCTAGTCATTTTTAACTAGAATCTAGTCAAATTTGACCAGATTACCATGTAAAATATGACTTTATGAGATCCTCGTCATTTTGACTAGAGACATCTGGTCATTTTAAGTGACTAGAAAACCTTGTTCTCAATTGACCAGAAACATCTCATCATTTTGACTACATACTAGTCAAAATTGACTAGATCATTGCCTTCTTAAATAGGCCTTCGAGGCCAGTGGTTTTTCATTTGATTCTAAAAAATAGTCAGGGGCAGACATATAAAATCCGGTGAATTTATATATAAGGAAAGCAAGACCCACCATTGCAGACGTTCTGAATGCTATTGGAATTTAAAATGAAATACTATACTGTATCCAGAATTAATGTTGAATGAAGTTCATAAAACGTACAAGCACATTTTGTGGCTCAATTTTCAGTTGGCGCATGATTCCAGTCATCTATGGTAAGATATATACATCGTGCAAAGACACTATCATTACATTTAATGTGATAGTTACTATATGTTTTTGGTTTTTCTCTCAAGGTTTAATGGCCTGCTGCATATCAAACGGTCCTGGTAGGGGGGGGGGCACAAAAATGCTACGACATGATGGGTTATGTACACATACAAAAATTTGACATTTCGAGTCAGAAATCAATTTTTTCTAAACCATTTAAAATTTATTAAGATTCTACTGAATCTTGGTCAGTCTGAATAACATTTGTAAATTTTGAAATACTGTTCCATTAATATAACATTTCTTAATATTATTTCAAACATATATAACTAAGTTAAAATTATTGCACAAATCACATGAACCTCTAAAATATTAGGCGATTCCAAGCTCGTCAAAACCAAGTGGAGTTTCTGAAGTATGATGGCCTGTAAAGTATTTGGTCTTGGGTATCATTAAAAGAAAAGAAAAAGGGCTTAACCAGCTCCACTATTAGAATTATATTTTGGTTTTGTAAAGTCTTTATAAAAAAATATATTTGGAGCAAACTCAGTCATACAAATTTCATGCTGGCCCAAATAATATAAGGTAAGCATTCCAACATTAATGCTTTCAGTCAATACTATAAACATGGATCGTAAGCACACTCTTTTTAAATCTCATTTGAAGTTTCTGCACTGCATGATACAAAATTCTTCAGGGCCAAGACACTTGGTGTTGACCTTAGCCTCCCCTTCCCCTCGCCCAGCCCGTAAATGTTCTTTTGAATTAAATCCCACACGTTATTAGGCTCCCAAGGGTAGTTAAAGCCAGTACATAAAACACTTTGAAACATAGATCAACTGCCTTGATAAGAGAACTAGCTGGTATTGCCATCCTTTCGACTATCACAAACTGTTGTTCTGGGTTCCTTCTGTTCTCTCCAATGATTAGAATAAATGGTTGCGTTGGCTAACCTTAGCCAGGAACTCTGGCAAGTTGGTTCCAATCTGCAGTGATGAAATAGTGAAAACAATAAACAAGATATGCAGTGATAGTTGTGAATTTTTCTCACATGCAAAGCAAAGGGTGAAGGCAAGAAAATCTGATCCCATTTTTAAATTCATATTACTGACTTTTGAAACTGAAATGTAAGTCCATTAATAGATATCCTATACTGTAGATACTTCAAGTCACACTTTTTTCATCTCAGGTATGCTTGAAGTATTTTCAAATCTAAACCAACTGAAACTTGTATTTAATAAAAAAATCTTTTTTAATTATAGCAAGAAAACATGTTTTGACAATTTGACTTTCAACCTTTTGACTTTCAGTCACAACTATAATTTTTATTCAGATGGTCCAAATTGATGGTCCAAATACCTGTGGACTTTGCAAGTTCATGAAAACCTTTCCTTCTTAATACAATATCCATGGAAATCTATCTTAACACAAAGTCCATCATAGAGCATCTCCAGACCAAGTTTCAGTTTGGGAGTAGTTTTGGACACACACATTCACACAAATCACACATCAAAATTGTCTTCCCTTAACTTCGAAGTGTATTTCTGATTGGTTACCGTCACCCCTAGTACATCTTTCAACGCACAAGTACATGTACTATTTGTTCCAGTTCTAAGAAAATGGGATAAGTGGTTTAATGTAGTTACCTGTACACATTGCACAAAATACTGCATTGCCTCTGCTAAAGTTGCTTTCAGCTTCTTCTTCTTTCCGACTACATCACACTAAGTTCCCGCAGGAAACAGAAGTGGAAGTACTTGCAATGCCACTGAAAGCTTCTTCTTGTCTGGAATTTGCAAAACAAAGTACATACAACTGTAGTTAGCTTCAAACATGCAACGTTAAATGTTATCAACTGTTTAAACTAACTCAAATTGCAGCGTTAATTCAAAGCACGGGCATACACATAGGGTGTCTATAGATAGTGCAGTGCATGAAGCACTGTCACATTGCACTGACACACCTAGCTTCTGTACTGTTTCAAAAACAGCAGTAATTATATTCTTAATAATAATAATAAATTACACTTAGGCTATATCGCGTTTAATACAGCGTTTCAAAGCGCTTACTAGTAGTAGTACTAGGCCTACTCAGAACTCAGTACTACTAGGCCTAGTACTAGTATAGTCAAGGCTTCATAATTGACGCACCCCCGTAATTGACGCACCTTCAATTATTACTAGCAACGATACAGCAGGCCACCTAAACTTTTTGCAGTCAAGCAGAATTACACATTTCATGAGTTTGAATCCATTTCAGTTATTTGCTGACCAAATTGTGGTATTTTTTAAGCTTTTAACATCCCCCCCCCTTCCCAGATTTGCACGTTTTTTTTGGCATTTGGAAATCTTACATCCTAAAAATAACCAACATTACCTTAATATGATAACATGACTCTCTGGGACCTGACCTGTCTGAGCTTAGAGGCTGAGAGCATAGCAAACAGCATCTAAAGTCAATGGATGTATACTAAGGCCTACACTACAGTTACCTTATCGACGAATGTGTCAATTTAGGGGTATGAAAGAACTTGACACGGCAGACATTGTGTGGTCAAATTCTGCTCAATTGTACGGTGCATAAGCACAGAACCTTAAATATTTTGGGATCATAACATTTCTGAGGTACTACACATATAAAAAACACATACAGTTGAGTGATTTGGATTTTTCCTTGATAGACATCGTTGATCAAATCCTTAAGTGCGTCAATTATGAGCCCACCATGCTACTACTACTGACATCTGTATTAGTGGACGCAGATTGACAGAGAAGAGTTATTTGATACAAAATCGTGAGTTTATTAGCCATATATCCCAGGAACGAACTGCGATGGCATAAGGTAAAAGAATCGTGAGGTTACAATTAAATCCGTGGCTTCAATTCACGAAATTTTGGAGCACCCTACTACTTACTATGCCTAGCATTATAAGGCCGAGTCGGACAGCGTAGGCACTTAGTGCGTTAGTAAACCAAACGACAGTAGCCTAAACACACCTGGTACAAAATGCACACAACTTTGAACTGATGTTGCCTACTAACGTTAAGCCTAGTCTACATGACTTCAACGTTATACCGGCTATCCTCATTGCATGAACGAACGGACGTTCACAGAATGTTGCCTTTGCAGGATACTAAGCACATTTTATAGCATATTGTAGCACTCACCTTTAAATGTGTCGATTTTCTTTTGTTAACCCCCATTTCGTATGGGTTTTTGAAACAAAATCGTCCTCGTTTTCGTCCATCTTAGTGTAGAAGTAGTCTAGCCTGGCGGTGGTTGCGCGTCGAAAAGAATGCAAAGACGAACGTCTGAATTCTACAGGCAATGCGCAAACTCAGCTGTAACTATGGGTACCTTGTCACTTGTTAGCTGATATGATCCGAAACTGGTTAAATTAACTAGATCAGAGTGACCGTAACGAGAATATCTAATCAAGTCGACCCTTTTCTAGTCAAAACTATTTTGACTAGACTTTCTGGTCGGAAAAATGACTAGGTCGTTTTAAGAGTGTATATTTACGTGATTAGTAAGGTCTACAATTTCTTGAAATCTTCGTCTATTTGGAAAACTAAAGAATAAATTATTATTAAGCTCATATTTACTAGTGTCCTCTCATTGAAACCTTGTTTTAGCCGCCATCGATCCCCTCTCCCCCCCCCCACCTCCCCTCCTCAGGTTTGACTGGTGCATTAAACTTACATATTACAAAACAGAAAAAAATCGCCAATTGTTGCATGAAACGCAATGGTTTATTTTAAATTTACTGCTGATGCTCGTTTTTGAGAAAAATCACCAGTTGTTTACAGCTCCCCCCCCCCCCACCCGCTCACTACCAAAACTAGTTCAAAAGCAAAAAAGTGGTTGTTAGTAAATACTGTTATGTCCATATGCTTCTCATTTCTCACCGTGTATATACAGGTGGAGTTAGACTGATCTTCTCATTGGAACAAAGTGGTTTTTGCGTCCAGGATTTTGATCACCGATTTGTTCATGTATTATTGCTTGCGCGTGTCAAAATACGCATGGAGCATTCGCAACCGTAATGACAAAGCACGTGACTTATCTTTTCAGCTGTGTTGTCTACGAGGCTGCCCTCGGAAGGCTAGCGGAAAGTTCTACTTATGTTTAATTTAATTTGGAGTTGTATCTAGCAAACTGGTTGAGAGGGATGTCGTTGTGGTCTAACTTAAATACATTTACAGTGACACACAGTTCCAGTGATATTAACCCGCCTATTCGGTAAACCAAAGTGTCGTTAAAAGTAAGGGCGGTATATCGGATGACGCTGTCATCGGTATTATGCGGTCCTATCTATTCTGATCCTGTTATTCTGTTGTTTTAGCAGTTTTCTTTCTGCATGATGTAAGCATCTTATAATATCAAAATTGTCATAAATCAAGGATTGTAAGAAGGTTGTTCTAGTCCTTGAGAGTTACGAGAGGCATTGAGAAAAGTTAAACTTAAGACTAGCATATATATCACAGAAAGGGAATGCTTTACGGTGGCTGTCAGTCAATTATTTAATAGAACATGAGTGACCATTCTGCTGCTTACTAGCATATTTGAAGGATATATGACCTTAGCCTGTTGGTTGAATTTACTGCATATACAGAAAGGACAAATCATGTATATATGGTCACTAGCACCTTGTGGGGCCTACATTCTCGAGGTCACAACTATCTTCGACACGGTTAGAGATAAGAAAAAACAGAGACGTTAAGAGAGAAATTGTAAAGAATGACGAATTTATATCCATTTTACTATTAATTTTATATCTACTTTTACCGTTTTGACCATGATCATTATATGTTACTCCTTTTTATATTAGTTTTGAAGAGTTCAACGTCTAATACTTTATTAGGTAAGTTATAACTACATAACGATAAGTATATACAGGGCAGTCTGTTATATGGTGTTAGTGTGTCGTGATAATTAATAGGTCTAGGTAACATTGGATGGCAATAAGAAAGCCGTGCATTGTATAACAGCATAAAATATGCCGGACAAAAATGTCTTTTTGATATATTAAAGAGGAACATAATCTAAGCATTCTGGTGAAATTTCTATTCAAATCCTATGTACCGTTTTGAGATATTGACAGTTGAAGTTATCTGATATTCTACCAAAAGTGAACTTGAAGCAAACAGGCGTGATGTCATAGTTGCACACTGACAAATTATGTTTGTTTTTCTTTATTTTTCCGTCTATTGATTTCACCTTGGATTGATAGAGTTACTATTTTGTCTAAAGGGGATGTGAAGTAAAATACCAATACCTATGGTACATTCATATTATGCATGCAACTGTGGAGTATAAAATTAGACGTAAATTTTAAAGGAAAACAAAACATTATGTATTAATGTGCAACAATGATGTCACACCTGTTTGCTCCAAGTTCACTTTGGTACGAAAGGTAACCAAATACATTTGACATATTTCTACATTTAACCATTCTAATTTTGCAGTTCTTCCATTAATGAATGCTCACCGCTAGCTAAGAATAATAAAGTGGGGAAACCACTTTCACGTGTTTCATATTACTGAAGTCATATAACTTGCCACAGTTATTTACCGACTGTCCCGATCACCACGCATGCGTACCAGGCCTCAAACTCGGACAGCTCCTTACATCCCCCTATCAGTTTGCAAGTTGTATTCATATGAGGATCTGAAACACCTATAATCGTAGAATATAAAGAACGACTTCAGAGAAGAAAATTAAAAATTGATACATCCTGAACTGTAAGAGATAGCAAGTAAAACACACACACACACAATATGATAATTCCTTACAATTTAAAAAGGCATACTTTTATTTTAAATAGACCTGAAAGAGAGTCAAATAAGTGTTAAAATTCTTGCCTTGCTATATAGTGTAATGATGATTGTATAAAAAATAACTATATACCACAATATATGTTGCACAACACGTCTTTCATCAATACTTTATAAATACTGAAGCATCGCCAACGCATATTTGCAAACAAAGAGCGAACAATATTCTATACCTCAGACTAACGGAACAATATATCATTCAATTTTACCCTTCAATGTGCTATTTCTCTGTGGTTTTATGCTTATGATCCCTCCCGGCAACATGTATTATGAGTACAGGAACATAAGCGTACGGGACCATTTCAGTTGGGGGGGGGGCAGAAACTTTTGTGCCCGAAAGTTCCCGTGACACTATCTAAGCGGAGCGCCATCATCGGTTGGCGCATAGCGTACAAGAAATTTTTTGGCAAGATATGCCTCTCAGATTGCCGGAAATGGCCCTTCTGAGGCCTTGCAAGTTGCATCTAAACATTCTTTATTTAATAATCTCACGTTTTAGAAATTTACACTTCCCCAAAAAGTTGGTAAATTAGAAGAAGAAAAAATGGTAACACTTTGAAGGGGAAAAATAGGACAGAACATTTGTTAAGCTCCTATTTAGTTACCGTATTTATTATTTTAACACAGTACTCAGCTATACTTCCAGAAAAAACATACATTGTTCAACGACACGTAGGCGGGATAATGTCGCTGTGTCGGGTGAGACTGCAATTTGTCTCACAAAAAAGTATAAAAAAAAATAACAAAGAATATGATAACCCTGTACTTCTAGGCTTGTAGGCACTCCCTCCCCCCCCCCCCCCACCATCCATGAAAAAAAAGTTTCTTATATTCACTCATGTCGGGGATGTCCAAGTATACAGTCAATTTTGGGCGATAGTGCAAAACGCGTGGTAGCCCAGATGAGCTGCGCTTACGGTGGTGTTACACGGAAATATTCGGGCATCACGATGCTAAATAAAGAAAATCATGGAATTGTCGGGCAAAAATGTGAAAAAGATTCGGGCAAGCTACTGCATATATATATATATATATATATATATATATATATATATATATATATATATATATATATATATATATATATATATATATATATATATATATATATATATATATATATATATATATATATATATATATATATATGATAGGCTGCATTATTTCCGAAATATGCTGCTTTTAAAAAATATATAAAGAGGGGAATAATCATAAAAAAATTAGCAGATTTATGGAAGAATTTTACGTGATGTTACTTGGTGGATACTAAGACCAATGTTATCCTTTACAATAGCACGCTATAGAAATGCACAGTGCGTAACATAACAAGCACGCCTGTATACCACACGCATGTTTAGTATGCCGAGAATCTTTACAAATATAGGTGGAGTATAACTATTACGAAAGGTCCACTATAGTATTCAAAACTTCCAGAATGTTAATGTTAAGTCAACAAGTTTTTGGTCTGAGGGAGGGTAACAGACAAAAGAATCTATTTTGGTATACTATGCGATAGTTCTTAGTGCATAGCAACACCTATTATTGTGAAATACAATACCCATTATTGTTAAATACAATACCTATTATTGTTAAATACAATACCTATGATAGTAAAATAAATTCTTTACGTTACTGTGTTAAATGAGATTATTGATAGTTTGTACTCTTTATTCAGGCATGCGTATCAAATCCTTGGCAACAGTCCTTTTTTTATTTTTTATATAGAATATCACTTTTCAGCACACTGACGAAATTTCATTTCAGAACCATTTTGCCACCGAATTAATAGAAAATTAATACAACTTGAAGATTTCCATCTCTCTTGGTAAGTCGGTTTGTTCTTTCAGTTTTATTTTCAACAGAAATATGGTAAACAGATTCACCTTCTACACTGACACGCACACGCAGCCTAACTGACATTCTCTCACTACAGAGTCACAGCGGAGAGGGAACGACCGCGGTGGGTAATAACGCAAATCGCGATTGCATCTGTACTATGATTACACGTCTAAACATAATAGGCCATTGGAATGGCAAGCTATAATGTACTGTTCTATGTCTCAAGAGTCATTTGTAAATAAAACACTAGAAAGTCAAATACAAGTGAAAGCATCGTCGCTTAGCGGAGCATCTAGGCAGCTGGTTTGGAACATATCTGAATATTCAACAATTTCACAACCTCAAAACAGACCTGGAGTAAAAACTATGGAGAGAAATCTATAGCGAATTAAATTATCCGAATCACGTAAACGGCATGAGAAATGGAATGCCTATACTTTCAAACTGATGCATGCTTAAAATTCAGTAGAATATTTACCTCTCTTCATCAGTAAAATCAATAAATAAATAATAATATGCTTCTGAAATTTTCTTTTCAGTATTACTATACCATGCATGTATCAGGATAAAGATGGGATAAGTTTTAAACATAACATATCTTATTTTATTCTTCGGAATGTAGCAATGGCAACGAAGTGGTTCACCTGCTTGACACGTGTCACACTCATATTGGTCATTCTATTGGCTGATGATGCAAGCGCCGAAAGTAAGTTTGATTCCTTCAGTGAGGCTCATGAAGCAAACTCTGGTTAAGTGGTTAATAGTGGTAACACGACTTTACAAACCAGGCCACCAACACCCGCCTCCCCCACACATGCACCTTTCAACCCGTATTGGTTTCCAGGCAGGTCGCTGGTAAATATATATATATATATATATATATATAAATATATAAATAGGCATATAAATAGGCATATAAATATATATATATATGTATATATATATATATATATATATATATATATATATATATATATATATATATATATATATATATATATATATATATAAGGCTATAGTGCTATATCATCAGCAGACAGGGTGTATAGAGATGTGTGTATATATATGATGGCGGGCCGCTGTATATAGGAAGCACTGCAATCACACGTTTATGAATTGGAATTATGAATGATGAAATTATTCTTATATAGTGTGCAAGTTTCATGAAGTTTTACTGAATTTCCTTCGATTTCGTATTTATTATGCACGTAGTTTTATTTTTACCAGGTCTGTCTCCAGGGGCCATTGCTGGGATCATTATTGGCAGCTTGTGTTTCGTTATTGTCATCGCTATTGTGTTTGTTGCAATGTGTTTCTGCATGTTACTATTAACGTCAAACGGAGGTGGCTATTATGGGGGGTCGTTCGGAGGCTATAGGGTGAGTCTCATAGCGTTTAACGTGTACGCTATACATAGGAGAATAAGAGTACACAATCACCATAAATATAGTCTTAATAAATGAGCTGCTTTCAATATGAAAACAATTATATTCAGGTGAAGGTAATTTAGTCAATATATCAAAATTGTGAGGCGTTAATTGTTTTCTGATGTTTTTTTTTTAAATATATAGGCTGCTGGTCCATACCCTCTTTACGTGTGATGATAATATCATCGAATCTAGGTAAGTTTATAACTTCATAACTTCATATAACTCCGTATACAACTCGTCTAAATTTCTTAACGATTCATGTTGCATAAATAAATATTGCATAAATATTACAGCAAAAGAAGGCACCTTTAAGTATTAAAATGACAGTACTATTGACTTTCCGAATACAAAAGGATGTGACATGTCACACTTCCTGTCACATTACATGTGATTTCTATTTCCCATCATTAAGTGAACGTCCCTCACAAGAATGCATGGAGGTTCTACCATATTCTGATCTGACTTTTACTTGCAGACTCATCTTACCGAATCAGCTGTTGCAGTTAAATGGTTACTCACGGTAAACATTGGAGATTGAACTGCGTTCACGTTGGCTGATAACTTTAAAACAAAAAGAGAAAAGATTGTTACATAATATAAAGGATCGGACAAAGTTACATGTTTGTTGGCTGTAGATAGTTATCTATGACTATGTAAAAGTAAGACATATACACAGTATGCGTTTGTATTAACTCAAAGTAGTTGCTTCAATATGATTGTCAGTTTTGTTTGATTTCATGATTTAGAACATCAAGTACGCCCCCTTTTTTATTTGCTCATGGAAAAGTTACTGATCAGTCTGTATATGTCATCAGGTCACGTGCACTTTCCGAATAAGGAAAGGAATGTTTTCTTGTAATGTTTAAGTATACACAACTACCTTCAGAGACCATCATTATATATAATAAGATGCATGTATGCAAAACATACAAAAAACCACTTATTTTATATGCCCTATCATTAATTTAACCGTGATTATCATGTTTAATGCAAATTAACCGAGTTTAGTGTTAATTGTTGTGTACAATGCTTTATCCATATTCTGTATACATGAACACATGCAGCTTGTATATATTTGATTATCGGAAGTGAAAAAATAACCCTTTGTACTTGAAACCTTCTTCCATATGTAGTGGTGTAATGTTGTGTCTCGCTCTTTTGCAAAGGGGTAACATTAACCAGATACTCGGTTGGGATACATGTAACCAATCGATCCCGCGTAGTGTAAACTGCACTGAATAAAGACATGAAAGGGACTGTTACCTTAATTCTTATTGCTAGATAGTTTAAACATGGTTACTAAGTTTCAAACTTGATAAGCATTTACTTCCCCTACCCCCTTCCCGAACATTTCCCTTTACTGGTTTACATTCATGTTATTCTTTAACGTGAACGCGTCTTTGTACCTCCGGGATATAACTTTGTCGGATCAGATCTCCCATGATCACTGGTAGGGGAGGGGTTGCCATGTTTTCTCAAAGTTGAATCGTACAATGATCTTGTCATTATATTAGTATCGCGATAGTGATGGTCCGCAAAGCAGAGCTGTGACCCAAAAGTAGGTAGCAGGAAAAAAATCCGTGTGGTCACTTCGCGTGATCTTTCCAAACGTCGGACTGATATTTAACTACAGTTCTCGGAGATTGTCAGCGACGAGAATTAGATAAGGTTTATGTGAGTTGAAGCTAGCTGTAGTGTACGGCTGAGCATCGTTTCTGAGTATCGATTAGCGGAGGGGTACTGAGGGGTTTGGTAGGATGTGGTCACAGTCCTCACAGAAGACAGTGGATCATGGGCATTTATGAACTGATCTTTATAAGAACCATACGCGGTAGATCTGGAGCTTTAAATGGTGAAACAATACTTTGAGAAGATACACGATTTGGGGCACATTCAAAACTATTCACTAATTGAAGACCCTTAATTTTCTCGTTTTTATTACCGACAGGCAAGATGTCGGTACATGCCTTGCCATAAGTTAGCTGATCTCGCTAGGCCTATCGTTAGGCTCATTGCCTAAATTGCTTAATGGGGATACTGATGAAACCTGTCACTTTTATATATTACAAAAAAAAACATGCTTATTTCAAGATAAAAAAAAAATCTGTCACCACTGACCTCTACCACCGTCACATGTAAAGGGTAGCAACCACACGCCAGTGTCCTCTTCCATAAAAAGAATGTTTGCTTAGTTGTAGTATAACAACGTGCGAATTGGAAAGGTGTGTCCCAATTCGACCAATCAACGTGAAGACCGCGAAGGGTTGTTCGTAAGCATGATCGACTTAAATAAAATCTGGATAGTTTGAAACTTTATAACAAAAATTGAACATTTATGTATTTAGTTTATACTTAACGAATATTAATTGTAAAAATTTACGTAATAAAAATTGCTTTCAATAATTCAAATGCTGCATAAATAGGGTGAAAGTTATAATACGTTATAAGATTCAGAAGCAGTTACCCTCAGCATAATCAAAGTTCCCAAATACTTTTAGCAGACAGCTGTTACCCAGCGATAACGTGTAACTTTAGTACACATTGCAAACCTAGCGTGATCAGTGCATATACAAACTCAAGCAGAACGAAGCACCGATTAGTTACTGTCGTGTAACTTAGGACTTTTGTTTGAGATTTTTCGTTGTTCCCATTCAAACCAGTCACCACGTTCTTAACAAAACGATTCGTTTAACTGCTTTAAATTGTCAGAAGGACTTACGATTCGAATAACAGGTTTAAGATGGCCTATGCAATACGTTTGAACTCGCGTCTCTTTGCAAACGCTCGACGAAGCTTTACTGCATCATATCTAACTCATGGTTGTCAACAAGTTTCAGGAGGGACAACGAATGTAGGCAATTGGCCTAACCTTTACCTCCAGAAAAGTTACTCCAGTTCAACACAAAGTGATGCCCAACTTATATTACCCGATATTTCACCAAATGCTTTCGCTAAACGCTTAAACGAGAAAGGAATAAATCGTGTCTACTGGGTAACAAGTCCAAAAGAACGTACAGTGAGTTGCAGTCACCCAGATTTCGCCCAATTCGGGTCGATATTTGGGAAAGGGGACAGAGATTACAATGACCACGAAGGCATATTTCTTGAAGTTGGTAAACGAACAAATGCACTACTTGGCGCTTTTATCTGGCGATCGAATCGCGGACAAGCAGTGAGTATTGATATATTTAGTCTTGCTAGGCCTAAAAAAGTTTAGGCCTACCACAATAAAAGAAAACGTATGTACACTGGCCTGTGGGGGTTACTACATACAATTTATAGTTGTAGGACTGAATACAAACGTTCTTGGTGATGTGTTATTGCATCAATAAAATTGATCACACTTGGACCTAAAGGCTATGTATGCATGCAAAAGTTTGTACAAGTGCTAGGTTAGTTAATTGTGTGTTCATTGATCAAATAAAAAATCAATGTGCGTTATCAAGTTTAGTTATAATTTACCCTATATCTTACATAGAATGATGTGACCAAGGTGTTCTATGTTACATTTACAGTGTCATCTTACTTTGGGAGATTGAGATTATTCCATTTATAAATGGGAGTAGGGTGCTCCTACAGTACTGATGTGGTGTTGTTGCTTCCACTGCTTTTTGATACATTCTCTTTAACAAAAACACATGTACAGTAGGGAATCTATGCATTTGGCATTTTTCATACAGGTTTGCATTTGATTCTCAAAATATAGAAGTCAAAGTTTAATCTTTATTTATTGACATCAAAAAATGAAAAAGTGTAAGGAGTAGCCTGGCACAAACACTGGTGCAGATTGCCATGTTGGGCCATATTGGTATATATATGGCCTACTTGGTTGGATCAAAGGGCTGTTAGTAATTAATGTGCAGCCCATTCCTGCCCATGCAAAAATCTCAAATATAAATATAGAACTTTCTGAAATATTGCTGGAATAAGCAAATCAACAGCTTTATATATTCAGGGAGCAACATAATAGACAACAAAACTAATATTCTGGAGAAAAAGTTGAATAATAAATTCACACAACTTACAGTTAATTTCTCTTCTCATTATCCCAAAGAGAATGTGCTTCTTCATACCAACAGAAGGCAGACAACTCTGATTAAATATAAACACTCACTTAAACACTTGCCTTAGAACCTCAACTGCATGTCTTAAACCCTAACTACCCAGGTGAAAGTTAACAATACCAATAGATGCAGTGCCTTGTGAACAAGAATAGATGGAACGTAGGTTGGGAGGTTGGTACTGTATCTCATGATGTGGATGCCCCATACAATAAAGTCCTGCAGGAATCCTATAGGATTCCTGTATGGAACAGGATTCCTTCCAAACGTACAAGAATCCTTCATATGAATGCAGGATTCCATGATGCATGTACAGGAATCCTTCATAATCATGCAGGATGTGGCCAAATCTTGGCATAAATCCTGCAGGATACTGCATATAATCCTGCAGGATTTTATGCAGGACTTTTGACCTGAACCATTAGATGGAAAATGGATTATGTTTGGTTAGTATTATAGATTATAGAACAGAAGCTTGCTGAGTCAATGTTGGAAGAGGAAATAACATTCTCTATACATTTCTGGTTGATATATGTGATCAGAGACACTGCAATATTCATATCAGAAATATGACATTACATATTAGAGGTAAATATCAAAATTGATATGAACAGCTAGATGCTTATCTGGTTTGACATTAAATGATGGAAGGATTTAATTGGATAAAGATTTGAATTAAGATGAGGTGTTCAGGATTGGTCATTTCAGTGATGACATGAGTGTGT
Source organism: Apostichopus japonicus (assembly GCF_037975245.1). Classification (NCBI taxonomy): domain Eukaryota; kingdom Metazoa; phylum Echinodermata; class Holothuroidea; order Aspidochirotida; family Stichopodidae; genus Apostichopus; species Apostichopus japonicus. The sequence goes on from NC_092580.1 coordinate 8,165,817, forward strand.
AAGTTCTACTTTGTGGACTGTGTATGTACTCTATTGCAAAGGTCATTTCCTTCCCAAGAAAAGAGATAAAATCATGAGTAACAACAGTGAAAAGTTGTGCAGAAGCTGACAGTTTTAATGAGTTCTAAGCAAACCTGGACAGGATTGAAAAACACAATGTATACATTCTAAATATAAGGATAGGACATGCAGTCTGAATTTAATTCATTTATTTGTTTTATCGCCAATTTTGTACAATGGGAAAGGAAGTCTCCTACAGTATAAAGTCTTAAAAAAACTTAACAAGGTAGGAGACTCCCTGGGAGAAAAGAAAAGAAAAATGTACAAATACATATAATACAGAATATACGTAAGGATTCAATATACCTGTACAGTAATAATATCCTAATGATGCTGAGATGGATATGTGAAAAGATTATATAATACTAGTACGAGTTAATAAGTTCCTTTTTCAAATGTCTGGTGAATGTGAGTTTTGAAGTTATAGACTTCAAATTTTTTGATAGATCATTCCAAATTTGTATTGCTCTGTTACGAAGACCGAATTTCCCTATGTTGCTATGGTAAAAATTGCAATGAGCAATGTCGGCTTGTGTTGTGTGATGGTTATGTGAGACCCTGTTACTACATACAGTATTAAGTCATTAAAAGTGACTGGCAATAATCCATTCCATGCTTGGTAAGCAAAGGTAGCAACATTGACTGTTATAATATCACCAAGTTTTAATAAATTTAGGAACTTGAATATTCCACTAGTATGTTCAAGTGGTGGGGCATTAGCAATGTGACGTATAGCCCTCTTTTGAAGAATATTATGCAGTCAGTGTTAACATTGTATGTACCAGACCAAATAGTTGTACAGTAGGATAGGTGTGGCAGAACTAATGTTTGATAAAGCATTCTAAGGACATGCTGTGGGAGGAAATATTTCAGTTTAGATAATATACCAGTATTTTTTGCTACAGTGTTACATACTGACGAAATATGGTTATTGAAAGTTTGCTATCAATGTTAATACCAAGAAACTTAGTTTCAGTTACACATTTAATTATTTTACCGTAATATCCTTATCCCAACGAAATGCTCTTTTACTACTAGTCTACTAAAAACAATATACTTAGTCTTATCAATATTAATGTTTGCTGCGAACCAATCACAGAACTTATCCAGTTCACAAGAGACAGTACTTTGGAGTGAATTTACGTTCTTCGAGTGAAAGGAAAGATTGGTGTCATCGGCAAATAAGACTGTATGAGCGATGTTGTGTTTACGTTAATTGTAAATCTACAAAGTTTAAAATCTTGAGAAAGAACGCTTAAGTGTCATCTTAAGACATACATGTAGTCAAACAAAAGAGATTGTTTTGTTTCTTAAGCTCAGACAAAGAAACAATTATCAAACAATGGTGAAAATGCTTTATAACGTGTACTTAACGATAAAGGTTTGGGTTGAAACTGTCCAATATGGTTTTTAAAAGATACATAATTGAAGCATAGAAATGTATATGTACCTTTATGCTAGGTACACTCTTTAAAGGACTTAAAATGCTAAGATTGAACAAACAAATACTGATATCACCACGTATGACTCCATTCCTTGATACAAAATATAAAATGAGTAATTGGCGTATATTACTCCATCTTGGTCTTTTAGAACTTCCATCATTACACTAATTCAATTCGAATAGCTTGTAACAAGTCCAACAAATAGATGTGGCATCTTTTTTTCAGAAATATGAATGCTAGATGAGGGTTTTTGTTTTCATATATGAAGGAATCTTTTACCTTTCAAGAAAGTCATCTTGCTAGTTTAAAATGTACTAAAATCATAATTGGCAAAGATAGTAACAAAAGATCACTATGTGATTACTCTGAACATGACACATGTTAGGTTCGAAGTATAAGAACTGAGAATTCATGTCTCTTGACAGTGATTAAACACTGGAGTATGTGCATTCTAAAAAGACACTGCATTTGCCATTCAGACAGATCTCAAAAGAATCATTAGTAAGTTTATGAAAATTGAGTATTCCCATGAACTTGATCCTAAAAAGACAATGGAAGCTCAAATCTATGTTTCATTGTCGGAGTCATCACTCCAAGATGGTTCAGTACTTGAATCATCGGCATCAAACTCGGAAGCCACGTCTGGTCGGCTACTTTGAAAATCTTCGCTCAGTTCCCCCTCTTGGAATAGATGATCTAGGAGAGCCGGTCCCTCAAACCAGTCAGGGCTGTAGCACCCATTCTTGCTCTTCCAACTGTAGTTCTGTGGATCCAAGCCAGGCAAGACTCTTCCTCAGAGTGTTAGAATTATAATGTGGGGAACTGTAATTTTTGCCCAGGCCAGCAAATGCCAAAATATTTAGAGGCTTAGGTGAAAGTGTTATCTTTATTTTGCTTAGAGCAGCGAATAGCTAAATAGGATAAAACACTGGTCTTGTGTACAGTAACTCCAATTTATGCTGGAAACAATATAATCATGAGCTTGAAATGTCATGTAACAAGGCACATATATCCAATTCTTTAGACCCATATATAGGGCCACATTGGGCCACCTTTTCTTTCTATCTGGTGGGACCTATGCAGAAGAAAATTTGTCTTGCATTGGCAGTTCTTTACTCTGTGGAAAGTACCTTTGCATTTAATATTGTTTTTGTGTGGTTCCAAACCGGTTTTGAGTGGTACCTTGCATATTTAATCTGGGTCAATGCTACGATAATGGGCATTTTGGGCCATATTTGGGGGCGTCTGGCGGGCCCTTAGCAGTAGAAAATTTGTCTGGCATAGGCCATTCAGTACTTTGTGGCATTCATGCATTAGGTTTACATTGGTTTCAAGTGGTACCTAGTTCGTTTGATCAAATGCATTTTTATGGGCCCTTTTGGGGCGTCTGGTGGGCCCTTTGTAGCAAAAAATTTGTCTGGCATGATGATTTCCATAGTCTGTAAGATCAACCCGAGCATTCCAAACCGGTTTTGAGTGGTACCTTGCATATTTAATCTGGGTCAATGCTACGCTAATGGGCATTTGTGCCATATTTGGGGGCGTCTGGCGGGCCCTTAGCAGCAGAAAATTTGTCTGGCATGGGCCATTCAGTACTTTGTGGCATTCATGCATTAGGTTGACATTGGTTTCAAGTGGTACCTCGTTCGTTTGATCAAATGCATTTTTATGGGCCCTTTTGGGGCGTCTGGCGGGCCCTTTGTAGCAGAAAATTTGTCTGGCATGATGATTTCCATAGTCTGTAAGATCAACCCGAACATTCCAAACCGGTTTTGAGTGGTACCTTGCATATTTAATCTGGGTCAATGCTACGATAATGGGCATTTGGGCCATATTTGGGGGCGTCTGGCGGGCCCTTAGCAGCAGAAAATTTGTCTGGCATGGGCCATTCAGTACTTTGTGGCATTCATGCATTAAGTTGACATTGGTTTCAAGTGGTACCTCGTTCGTTTGATCAGATGCATTTTTTATGGGCCCTTCTTGGGCGTCTGGCGGGCCCTTTGCAGCAGAAAATTTGTCTGGCATGGGCCATTCAGTACTATGTGGCATTCATGCATTAAGTTGACATTGGTTTCAAGTGGTACCTCGTTCGTTTGATCAGATGCATTTTTGGGCCCCTTTAACCGGCCCCAGGGGCCACATGCAGCAGAGCGACCACGGCAGACATCCACTTTTGGATATACTGGGTTTTTCCACAAACGTTCCAATACTCAGATATTGGTACCTCGTTCGTTTGATCAAAGTGCACTGGGCTGCCGGTCTAAACCCGAGTAGGTTTAGTTATCGTGGATTAAACCCGCTCGAATAAATAAGGTTAATAAAGTCAGTAGATATGCTTGCTTTAGATAAATCAATATTAAAATCTCCCATAATATAGGTACAGTACTGCAGTGGTCATTAGCGATGGTGCTAAGGATAAGCTGCATATTTAAATTGAAATCATCATTCGAACTGTTGGGAGGTCTGTATACACAACCAACAAAGTTTTTCATTACTAGGTGTACTCGTTTCAATGAATATAGCTTTGATAGAATTGTTTAAAATAGACAAATCTGTACAGTGTTTAAAATTAAAGTCATTATTTTTGAAAAGGCAAACACCACCACCCAGGCTTCTTTCATTACGATGCTGTTCAATTACTGTGTAATTGTCAATCTTAATAAGAGGAGATATTCGTAAACCAGGTTTCAGTAAAACCAATTATGGAAAAATCTTGATTTAACAAAGAGATAAAAGTAGCATTATCGGAAAAGTGTTTCTTTAGACTTTGACTATTGTGATGTAGTAATGATATGCACTTATGGGATGGTGAGTTATTAAAAGAATAGATGTCATAGTACTTACAAGATACATTATTTTCGCTCATGTCTTCCGTGGAATTAGTGTTAAAAAGCATAATGCCTAGTATACAGTAAAGTTTGATTGCCATTTTAACTTTAATGAATTGAGCCCATTAGTTATAATTTCAGTTAGTTTCTATGGCCTCCTTTATTAGTAGTTCCTGTCTGTCCTTTCTCCTTAGTGCGGAAATTGTAGTTTTTCTCGATCGCTGGTTGTGTGGTTTTCTTTTGTTGACTGGTTAACTTCTTCGGTATAGTGTAGACTTCATCGGTTGAAGCTGCTCTCTTCATTCTTTGTGTTTTCTGTTGCCGAGGATCGAGTTCTCGTGGGTTGGGAATTTGATGTTGTAAGTAGGTTTTTCTTCTGCGTTTTATTTTATTTATCTGTTGGTTTGGTCTGTTTGTTATTGCTATTTTCACTATGTCTTTGCTTTGGTAAATCTTCGCTTTCTGTGCCCGTGTCGATCGAAGTTTCACTTTCGCCTGTGTCTAAGTTCGATTCAGTGGCCTGATCTGTCACTTGACTGTCTTTTCTGGTGTCTCCTTTAAGGTCAGGTTGTTTTTGAACCTCATCATTGTTCCCTTGATCAGATTCTCTTGATGTCTCATTGTGTTGCTGATCCTCCATGGTCTCTTGCTTGTAATCTTCTTCATATTCAGTGCTGTTGAAGCTTTTTTGGCCAAAGCGATGAGAGTTAAAGCACTCTATTGTTGGGCATCTTGATTCGGAGTGTCCCAGCTCATCACATTGTTTACATCTATAGTTTGGGCAGTTTCTCATTAGATGATCCTCTCCCAAGCAATTGTTGCAAACCCTACTTTGGCCATTGTGTTTGAGTCTTATATGAATGCCTCCAATTACAACAGCATATGGTAGACTTTTTACCTTGCATGGTAATTCAAGCCGCACAAATCGTGTCCCGTTTTGGATGTTGGGAAAGTCATTGTAGAATTCAGATCGAATTTTGCAGCCTTAATTTGTCGGTTAGTTCAGAATCATCAATAAAGACAGGGACGTTGAATAAACTTACAATCAATATATGTTTCGTTACACCCATCATGACGCAATCTTCTTTCCCAATATGTAAACCCGACTCCTGTAACAATTCGGCATCCGTCACGTTTTTAAGTGTGACAATCTATTGCCCAGAAACTTAAACACATCCGATGATGTTCATCCTTCCGACGTCACTTGAAATAGCATTTATCACATCAATAGCGTTAAAAGAGCAATCAATTATTTTTATGCTATTCTCCTTCAGGTTGTTGATTTTCTATTGTTGCTCCATACTAATTAGTGGACGGTGGCTAGAATTCGCAGAACTTATATCTGTAGTAAAGGGATGACTTGTGCCGAAAGACGCAGCCGCCTCCAATTCTGTAAAATGGTTTCCTTTCAAAAAGTGTTCCAAATTCAATTTACCAACCAATTAAATAAAATGCACAGTGTGATGTTGGTGAAAAATGGTAACTTCGCTTAAATTCTGACCTGATGGAATCACATCCAGGTTATTATTGTATTTAATATTTATAGCATTCCTGCATTCTTCCAACGATGGTTTTAACCTGCTTGATGAGTGGTATTGGGTATATTATTTACATGGGCTTCTCTCATCTATATGAGCTAATGCATCTCCTTAGACATTGATGAGCATCTGTTCAACCAACCAATTAGAATTAATATGCTAATTATTAAGGTGCAGTCTCTTTCTGTAATAACCCAATCGGAGCATGCTATGTTTACACAGTGCTGGATTTCTAGTCATCCTGGGATACAAACGCAAAGCAGGGATGCATGTGTCCATTTAAAATTTGAGGTCACATAGCAAACCATTATCTCGTGTAATAAAATTGTTCTTTCATCAATAATCTGTTATTTTCCATCAGTCAACTGCCTGTATATACAGTAATATTGTTATATGCACATTTCATGTACTGCCTTGCTTTGAACCACAGTAAGGCTTGCTTGTGTGCTGTACCAGCTACTACAGTACAATTAGCAAATGATACCACTGCTAGTTATAGCAAAACCCAAATCCTGCCAATAGCTGAGCTGTACAAGTTTCATTCATCACAACTCAATAAAAAGGATGAATTATTTAATAAGTACAATGAAGCCATGCCAACTGAATTGTATTGATTATGAAGCAATGCATACTTCTGTGAATGCATATACTTCTGAGTGAATGGCTTTCATAGCTGCATAAGAGTGGATCCATGCATTTTCTTTAGCAGCCTGATAAATACACAGTAATGTGGTTATGTACAGTATATACGAGGACTTTTACAGTTAACACCTTTTCTGGCATCCTAAACGTGGTTGAAGTTTTATGTTGGTTGTAAACATGTATATTTTCTGAAAATGGGCTCTGCATGAATGATAAGTTTGAAAATTTTGTGGTAAATAGGGGATTTTTTTTTTGGGATGAGGTGTATCTTAATATGACTGTTACATGTTCACATTCCTATTGAGTGCATGGTGGTACTGTATAGATTTCCTTTTAATATGGCATTGTATAATAATTTCACCTTTTTTTTTAAACTATCATTAAGTCTTAATAGTGGTGCTTTTGCATTGTACTTAACATATTTAGCTGAAACTATATTTCATTTCGGTTTATGGTGATGCTATTGCATACACATGTTAAATAATATTCCCTTATTATTGATTCTACAGTGTGGAGGAGTACGTTTGTGGAACTATGAACGAATGGAAGACTTTTTGAGAGATGGACTCCGACTGGCCCAAGGAATGGGATTAAAATCTGCTCTTGCAGGCTTGTGGTATGTTAGAAGGAATAAGTCTGTATGCAGTGGCGGAGCCTCCATACAGTCAGGGGGGGCAGATGCCCCCCCCTGACGGACTCAGATGGACTGCTGGCGCCCTTTTCAGCTCTTTCACCACTTTTTACTTATTCTAGATTATTGACTTTTTTATTGCGCTCTCATCTACTAATTGACATTTGTCAAATTTTGTTGGTGTAATTTGGCGATGACACCTATTTATTCTTGGTTTATCTGCAAATTAGCCAGGCCCGGAAAGGGTCATTTCTGGCGATCTAGGGAGTATCTTTACTCAATTTTTTTTTGTACGCTTCGCGCCAACCAGTGGTGGCGCTTGGCTTAGATAGTGACGAAAGCGCCCCTACAGACCATTCTTGCCCATCCTGACCAATACCCCTAGCTCCGCCACTGTCTGTATGCACATGCTGCACAGCATTGTGTGACTTGCGAAATCTTTGCAGCAGTTTTTGTACACAGAACCTTAGAATGTTAACATAGAATTCATGGAACTAGTCTCTTCTATGACCAGAACAAGCATTACAAGGTCCAATATACAGTAAAATCTTCGGCAAAATAATAGCAAAGAGTTATGTAAAATGTCAAAATTAATACCTAAATTATGTTATATAATGATTTTACCTTCATTTTGCTGAAATTAGCAAGTTAATGGAGAATGAGTTAACACTGTAATCAAGTAGGGATCAATTAACACCTTTGATTTAACTTAAACAATGCATGAGAATCTTCCTTTTGTGTTCATATCTAATGATTTTCCATTTCTAGGGCTGGTGGAGGTAAAGGTGTGGTGCAGATGCCAGAGGGAGAACGCCACAAAGATGCAGAGTTTAGAACAGCCATGTTCCATGATTATGGGGAATTTCTGTCGTCATTAAATGGTTGCTATGGTAACGTAATTTCTTTCCTTACTAACCATACCAAAATATCTAAAAACTGAACTGACATGGCAGTCCTGCGTGGACGATATGCCTCTAAGTATTAAGAAATGAACTTACATGGCAGTCCTGCATGGACCATATGCCCCTAAGTATTTAAGAACTGAACTGACATGGCAGTCCTGCATGGACCATATGCCTCTAAGTATTTAAGAACTGAACTGACATGGCAGTCCTGCATGGACCATATGCCCCTAAGTATTTAAGAACTGAACTGACATGGCAGTCCTGCATGGACGATATGCCTCTTTAAAAACTATTTTTGTTCGGCTGAAAGTACAGTACTTCCAAATGTATATTAACTTGGTATTCCATTTGAGAATATTTGACATCCTTTTGAGATATTAAATGAAAATGGTGCACACACGTACCTGTGCTGTAGACAGTAATAATTAATTGAGGGGGTGGGTGAGGGTGTGGGGTGGGGTGGTCAAAGTATGGGACTCAAGGGAGACCAAACATCTGTGAAAGCAATCAATAAGTTTACACATGAAGTACTGTGGGCCCTATGTCATAGATATGTCATTCTTGTCCTGCATTCTGGATACTTCAAAGGTCACACTGGCCATGCATTAATTCAGAGATATAAGCTCAATATGTACAGTATATTGTCAGTGTGAAAGCTTACTGGTCAGTTTGTAATTAGTTACATTTGTAATTGTAAGTCTGTCACCATACAGACTACCATATGTACTAGCATGTTCCCTGTACTCAGACGTAAGCATTCAAAGTATAATTAATATGATCTGAGAGTATTGTTTGAATTTAACAAACATAAGTATCTCATGTACAGGAACTGATTGTACTTGCTATATCATAAAGTTGATTAAATTTGTCAAACTTATATGATATGTCACTGAATTGGTTTCATTAAAAGTAAATTTTTTATTTGTTGAATTTATGCATTTTTCAGTCCAGTTGTATCGGTGTAGTTCAGTCGTAACTAAGGGCTAATGAATTTTATAATATTGCATTCATCAAATTTCTTTTATATGAAGACATTTCAATTGATTGTAGGACCGGTGTGTAACAGTTAAATCTGATGCATAGAGAACTTAATATCTTTTAGTCGGCAAACAGGGTCAATAATTGCAGTGTATAAGTATATATTTTCTGAACAAACCAACATGAAATAATTTGTTAAAAATCATAAACAAGCGTGCAGTATGATGGTCATACTTCAGCTTTCCATCTGTCATCCATTATGATTTCACATGACATTTGTGAAGAGATAAATGCCTTGCCCACTGTAGAAAAACCTTGCTGCAAAATACTATTTTTTCCTCAACGGTGCTTTTTTATCTTTAAAACTAACCAGGTTTATTGATGAGATCAATTTCGATGTCAATATTTTACCTATCTTTTCCAAATTGATTAGCAAGGCTGTTGCATTTTATATTTGTGGTTAATTCACATTTATTGGGGTGAGGTTAGAGCTGACAATACTGGTATCACATATAATATACACGTCCTTGATTGACTGCAGATCAATAACGCCTGATAACAAAAGTGCTGGTTCTCAGCTGTAATTAGCAGCACCAGTAATTAAGTTTCCTGAAGTTAACATGTATTACAAACTGATTGATCAACGGTGAACCTCACCATAGTTTGCACAGTACATACATGTAAGGTGGAGGTGGCTCCATTCTATCACTGGGACACAATAACACCATCCACAATTACTTAATTAAAACATGATTAACAGTGTTGCTCCCATTAGTATACTTCTCCATCCCTCATCATTTGTTGTATCTGCTAGGCTGTTTACTCTTCTACCTCACCTCCCCACTGGTCTTCTCTCGTCTACTAAACTACGCTGTCTATCTGGTGGTAAACTGATGTTGTTTTGTTCTCATTCGTTCCTAATTTTGTCAGTTGCTGCTGAGGATGTTGGCCTCAATGTCAATGACCTGGATGATGTGAATACATTCACTAGATACACCACCTGTATATCAGAGACAAGAGGCGGCTCAGGAAACCCTTCAGTAGCCACAGGAAAAGGTACTTTCTCTTCATAGAATGTTCACACATATCCACCTCTTGCGATAATGCTGTGTTGCCACTAGTAGTCTTTGTGAAATAAAAAGTCTTTTGCACATTGTTGCTAAGGAAGTATACACTAGCAGCTTGTCAAACTTCAAGATCCATGTTTACCTTGCTGCATATATGGTAAATTCCAGAGTAACCTTGCAGGTTTCTCTCATGAACATATATAATGGTGTATTACCCAATTCACATAATACCACACAGTAATATTGTATCATAATAATATAAAATGCCCATAATAATATTGTTGCATATTGTATTACATGGTACAGTGATATACTATGATAACAGTTATATTGTTATTTTTTTAAATATATTACAGTTCAATAATATTGTATACTAGTAATATGTGTGTCCTTTTCTTCTGTTTCTAGCACTACTGTACCATTAACATGGCCCTATAAATAAACTTTAAAAGTAATTTTTTAATGTTACAAGTTGAAATATTACCAAAAGAAGTCATCCACAACCTACAGTAAATCACATTGCCACCAGTTACAGGAAACTAACAATTACTCCAGTAGCATCAGTTCAATTGGATATTATAAGGAATCAGTTATAGTCTTTAGATCAAGAACTGTGAAACACAATAACAACCCTTTTACAGTAAAATATGTTACACAGACCATATGGGTTGGAACAGACACTTAAATGAGTCAACTGATGGTTGGTTGCTAAACACAATCTCTCTATAATCTCTCACTAATTTCATTATTTTATTTAATAAATGTTTATGTGTCTCATTTCTTGTTATAGGGGTAATATGTGCCATGGAGGGGGCACTAGATCACCTACAAATGGGTACCTTGGCAGGCAAATCTATTGCCATACAAGGAGCTGGTAATGTTGGTGAGTAACCTCTGGACCATTCCCCTCCCCCTCCCCCACCTCTCCCCCTTGTGACTTGAAATGCCAGTGACAGCTTTGCATGTGACTCTTGACTTCTTATAAAGAACAACCAGTTGATCTCTCACCTAAGTTATTTAATCATGGAAAGGTCCACATATTTAATTCAATTTTTCAATCCATTATACTTAGCAATGATTTTTACTGCATTGAGGAATCATTGTATCAAGTGACTATTTTGTTTTCTTCTTCAGCTACTACAATTGTAGATGGCCTCCTGCAGAGAGATGTAGGGAAGATCTTCATTACCGATTGCAATGTGGATACAATTAAAAGGATGCAGGAAAAATTTTCACAGGTAAGAAGTGAATTATTGATGGGAGGGCCCTGCAGCTAACCCCGGTTATCACTGGATGCTAAATGCCCAACCACTCACCCCATCTTCAAGTGGTTACTTTACACCGGCGCTGAGTCAGGCAAACCTTTTATCAAGATTGGATTGTTAAGTTTTATAAAAAATGCATCTCATTGCTTTGATTAGAGAAACAACATGTAAGTATAAAGTTACTTGTTCTTGAGATATGAGCTTGTATGTTTGACCTCTGCTGAGCTTTGGCATTTAGGACTCATGTTCCTGTAGCTTATTTTATTTAATTGGAATATTATGTTAATGAAGCAACCTAACCATAACACCTGCTGGCAGTGGCGTAGGAAGGTACTTTTGAGTGGGGGGGCTGAAGACTGATGGCTGGCCTGGGGGAGGGGTTTAAGGGGAGGGGGTGTACCCCTCCCCTTTGTATTTTTTTTGCATTTCCAGGTGGCCTCAGATGCAATTTGGTGCAATATAGCACACTTCAACCCACCCACTCCATTTTGTATATAATTTTGCATTTTCACCTGGCCTTAGATGCAATTTGGTGCTCCAAATGAGATTTTTTTCTCATTTAGAAATGAAAAAGGGGTTTTTTGACTTGCGAAGCGGGGGGGGCGGAATGATACTTCCGCCCCTCCATGTTTTTCACTGGGGGGGCTGGCGCCCCTCCAGCCCCCCCGGTTCCTACGCCCTTGCCTGCTGGTATATATATGTATATTTGTTTTTCATTTACTATTGTGACAGGATAGTGATAAAGTTGAAATAGTGAAGGTTGATGTCGGTGATAACAGCGTCCTATCAGCACCTTGCGATATATTGTCACCGTGTGCCCTTGGAAATGTGAGTCTGTTTTTTTAAAAAAAAACTTACTTTGCAAGAAGTAATCTAGTGTATGGGGATGTTGTGAGAGTGTGTAAGGATCACATTATTTCAAATTAAATGCTTGTTTACAGTGTTACATCATACAATCTCATAGAAAACATGGAATCACTAAGCCTGTTGATTTTCTGGTTATTCAGGTAATAAATAGTATCACATAAGATTGATTTAATCTTTGGTAGAAATATATAAATAATTTACAGGGTGTATAGGAAGGGGAGAAATATTAGCAAGCAGTGCTGTAGAAAAGTACAACTTTGTGGTAAGACATATTACAACAGGTGCTTGAGTTAATGGCACCTATTTGTCCGGTGACCAAGTGAGTGGCACCTATATGTCCAGTGCCTGAGTTAATGGCACCAATGTCTGGTAAGTGGCACCTATGTCCGGTGACTGAGGTAAAGGCACCTATATGTCTGGTGACTGTGATAATGGCACCTATATTTCGGTGACCGAGTTAGTGGCACCTTGCACCTATATGTCTGGTGCCTGAGTTAATGGAACCAATATGTCTGGTGCCTGAGTAAGTGGCACCTATATGTACGATGACTGAGTTAATGGCACAGGTCTTTATGTCTATTGACTGAGTTAGTGGCACCTATATGTCCATTGACAGGTAATGGCACCAACATGTTCAGTAACTGTGTTTAATAGTGGCACCTATATTTCCGGTGACTGAGTTAGTGGCACCTATATGTACGATGACTGAGTTAATGGCACAGGTCTTTATGTCCATTGACTGAGTTAGTGGCACCTATATGTCCATTGACAGGTAATGGCACCAACATGTTCAGTAACTGTGTTTAATGGTGGTACCTATATTTCCGGTGACTGAGTTAGTGGCACCTATATTGGAACCAATATATCAATTGGAACCAATATGTCTGGTGCCTGAGTAAGTGGCACCTATATGTACGATGACTGAGTTAATGGCAGCTATATGTCCATTGACTGAGTTAGTGGCACCTATATGTCCATTGACTGAGTTAGTGGCACCTACATGTCCATTGACTAAGTTAGTGGCACCTATATGTCCATTGACTGAGTTAGTGGCACCTATATGTCCATTGACTGAGTTAGTGGCACCTATATGTCTGGTGAAATACAGATACAGAGACTTGTAAATAGTAACAGTAGGTAACTTAGCATACTGGTGATACATTCCAGGCAAGGGTATTACATATTACAGTTGGAATACATATTGCAGCTATATGCCTGACAAATAGCAGTGAATTTTTTGCAAAACTCTGATTGATGAGGGAAAAATGTTGGTGTTTCCAGGACAAAGAGATTACCTTTCCTTTACTTAGACTTCATCAAGGATCGCAAAGGGACAAATACAGAGAGGAGTCTCTCTGATCTAGCCATATAAAGCAAATTGTCTCAAGCAGAAACCTTGACTTTCTTTACTAAGAAAAAGTGCAGATCAGGCTTGGGGTAGTCGTAATCAGTAATCGTAATCGATTACAATCGATTACATTTTTTGAAGTAATCGTAATCGATTACTTTTGTGAAAATTGCAAAGTAATTGTAATCGTAATCCATTACAAGGGCAAAGTAATCGTAATCGTATTACATTTATGATTACAGTGAAATTTGAATGAGAAGGGCAAAATTAGTAGAAATGATTAAAACTAATTCTTACTATTGGCTTTTAGTGTGACCAAAGAAGTGTTCCTGCTTCTAGAATTCTCTAGCACAATAAACTTATACTAAGAAGTACTGGGGATTTGATCGCCATATTCAAGGATTTTTTATCACCTGAATTATTCTGTTCAATGCTGCCTCTCAGCGTTCAAAATCCTTTTTCATACACAACTGGTTGACATTAGTTGACATGGTGTGCTGATTATAGAAAATTATTTCATTAGTATATTAAACACTTAACAAACAATAACAGTCAGGCTGACAAAATACACCCTTTAAATTCATTTAAGTATTAGTAAATTTGATAAATAATTCCATTTGCCATGTTCAGTGGGCCACAAGGCTCAGGTGTAGCAGCTATTGAAAGCACATTGCTATTTATGTCAGTCTATTGTTCTCATTTGAAAACAGGAAAATCTTCATTTGTTTTACTTTAGTATTTGTCTGTTTACTCTTTGTCTGTTTAAATTGTATTTTTTACTGGACTTATGGGTTACACATCTTAAACGTGTTAAGGCATAAATGTGCAATGCCTGGTAGGAATTGTAGATATACTTCCACAATTTTGTCCGTATATACTGTGAATGCCCTTCCTTTGCCCTATTTCATTGCCCTTTTTCCCGGCGGAGAGTTATATTAAACAGATATGCAGAGGATTGTGCAAGTAACCACAATGTAATCGTGATTGTAATCACGATTACATTACAATGTAATCGTAATTGTAATCGATTACTTCAACTTTAGGCCGTAATCGTAATCATAATCATACATTCTCAAGTAATCGTAATCGTAATCGATTACATTCAGATGTAATCGCCCCAAGCCTGGTGCAGATCATATAAATGTAATGTTAGTGATACTACATTTTCTATCGTTAAATCTTCATATTTCTCTCCTTTAACATTACCTTACTCTCTCTCTTAACATTATTTCACATTTTTCTCCCAAAGATTTTGAATCCATCTACAATACCAGGGATTAAGGCAAAGATTGTTTGCGGTGCGGCCAATAACCAGCTAGGATGTCCCGCAGATAGTGAACTCCTTAGCAAACTTGGCATTACATATGTAGTAGACTTTCTAGCTAACAGAATGGTAAAAGTTCTCCCTTTTCTTTATTACATTTTGACTAGTGCTCAATGAAGAAACAAAGTTTACAATATCTTTGCCTGATGTGACAGACAGTGTGTTCCATAGAAGCGAACAAATGATGATAGTCACCCGGTAGAATTCTGCCAATCAACTGTTTGTAGTTTTGTGATAAGGTTTATACATAGAGGTCTGGAAGGTTTGTTAAAGGGATATTCCAGTCACAGCAAGTTGACTTTCAATGACTGCGTATTGTTGAAGACCACAACCTGTTAGCATGTTATATATGGGAGACTCTTTGGTCAATTGTGATGCAGGCCATTGGCAATAGCAGAGAAGGTGAAATTATCACCATGGCAAATGAGACAAGATACTTAGTGCTCTTTATAATGTATAAATCATTCATGGCATGAGAAAGTACTTGTTAGAGGGTAATTGCATTTTGATGAGACCCTCAAAGTTTAGAGCAGATTGACAACTGCGCAAGCATTCCAGTACACCAAAGGAGACATCAACAGCAAAGATTATAATATGAACTTTTACCTCTTGAAGAACTTGTGTCCCAACGACACCTATTTCCTAAACTGAATTTATCAACCCAAAAGAAGTTCCCTTCAAATAGGAAAAATGTTTTTTACAGGTTGCAAAATATGTGTTCTATCTGCCATTTTCACAGCATATTCTGCTGTAAAACCAGTGCATCAGTGTTTCAAACATTCTTGATGTTTTTGACTATTGCTTTAAACCAAATTGTAAGAGAAGCTAATGTACATTTGTTAAGTAAAATTAAACTTTTACTAGGTTACATAATATTAACTATTTGGATAAATAATGATAAGTAAGGCCATTACAAGAAGATAAATGTGGGCATGGTGGAACTGAGTACTATTTTTCTAATATAGTGGAAAGTTTGATGACAGTTTTAGAGTTTCTTGATTTTGCTGATATTATATACATATTTATGCTGTAATATAAATGTTTTTGTCATATTTTTCTCATGATGTGATCAGTAATAAACATAGCAGTATTTCTTTCTCTACTAGGGAATCGTTAACTGTGCTAATGAAACCTACGGACGGCTTACAAGTGACCCTGCCATTGAAAGACACTTTGGACGAGATTGGGAGAACTCTGTGAGTATTTCAATTTTGAAGTTTCAATATTTCATTTTCCCTGCTACTCCCTTCTTCACAAGTTAAGACAACAGTCCCCTTCATTTTGGCTTCAATCATTCTGCTATGCACATAGTCCAGGAAAAATTCAACTTTAATGCCAAGCAAGTCGTTTTGATTTGATTTGATTTGATTTGATTTTATTCGGCAAGATATCAATCTTCAACTGCATACAAACAAAAAAATTGCACATAAAGATAAACATTTAAAATACAAGAAGGGAATATACTTAAATGCATTAAAAAGAAGTTTCCCTAGAAAGATAGAAGATTGAGATTTTTCGGTCATGTAGCAAGACTCCAGGAGGACGCTCCAGCAAAGGTTGCTTTAAGAGAAGCACTGAGACATACTGCTAAACCAATAGGAAGGCCTGTGACTACCTTGCTTGGAAAGTAAAGTCGCAATTTATGGACGTTATTATTAACAATTTCGAGGAAGCAATAAACCTTGCGCAAGATCGTGATACGTGGCGGAGGTCAATCACTGAGCATGTCATATAGACGAGACTCAGCTTACTACTACTACTAAGTCGTTTCCCTTTTATTTAAGCAGTTCAGAAGTCTGCCAGCAGTAATGTGATTGCACTGTACGTTGAATCATCAGGATTTAATAGATACACATCTGTAAACTTGCTGGGTCAGATACCTGCTTAAAATGATAACAGTGATGGGTATGTCATCATGTGATGGGTATGCTTTCATATCTAGTATTGTCAGATATGGTTTGTGCAATTAAAACTCTTACGTAGTTTTGGTTTGACTGCCTCCACTTTCATTTCTAGCGTGTTGCTTTGTCTATAGATGCTACTGACAGCAGACACTGACCTGTATTAATTTTATTCTAGGTGTTTTTAATGACCAAAGCTACAATAGCAAAGGCAGACAAGGATGGGATCAGCACGCATGAAGCAGCCAATCGGATCGCAGATGAGCTCAGCTTACAGTTACATCCAATTTGGCCAAACAGAAGCAAAGAGATCATTGAATCATTGGTCAACGCAAAATGGCATCTTCAAGAACGTTAATGAATATTAATGAACCAGGTTTGATTTGTATACGAACAATCAGACCAATCACAATATGCATGCATATTAATGCTTTGTTTAAGTTCAGTAGATCAAGCTGTATGATTCTTCCTAATTAGACTTATTTACTTCAAAGTAAGGTTTGGGTATTGTTTTTACCAGTCGAGTTTTGTGGCTAAAGTTGTCTCCTCAGTGAGACAGGAAACTGAAAAAAAATCAGAAATAATTTATTGCTCGAGAAGGTTAAGTAGATTTAAGTAAATTACCACTGACAATCACACACACAGACAGTACTCCATTCTACCATATTTAACTTATCAATGTCCTGCTATCTGATGCAATTTAAATCTAGTTAACAACTGATGGAAGGTGAAACATCTCTAAGGGTTAGTTAGGACATGTACACATCTAACAGATCTAAGTATTTAACCATGAGGCTTTATAGAAATGAGGCTTTACTGGTCAAGCAAGTAGCATGTCATATCATTTTTAAAGTTTTTTAATCATGGTTTTCACACACTATTAAGTGATGTCTCCTTTTGCTTTCTTAAGTTGCCAAACTTTTATCTTTAATATCATCAACAAATTTATTGATTACATGTAGATAAAATTCAAAGAAAGGTAAGTTTGTTTATTTTGCATAAAGTATCCATCACAATCTTGCTTTTAGTTTTATTCAATTATTTAACAATCAGGTTTGAATAGTTCATGTTAGTTACTGTATATTATTTTATCTTAAGCCAAATCCAAGTATTATAGTGGATTCCATAAGAATATAAATTTATAGCAACTAATGATTCAAATAGGAAATTTTTACATTCAGTAACATGCTAGACAAGAAAAATTTTTTTGACGGGTATTTTAAGCTTATTGCAATGATTGGCAAAATGTTTTTATACTATAATATCTGTGCAATTTGGTTTTTGCCAAAGTATGTGTATTATTATTATTGAACATCAAAAGTAACAATGACATGTGTTTCTGGACTCAGTCATCATTATCCTTCCATAATTCATAATTGCATACATTAAGTCAAGTGTTTATCAGAAATAATGTCAGTGTCTAACCTAATGTCTTTAATTCTATTCACATTTTCTGTGTTGTTTGTGATCATGTGATGAGTAAAGTTTTGTTTCAATTAATTTCTTTGTGAACTGAATGCAATACCAATTCCTTTCATCTTACAATTTACTACAAGGAAAGGAACCTTACAGTATCACTGGTATAATATTACACAATAACTCTGGGATGTTAAATGTTCGAATAACTTTAATTATGCAAATATTTCATAGAATACTGCCAGTGAAGTGTCATTTTATAATCTTTTGTTGATCATGGAACAAACTTCTGATACTCATCATTTTAGAGGCTTTTAAAAACTTATTTAACTGAGAAATAACTCCAGTATTAGTGAACATTACGTCACCATTAACGCCGTCTAAAATTGTTACTGTTTTTAAGCTTTTAGTTTTCTAAAGAATAAAGAGAATTAGATCATATTTTAACTGTCATGGGTATTTTTATAAATTTCTAGGAGACTTATGTAAGGTTTTTGCTGTAAGATATTTATCATATTTATTTGGTGGACAGGGAACGAGGCAAATTTTATTGTTTGTTAATGCTATGAATAGAACAGAGTGTGAGAATGGCTGCAATCTGCTCTGACAGGACTCCTAACATATCAGTACTGTATGTAAGCAATCTATATTCATTATCATATCCATAAATCAAATGTTGATCATTTCGTCTTCTTTTATCACTAATTATCAGTTTGTTACAAAGTGTGCCAACGATGGTATGTGTTTGTATTTTGTGAATGATTTGTTTATAAACATAAGAAATATCCAGGGTGAATCTTACTGCAATTTTAAGCATTATACTGTCTTCCACAGTTTACACATACAGTATTCATACATATCAGTACTTTAAAGTTAGCATTTGATTTTTATCTTTAGTTCTCATTTTTCAATGTTACTTCTATTCTATAACTTTATAACTATAATTATCGGTATCTATAACTTTATACCCATATCAGGTGAATAAATATTCGGATGTTTTTTGCTGAAGCCTTTCTGGTATATGTCTTACAAGTTTCCTGTTTTATTTTCACATTATGTTATTGACTTTGTACATTTTTAACATGATGACTAGTAGTGTGGTAGTTAAATATATGATTACCCTGTGGTACAATATAATAACATGTTGAAAAATCATTACCGTGACAACATAGTGTTCCTCAAATGTAACATTCAGCAGTCTTGTCTTGCCCTACCATAACAATAGCTCCATTTTCAGTTAATATCACAAGGGCTTACAGGTCCACATCATGTGTAATTTTCTTCAGATTTTTCAATGATAAACTTGTCAATAATTGTACTATATTCATGTGAAGATATACTTGATGTATAGATAATATATGTAAATATATATATGTATATATATATATATTACATGTACTAAAGAACATAATAAAAGACATAACACTTTAAATTTGTAGCTTCACTGCAAAGGATATAGTGTATTGGAAGCACCATTATCTATCTGTACAATTAATATAAATGGAATGTGGGGATAATTGAAGGCACACGAAAAATGTCAATATTTCTGGAATTTTTGGCCATCTTCCAATAAATTGGCCAGAAATCTTTAATAATACCACATTCATCATTTACGGCAACCATGAAATACATTTACAGCTTATTTACATATCTTACAAGACAAGTTGGTATTCTCCATTCATATTATCAGATTTTCACAGCCTTTAAAGAAGGTATTCTACTGGACCAGAGTGTAGAGGGTTAAGATGTCTTGGTTTAGGTTATATTCTGTACAAAATGCATTCTATAATCAGACACTCTATAATCAGAAACATGTTATATTTCTATTATTATTCTGATTTTATCTACGTTTCAAACAAACTTTCTTTTCATAAGTCATCAATTTACTTAGACAAAGGGAGGATAAGGAAGTTTCTTAATTACTTACATCTCAAGACACTATACAAACATCCAGTAGGATATGGTCGTTAGAGGTAACAGATAATTAAGATTTGTTTTAAGTCAGTCAGGAAATTAATTACAAATACAGGAGTACTCCCATGATCTATGCCTTTAATAATGGATATCTTTGCTCTATACCAGGGGTGGGCAACCTACGGCCCGCGGGCCACATGCGGCCCGCCGATGATTTGTTTGCGGCCCGTGAGAATTCTCCAGATAAAGAAAAAAATCAATCTATATTACATCATCACAAAAAACGAGCTAGCTGCTAAGAATTTATCGGCATTAATGATGCTGTCAGGCAGGTCTATTATCCCCATTAATTATCAACTGTAATGTATTGACATTATGTTTTTGTGAATAGAGATTAAGAACACACACCTATTGCTTGAAAGTCCTCAGAATCAAAGGTTTGATATCAGCAGCAGGTCGTTAGTAAGGTGCGGCCCAGTCAATTTTTCACCCCTTATATCTGGCCCATTCATTCAAAAAGGTTGCCCACCCCTGCTCTATACACTGGCTTATAGTATGCTATAGTTTCATAAGCAAAATGAGGAATCACATCTCAATGAAGACTCATTAGGCTTGTATTTAACATTGCATTACATAAAAAGGAAACTTAAAGAAAAAGGGGACATAAATAAATAAATTAAATGCTGGGTTTTGAAGGACTCATTAGAAGGCACATTTCTTGACAATTGCTTTAAGTGGTCAGTTTATGTAGTCTAATTCATCAATTATTAGTTATTATTATTACACACAGGTATTTGCTTGTTTAGAACCACCTCAGTATGTGATATAACTGTGATCAATCGGTGAAATAAATTTGTTAGCATAGGTCTAAATGTTGTAAATACCATTCGAGTTCAGTATGCAGCGATAAACCGAACACAAACTGGAGGAGGAGTGAATAATGAAAGCATCCATCATTTAACCTGCAGTTAAGCTCACTGTGACCAATCAGAATACAGTTTGTGGAGACATCAAACACATTCCACACTTTGGATTCCCAGAATGTCATTATAATCCTTCTGACTTTATGATATGTGATTCCTGAGATGGGCGAGGGCTGGTGGGTCCAGCATCAGTCTGTAGGGCGGACCTGTAGAGTAATCTTCTGTTGGTTGTCAAGGACCTCTCGCAGCTTGTTCTCTGTCATGGTCAATCGCTGTTCAAGAATGTTAACCGTCTGCAGTCAGGAAAGATAACATGAGAGATTTGTGGCTTAGAGTTCACAGCTCTATTTAAGTAGCTCTAGGCTGATTATTACAGCAATCAGTAGTATCATTACAACCAGCTCTAAGCTGATTATAACAGCAATCTGTAGTATCATTACAACCAGCTCTAGGCTGATTATAACAGCAATCAGTAGTATCAATACAACCAGCTCTAGGCTGATTATAACAGCAATCAGTAGTATCATTGCAACCAGCTCTAAGCTGATTATAACAGCAAGCATCAATACCATTACAACCAGCTCTAGATTAATCAGCAATCATTAGTATCATTACAACCAGCTCTAGGCTGATTATAACAGTAATCAATAGTATCATTACAACCAGCTCTAGGCTCATTATAACTGCAATCAATAGTATCATTACAACCAGCTCTAGGCTGTTTATAACAGCAAGCATTAACACCATTACAACCAGCTCTAGGTTAATCAGCAATCATTAATATCATTACAACCAGCTCTAGGCTTATCAGCAGTCATTACTATCATTACAACCAGCTCTAGGCTGATCAGCAATCATTATATCATTACCAGCTCTAGGCTGATCAGAAATCATTACTATCATTACAACCAGCTCTAGGCTGATCAGCAATCATTAGTATCATTACAACCAGCTCTAGGCTGATCAGCAATCATTAATATCATTACTACCAGCTCTAGACTGATCAGCAATCATTACTAGATCTCACCCTTACCTGGGTTAGGACATCTAATTGGCCCACAATGTTTTCAAGAGTCTTTGCCAGACCAGCAGGCATCTCTTTAACTTCTAGGGGTACGGTAGTTGCCTCTCCCCCTGGAGTTCTCTCAGAGTGTAAATGCCTTGTCTCTATATCACCTGATGTTATATCTAAGCCATGAAGACTGGCTCCCACTGATGACTCAGAACCGCCATTCTGAAGTAAAACGAGAAACTGACGGTCAGCCCAATAACGAACAAATGAACGAATATATCCAGACTTTATTAACTTACATACACATAACATACACATTAACATATTCAGAGGTTTGAACCTTCCCTCAGGTAAAGTTGAAGGTTTAGTCTTGCATGAGGCTAATGCCTCCTCACATGACTTTACAACTTAACCCCTGGTCATTGGTAACTTGTCACACCCACACACCAAAGTGTGCACAATTCAATCAATCTCTCCTGGGGCACCACAGTGCACCACAACCATGTGTCCCCCGGGGGACTTCCCATAGGGTGCAGCCACAAACCGGCGCACGCAACTATATTTACAAGTTACCTCGCAGGTCCCCATTTATACACCTGGGTGAAGAGAGGCAATGGAGATAAAGCGCCTTGCCCAAGGACACAACGCAATGATCTGGCCAGGGCTCGAACCTGTAATCCTTAGATCTCAAGTCCACTGCCTTAACCACTTGACCACAACGCCCTCCGTAAACTGTCTTCCCCCTTCTTTCCTGTCTTCCATTCAAAGAATTTGTTTACAAGTTTGTTATCAGCACCTCCCATCAGGAAACTATAATTATTACTAACCCCACTAGCCTGGTTCAGAATCACTTAATGCCTTCAGTATGACTGTTTCTAGGAAATTAATCATTGTCATTTACAGTATGCACCGTATCTCAAAAGTTAGAAGACGTTTATTCAAAAATGCACCCATTTTCATCATTGACAACAACCTTTTAGCCTTTCTGCTAACGAAGAACTTTCCATCACAACCACAAACCACATAATATTATTTTATGATACATGGAAATACTGACAGGGAAGCCTCTGCAAATATAGAATATGAAAAACACAGCATATAATCAGGCAGGTGAGACGATCATTGCCAAAGACTTGTGACTACTTCCAAAACAGCAATTATTAAAAATATTACTATAAATATGATATATTTATTAAATGTACTCACTCGATGCTGAGAGAAGAGAGCTGGGCCGAGGTTAGTGACCGTTGGTGTTTTATTGGTCATGTCCCTAGGTTCTGTGTGTGTGTTGACCTCTGACCCTAGAGGTCGCACCGCTTGCCGATACATGGGCGATCTAGGGTGTATATCATGAATGTGTGGAGCTGGCTGCACCTGAGATCTAGCTTTGTGAGATTGTAGAACTTCGTTGTAATCAATTTTATCAAAGTTAGTCTTCCAGACCAAAACCTGTAAAGAAGATCAAATAAAGTTTCAAAACCCAAGGCAAGGGAATTCATCCTGCACATCACATTGGGCATAAACGCTACTTTCTGCAATGCTTTAATGGTGCCATAACAACAAACTAGTATTTCTATATTACAAATTCTGTTGAAAGGCACCAAGCCATTAAGGAAAGAGTAAGGGCCACCATGCTTGTAGCTGTTGCTGTTTAATCAGCTCTTGAATTCCTACATTCATATTGTTGACAAAACTTTTCACAGAAATCATTTTGCACATGCATGTTTTGAACCTTGTATTTTGGTTTAAATTCCAGATTCACAAATATCAGAGATGTCATACATACTTGCTCATCTGCTCCACCAGATGCAAAATGTTCTCCGTTCCTAGAAAAGCTGACAGCAGTAGCTGGACCCTAAAAATGACATGAAAATGGAAACTTATGGATCCAACAATTTATCACAATGGATTTATAACAAGCAACAATTGGAGGATCATGTAAAACATGTTACTAAAAACACTATTGGCTGGGCTCATAGGATTCAGCGACTTGTTTCATTGGGAACAATTCTTACTTTAGAGAGCTGAGGGAAGACTTCCATACATAGATACTCTAAAGAGGTCACCTATATAACAGTACACATCTAATATAACACTCTAGTAATACATCTTGAGGTGGCAGTCACAAATTGGATTTATTCATTTACTGCAAGTTGTTTCCCCTGGGTTCTGGTTTAGGAAAAGGGAAAATGGGGGGGGGGGATGGTGTAACTCTCCGGTTCAGCAATACTTCAATGCAACTGAGTTTGTGATTTACCTGATGCCCATGCAGAGTGTAAAATAATCTCCCTTCCAATAGATCAAGAATCTTTAGGGTTGCGTCGTTGGATGCTGTGATTAGGTAGTTGCCACTTGGATGAAATGAGAGGCTGTTCACTGCTCCAGAATGAGCTGTCATAAAATCATAAAATGAATGATAACATATATGTTCTCTACTGGCCAATAAAGGACATTCACGTAGTTAATAGAATATCTCATGTACACCCATTTTGCAGAATTCCTTTGAAAACCAATTAATCCAAACAGTCAGGTCTCATAACATTATCAGTTAAAAAAACAGAATAAATACATGGCGTGACAGTTCACTTTGCACTCATATTGGTTCACTTTCCACTAGAAATATATACTATTGAACATTCCAATATACATTACAGTGCACTATGTTGCTGTATATTAGAACTGGTGGATTACAAAATTTAAACGTTTGCTTCCCAGATAACCTCAGACAGAACAAGATAATTCAACGTTATTTCTGAGAAAGTAAACAAACAAACACGCTTTAGACATTCTTTTTTACCGAGGAGTATTAAGCTTTTGAATTGTCACATAACTAGATGATAGTTTTATCATATTTTTGTATATATATATATATTGCATATTTTTAAGCTGCGGATTCCATTTTATTATGTCTTCATTTTATGATTGATATCAATAAAATTTTACTTTAATTTACTTTACTTGTATGGATGGAGTTCACATTTGATATTAGTCTTACCTTGATAATGTTGTAGTAATTTATTCATTCTTATGTCCCAAACTTTAACTGTACTGTCAGTGCCTGCTGCTGCTATACATGTACCACTAGGGTGGAAGGCTACAGAATGAACAAATCTGGTAAAACAAAACAGAATGGGAAAATACTTAGAAGATGAAAGACAGTATTTATGAATGATATGAGAGAACACACAACCTACAGTATACACTGTCTGTTATGGCAACCAATTGGCTCTCTTACAGCAGGTTAATTTACATAACACTGTGACCATGGCTCTATGTATTTAGATAGATTAGAATGCTATATACTGTAGCTCTTCAATCTTAAGATGTCTTTCATGCAACCTGGTTGCATTTCATTACTGAAAATCTGGTGCACTTAACACCATCTTCCCACTTACACCATCTTCTAAAATTATGGGTTGTGCACCAAAAATGGGTCACTAAGATAAAAGAGTGGCATGCAAGCCAGTATGATACTTTATGAGTCATCGCTAGCTTATAGAAATCAGAACATAGGTTGCTAAAGTGAGGTTTGAGATGCAGTGATTTATATGTGGTGTTATTAAGGGCATGTTACTAACATCACTGATCCATGTAATAGAAATGATATCTAGAGGTCTTCTAAGATGGCGTAGTCACTTGACAAACCACGATAGTCCAGAGTTTTATATGCAAATGAGAAGGACATGTGGGTGCATATGTTACAAAAGTAATGTATGCATATGGCATTATTAGATATTGTGTTTCGAAAGCAACAGATTTTGGTAATAAACAACAAAGTATGTTTGAGTTTAAGCACTTGTGTGGTGGGAGACCTTACATGTGAACAGAATGGGCTGTTTTAAGCCTATTTACATCAAACAGGGTAACACTACTGTACTTAAAAGCAATTTGTCTGCCAAAATATTCCCATGCATAATTGTCAAGCAGCAGTTAAAAGAACACCAACTGTTAAAACAATAAACAATGAAACAAGTCTAACGCCACCAGGACATGACTCATAATTTATGTGTTTGAATTAAATCCTGGAGCATTGTCACAATGTTACCCTGACTTACCCTCCATGCATGCTACTTACCCTCCATGCTCAAAGAATGTGTGGATACATTCCTTACTATTCCGGTCCCAGAGTTTTATGGTTTTATCGTCACTACCAGACACAATTAGTCTTCCATCCGGTGACCATTTAGCACATCTGACCCAGTTCATGTGTTGACTCAACGAAAACTGAAACTTCTGACGATGAACGGTCCAAACCTGAAGATGATGGTATTTTACCAAGTGAGCATTCTCTCTAAAGCAGCAGCATGCTCAGTGTAATACAAATACATTACTGTACCTTGCTATGAATATATCTTAAAAGTTAGCAGGGTTATATGGTATCTTCTCTTTGTGTACAATTTAATGTCACCTGGTTAAAAGAATCAATATTCTAATCAAGACACAGGAAAACACAACACATATGATTTGATGTTTGACAGCGGGTAATAGTGACATTAAATGTAAAACACACAGACTCCAATAGGAGTTTACTCTGAATAAACTGAATATTAACATCAGCCACACCTCAGGATCTGATCTAGTTGTTATTATTTGTGTTAATCCTTCCTTTATTAAGTAACAGTTGGCTACTAAGTTTACCTGACTAAGGAATGTTTTAGTTTATTTTAAATACCATTCTGGTTTACACTGGAATAGAATTTGCAGTAGTTTGTATCAACAGACCACAGTGTCTTTTCAAGTGTTGAATTTAGACATAAAGCTCTCCATCTATATATCAATGCCTTTTAAATGTTACTTTATCTTCTCTGGTTCAAACTACCCCACACCCTGCCACTCACTTCTCCACTATCATCACTTACCTATAGGAAGAAATCTCTTGCCACTGGCATGACCTCTGTTAAATTTAAACTTTGTAGCACACCTCTGTGAGACTCAACTGCAACCCCCTCCCCCCCCCACACACCTTAATTTATGGACACTGGACCTACTTCTTTCAAATGTTACATTACCTTTAGTGTCTTATCATCTGAACATGTCAACAAATGTTGGCCATCACTGGAGAATTGAACACTACGTACTGTTGCTGTATGTGCTTTGAACACAGTGGATTCTCCTTTCCTGTGAGGAATGAAAAAATCAACAGTGCACTAAAACTCAACATCTTTACCACTTCTTCAAGAGAAGTAAAACCCAAAGAAAGTTATGTCATTAATTTAAAGGTTTAGTCACTCACAAACAAGTGAGCATGTTGTTTTTGGACTGTTTTATAGCGTGTACTTCACGCATGTATTGGCATACGAAAACATCTCACAAATTTATGTACCAAGACATTAACTCAATGTTTAGTGTAGCTGTTGGTATAGTGAACTTTCAAACAAAGTATGAACCACTGATGCCTGATACATGTATGCAGTTAGTATCAAATGGGTTCTTAACCATTGTTATCTCAATGGGGATAGCTTGTTCTATTTCAATCAATTTGTTTCCTACTCAGAGATTTGTGAAAGAAAGAATATCTCCCGCTTTCTACTTCACACAATTGGCTGTTTCTGTAACTACTGTTTACCCTATGTATTGTTGGATTTTGCAATATATATTTAAAATGCAACTTTTTTTTCATTCAGAAATGCAGACAAGTCAATGCGTCTAAATGTACATTACAACTTGTGCTTTGTACATGTACATGTTTGAAAGATGGTTGAAATAATAAGAAAATTCAGAATACTCACACACTAGGGATCCATAACCTGACAGTTTTGTCTCTAGATGCTGATGCAACCAGGTGACCAGAAGGAGAAAAATGAACTGCCAGTACAGCATCCTAGAAATGAGATTAGAAAGCAGATGTTGGCTACTTTCATCTGACATTGTTTCCGTTATGATAGCTTGATGCTTTATTATTACATCTGGTTTCATTCTGTTTGACAAATGATGTAGAGAAAATTTACCCAGAGTTTGGTTTCTTCAATCCCTAACGACTGCACGGTTGTCTACATCTTCTCGATTCCAATACATCTTTTGCAACAACAATACACCTCATTGGTTAAGTTCATTCTCTCTCAATATAGATCTACTATAAATAAATCAGTCTCTTAATTCAGTGTGTACCTTTTTATCATTCATTTATCCCCAATTCAAACGCATTTATGCACATTAATTAATTACTGCCATACCCAAGAAAAGACTGACCTTATGTCCAACAAAACGAAAGGCTCTCATCTGAGCCTTAAAATTCCAGACCATAAGACAGGAGTCCATACCTCCTGATGCTATAGAAGGAATGAAGGAATTTTACAGTAGTTAAATCATATTTCTGGGTATTAACCAATACATGAAAGCAGTTGGCTGCAGTACATGCAGTTGCCACAAACACTCAAGCTACAAACATTACAGTATCTCAAGATAACATCACCCAGTGAACTATGATTATACCCAGTGTACTATGATTTTACCCAGTGTACTATGTCTATACCCAGTGTACTATGCCCTTACCTAGTGTACTATGATTTTACCCAGTGTACTATGTTTATACGGGTGTACTATGCCCTTATACAGTGTACTATGACTTTACCCAGTGTTCTATGACCTTCCCATGTATACTGTCACCTTTACCCAGTGTACTATGATTTTACCCAGTGTACTATGATTATACCCATGTACTATGAGTTTACCCATTTTACCCAGTGTGCTTTAAATTTTACAGTGTGCTATGATTATACCCAGTGTTCTATGACTTTACCCAGTGTACTTTGATTTTACCCAGTGTACTATGATTACTGTATACCCAGTGTACTATGATTATACCCAGTGTACTATACCCTTACCTAGTGTTCTATGACTTTACCCAGTGTACTTTAATTTTACCCAGTGTACTACGTTTATACCCAGTGTACTATGCCCTTACCTAGTGTACTATGCCCTAAACCAGTGTACTATGATTTTACCCAGTGTACTATGTTTATACCCAGTGAACTATGCCCTTACCTAGTGTATTATGATTTTACCCAGTGTACTATGATTTTACCCCCGAGGTGTACTATGATTTTACCCAGTGTTCTATCACCTTCCCATGTATACTGTCTTTACCTTTACCCAGTGTACTATCATCTTACCCAATTGCTTCATGTTGGGATTGAAATCCACACTAGTGACAGTGTCTCTGTGTCCTTTATAGTTCCGTTCAAGAGTAGGATCCTCCTGGAAAATTGAAGAATGTGATCATTAACTGAAAACAATATCAAGTTTAACTACCTATTCATCTTATTGTGTTATATATGTATGTACACAGACTCAATGAATCAGAAGCAATTTTCTTTAAAGCACCCATTTGATTTTGACCAACAATTTGACCAACTTACTGAACAACCATTGCTCAAACTAAGTTTACAAATTGATCAAACAAGACATCCTTGGCCCTGATTGCATGTTTATGAGCACATAGCTTGTGCTTAGTAAGTTATCAGTACTTTATTCCTCCAGACATACAAACAATATTAATCATACAAACTTAGGCAAATTGGAACATGTGGAAAAAAAGTCACCATAATTATAATTGAAATAAACAAATCGAGCAAATTTTGTTATAAGATTTGTTATGACAATAAAACATTTATCAAAACTGACAAAAAAGGACCGTTATCATATCCACTGATATTAAATTGGTTTAAATAACAATACCAAAGAGACAGTAAAATTTATACACATGTATATATCTTGCACAAGCAGTTGAAAACCACAACATTACGTCTTTTCATTGGTCTGAAATTTACATGTCTCTGACTAAAGCAATATAACATGTCTATCACACAAACCAGGGACATATATACCCTATCCACACCTCTAAAGAGCTATACCTTGGCCTTAATGCAAGAATAAGAGTTATTACTACAGTGTCATTATGGTGCAAGCTAACTGCACACTTACTGGGACAAGTTGAAATGCTGCACCGACATATACACCGACAGGTACATATTGTAGGTGAAATATTGCACCAGTGTTCTGCCTTGAGTATGTTAGATACAGTAAGTTAATGTTAGTTGGCTGCATGTTTTCACAGGTTGAATTAAGGTACTTCGATGATAAAAAAAAATAGAACAAGCAAGCCTTGTAGGACTAAATGAGTGAGTTGCACAACACCACTTCTAAAGTGCTTGTGTAAGTAAAATGGGGACCAACCAGAAAATGGAAGAGTTCTGTGAATAATTGCAGAATACAATAAGTGATAATGGAATCAACACCTAGAGCTAGGCCTATACCTGTTAGAATGTCTTAAACATGCCTAGAACCAGCATGGTCTGTTCTAATGAATAAGCAGATACTTTAGAATAAACTGTTTAATATGCATTGTTAAGGAATAAGGGTAGGCCTAAGGTCATATTGTTTAAGTATATATGTGCCATGTAAGTGTTAATAGGCCTATAACATAATGAATTCAAAAGCATTTTTTTTGACAAAGGCTAGCCTACAACCATATATGAGTAACATTTCTGATTAACAGCCGAGTATTCTGCCTGCATAATAATATTCATTGCAATAATGTTGAACAAAATAATAATCATGTAATATTCTTAAGCCCAATTGCATGAAACATAAATTTGTATTGTATAGCCCAAGTACTAATAAAGACATTACTACAGGGCAGTTATTCTTACCAGAACACTAGCCATGTTGACTTCTGATTGTGGCACCTCAGTTTCACCGAAACAAGGGTATAGGCCTACGTCAGTACAAGGAAATATTGTATAAACTAAAGGCTGTAACAAGAAGTATTTACGCTTAACTTAATGATACTTGTTAGGCCAGGTTTAGGCCTAACATTATTAGACCAGAGATCGGCTCAACAAAAGTTTTGACTATGTTAGTTCGTATTAGCCTTTTTGCTTTTATATTTGACACAGCTGCTCAGTTAATGATAGGACATTGTACACAGTTCGTGCTATGCTAGCGAAACTGACACTGGGTTACAACACAGAATCAGCAACAACGATAGGCTGGGGCCCTACTGTGTTATGGTTACTGCGAAAATTTATGCGAAGTTAGGCTTCGGATCGTAGGCTACTTTAGGCGAAGTTGGCCATAGGTTTTAGAGCAGGCCTATAAGGAAATGCAAATCTCTGTCCCAAACTTTCACAGCAGAGCTTTCGACGCTGCGTCCTTCCGTACATTTAACACTTTGTCTATAACAAATTGTTCCAATAAAGTTTACTGATCTGGTGTGCTGACGGACCCAAGTTTGATCGTTCTCGTTACTATTACTATGACACACATAATCATATGATATAGCCTACACATGTGTACAGCAGAGGCATAGGTCAACACTGTAGAATTGGCAACATCAAAGTTTGAAATACCAGTTTCACGCATGCGCAGTATCTGCCAAAGCAGCATTGTGTCTTGGCATGCCATATAATAGTACAACAATTTAGGCTAGATCATAGAAATTTACCTACTTCAATTTCTCTGAGCTAGATAAATAATACGACTGGACATTAATCCATTAACTTAGTTCAGAAAGTTACGTTGTTTTGACTATCGTGTGTAGGTAAGTCGCTCTCAAAAAATAGGCAACGTTAATAGCAATCGAAAACTCACACTTAGAAGTTAGATTACACCTCTAAACAATCTAACACGCCTAACTGAGATCAAACGTAGAAATAATGATGTTTAGCCATTCAGACTGGGTGTTACTACAACTGTATAAGGACGAGTTTTGCGAGAAAAAAAAGACACAGTGAAACTAATGTGCTTAAAGTTATTGGAAGACGTTACCTTACAATTATTTTCTTTCTAACGATGAGATCCTACTTTCATCAATTTTAATATCCTTTATTTCCTCTCTTAAAGGCATTGAAGACTCGCACCAAACCGCGTGCGGACATCAGAAAAAGTTAACTTTCTGTTGCTCGTAAGTGACGTTTTGTTCGTGTCGCTACAAAATGCAGACAGTATTGAAATGTGATACCTTAATTGTTATCTTTAGCTGGACGTGAGATGTCCATCGCTGCATCCTTTGTACACTGCTGTGGGTATTGACCGTAGCTGTATGTACTAACTATACACTAGTGTCTAATTACCAACGGTAGCCAGCTGTGCGTGTATTTTCTGGGATCGATGGTACTGTTTAACACTTCTGTTACACCTCATTCGAAACTAGGTCAAATTACCATTACAATTTATACCCTGACATTCTGTTGTGTGTTGAGGATGCTGCATACCATCAATTTCAGTGATTCCTGGTACTACTACTGTACTGGGAGACAAGGTTAAGCTGTAAGTGTAGAGGACCGCGAGGGGGGTGGAGGGGGGGTAGGAGGATGGAGTGGAAAATGGAAGAGGTAGATAAAATTCATTACACAAGAATCATAACGATATTTTCCACTTCCTTCCCAGCTACCAAACTAGATTCATCTGTTATACCCAGAAAATGGCTGTGGCTGGTCCCAGTGCCACCTCATCAGGCCTTCAAGACAAATTAACAAAGTCTTTCATACCAACCATCAAAAGGCTTCACTTTAAAGTAGTTCAGTACATGATGGAGGCATGTATAAAGTTACAGCTAGATTCAACCACAAGTGCTTCAGCTTGTACCATTTATCACCGCTTTTTTTCCCGATGTCAGGCTCAGGATTACGATCCGTATTTGATCGGTGCTACTGCTATTTACTTGGCAACAAAAGTCGAGGAACAATTTTGTAAGCTGCGGGACATTATAAATGTATGCTATAGGTAAGGATTCATTCAAGATGTTGGCCATAACCTCTAAAGGGGAATACTTTGTGCTTCAGAGTGTACAGAAGGTCCCAAAGATAAACTAGCTGTATGGTAGTTACCAGGTGGTAATGTTGTTGATAGTGTTAACATGTTTATGAGACCTAACACACATTACCCTTGTCTTGCTTTCTATACAATCACAGGGCATAGCGCAGCGTTCAAATTGTGTATTGAAGTTTGGAAAGCTCTCATTGTTTGTCACTTATAAATTGATGTGGTCCCTGTTTACAAAACTGCTATACATCTTGGCAATTTGCCCATTTTGCAAGGCAATCCCCAAAATTATTCCCCAAGTCACAGCATTTGGCAGTCAGTTTACTACTTGTACTGAAAGTAAGAACAAACATCACAATTTCATCACAATTACAAAGTTTTACTTGTCTTTTTCCTCTTAGAATCCTGCATCCAAATGAAAAACCGCTAGAGATTGGAAAACTGTACTGGGATTTACGAGACAGCATGGTACACTGTGAACTTTTCCTAATTCGAACACTTGGTTTTAATCCAAGGGCAAGTGATCTACCCCACAAATATCTTGTCCATTACTTGAAATCACTTCAGAGTTGGATTGACAGAGACACCTGGAACACAGTACCTCTATGTGACTTGGCCTGGGGATTTCTAAGAGACAGTTACCATGTCGATTTGTGTCTCAGAACTAAACCACAGCATTTAGCAATCGCCTGCATTTACTTTTCCATGGAGGTTTATTGTGTTCAAGTGCCATACAACGACGTGGCCAAAATTCCATGGTGGAAGGTACGTATATAAATGTCTTTCATGTTTTCAATCTGTCTGAGCATGACAAAGAAATGCAGTGAAAGATTCATTATCCTTGTAATATTCATCACTAATATTACATGGTAACATGGTCGCTGTTCGACAGCAGACCGCACTTCATCTCGCTGTGATCCGTTTTGTATTTACGTTATAAAATCACGTCCTGGCAGTTATTATTTCCTACAAACTTGATAGTGAGTGCTCCTGAAGTCCCTACCCGTCAATACTGAGCAAAATTGTGACTGATTGTACTCGAAATAAACGAGGAACTTCATGGACTTAGCCGGGTGATTCAGCTCGTTTCGTGGAACTGGTACATACAGTGTTTGTGAGTAATATTTTGTTCAGCTGGCGATCTAGCCTATACCCAATATATGGATACAGTACTGTTCTTTGTCATGTGGATGCTCATTATATTGGCATCATTCCGCCAAACTGGCGCTGTGAACACGAACCAGGACATATTACGGTATTCAGCCTACGAATTGAAATCCCTACGACCAGGGAGATCGAACCAGCACAAGATATTCGATTTGCCAAAGGAAATGCGACCACGCCAGCGGGGACACCGTTCTGGGGTAAGATTAAGAGCTTACAGGCGCTCGAACAAACCATTTCTACCTATCGTGACTGTGGCGAATACCCGCTCCCTCTGTAATAAACTTGACGAATTGCAAGCTAGTACACGGTATCTACATAACTATAGAAACTCTTCCATCCTATGTTTCTCAGAAACTTGGTTCCATCATGATATGACGAATTTGGGGGTAGATGGATTTCATTTGTACCGGGCAGATCGTACCCCAGAATCCCTGAAAGAGAGAGGGGGAGGCGTGTGTGCTTTCATTAACAATAAGTGGTGTAGTCCCAACAACGTACACATCAAAGAAACACTTTGCACACCAGACATTGAGCTACTGGCTTTGACAATCCGCCCATTCTACCTCCCACGAGAGTTCCCAGCCATCCACATTAACGTTGTGTATATTCCACCATCAGCCAACGTTGAAACAGCTCACGCAATACTGATCGGGTTAATTGCTGAACAACAAACCAAATCCCCAGACGCAGTAAGCCTCATTACTGGTGACTTCAACAACTGTCAAGATGGTTTCTATGGATACACGCAGTATGTAAACAGAGCCACGCGAGGGAATAATATGCTGGACTTATTCTATTGTTCGATAAAAGACGCTTATAAGCCGACTTTCCATCCACCCCTTGGCAATTCAGACCATGATGTAATCACCTTATACCCAACCTACAGACCAGTGCTCCGACAGAGTAAGCCGATCAAGAAAACAAGTGAAGTCTGGAACCAGGCGGTCCAGGAACGCCTGCAGGACTGCTTCGAAGAGACTGATTGGGACTTGTTTATGAACAACTGTAAAGATATCGATGAACTCACAGACACTGTTGGTGAATATATTAACTTTTGTAAAGGCATCGTAGTTGAAAAGAAATGGGTGACACTCTATCCAAACAACAAACCATGGGTAACGTCAGAACTGAAAGCTGTTATCAACGAGAAGAAAACTTGCTTCAGAGAAGGTGATCGAGATAAACTGAGAACGGTGAACCGGAAATTAGATGGTGAAATACGGAAGGCCAAGGATAGATACAAGGACAAAATAGAAAGTCATTTCAAATCAAATGACACTAGCATGGTATGGAAAGGCATGAAAAGCGTGACTGGGTGGGAAAACCATAAAACCAATGATATCACTGTAGACAATATAACATCTGACAACATGCCTGATGTTTTGAACAAGTTTTATGCTAGGTTTGATAACCATGAATTTTCAGCAGAGCTTCGGCGTGCCTCTCATAGACTAGATGGTTTTTGTCAATCTGAAAGAATAGAGTTTACCCGTGGTGAAGTCTCCCGGGAATTGAGGCGGGTCAAACCTGGCAAGGCCTCTGGACCAGATGGTATTAATGGTAAAGTCCTCAAAATGTGTCATGAACAGCTCTCTTACATTTATCATCATATTTTTAACATGTCTCTACTCACTCATCATGTCCCAGTCTCCTGGAAAACTTCCCACTTGGTGCCAATCCCTAAAAAATCTGCCTTTAGTGTTTTAAATGACTTAAGACCAGTGGCACTCACCTCGATCCCCATGAAAATCTTGGAACGTCTCGTACTTTCACGATTGCGCCCCCAAATTCTTGATCATGAGGATCCCCTGCAGTTTGCGTACAGGGAAAAGCGCTCTGTGGAAGATGCAATCTTGTTTTTTGTTGACTCCATGTATAGGCACTTGGATAGTCCTGGTAATTTTGCTAGAGTCCTATTTGTAGATTTTTCATCTGCATTCAACACCATCCTTCCACACATCTTAGTTGACAAAATGTGTGGTTATGGAATCAACTATAATCTGACAAAGTGGGTGTTGGACTTCCTGACAAATAGGACACAGAGAGTATTTGTGAATGGCAGAGTTTCTAGCGATATTGTGATGAATACTGGTGCCCCACAAGGTTGTGTTTTATCACCCGTTCTTTTCACCCTCTATACCTCTGACTGTCGCAGCACACAACCCAACACGCATATTGTTAAATTTGCTGACGACACATGCATTTTAGGTCTTATTGAGAAGAGTGGTGACGAAACCGGGTATAGGCATGAAATATCCACCTTTACGAACTGGTGTGGCGAAAACAGATTACAACTGAATGTGTCTAAAACAAAGGAGCTTGTTGTTGATTTCCGGCGTAGGGGGCACCAACTAGAGAGAATTGAAATTAGGAACGAGCCAGTAGAACAAGTCCATTCTTATAAGTATCTGGGAGTTTTCATTACTGATAAATTGGAGTGGGGTGAACATGTGAATACTGTTCTGGCCAAAACTAATCAACGTATGTTCTTTCTACGGAAGCTCAATTTATTCAGACTAGACCCCTCTCTCATTTCTTTGTTCTACAATGCGGCCATCGAGACCATTATTACATTCTGCTTGGCTGCATGGGGTGGCAATACGACCGCTAGAGACATGGCTAAGATTAATACACTTGTTAGAAAAGCGAGGCGAGTTTGCCGGTCTGATGATCTCAGATCAGTAGATGAGCTGCTTGTCAGGGTAACTAAAAGAAATATTATGTCAATTACGTCGTCGGAACATCCTCTAGGAAATCAGGTTGATTATAGCAGTCGAACTGGCAGGCCAATTGTCATCAGATGCCGGACAGAAAGATACAGACGTTCGTTCTTGCCAAGGGCCATTCTTAGTCTTGCCAACGAGTTTTGTAGGAAATAAGGTTTTTTACTATATGCCAGTACATGAATTTTTATTGTCTTAAGAAATGTATATATTATAAATCTTATGTTTTGATGTATTTTTGACTGTTTTATGTATGTTATACTGAGATGGAGTGAACTCCAATTCCTTTTATGGTCAATAAAGATTCTTATATCTTATATATCTCTTATATCTTACTTACTGTACAACTACAAGAACCCTGGCTAGAAGACTGAATGCATATGACTGTATAATTACACTCTAATGTGAAGTAGCTGTGTGTATGTGATCCTTACAAAAGATTGATTATCTGATAAAATTGTTCATGTTCAAATTAACCTGTAATAAGATGTTTACTTACCAGAGTTAGGATGTTGCTTTCATCTCTCAGATGATTTTATCTTTTCTTCCTTGCGCAGGTTTTCTGTGAGGACATTAAGTTGGTGCGAATTGAAGCGATCATATCAGAACTAATTGATATGTATGATATGGAAACCAAATTCAAACCTTCAATAGCTGCATCCAACAGCCGAACAAAAGGCAAGCTAACAAGTAGCTAAGCATGTAGCCAATGTCTACACTAGTAATACAGCCAAGAAAGAAACACTAAGGGGTAAGGGGGGGGGATGAAAAGAGAAGTGCATACATTACTCATTTATAGTCATGCACCCTTTGACTAACCAAACAGTTTCCTTGAAAAGAATGTCAAAACTTTAACCCGAGGAAGGAATGGAATTATCAGATGACAAAGGATGCTCACCAGTTTTCAGCAATGATCGATCATAATTTAATAGCAGAAAAAACCAGTGACTAGCAAGATTGTTGAGATCAGATCTACTTATATTCAGGGAATTACTCCTCCCTCTTATTGATCATTCCATGTTACTGATCATCAATAAAACAATAGAAATCAAGGAATAAAGGATTAATCTACAATGAAATCAATGTCTTTTTGTCTTTATTGAACCATCTGTCTGAAAGTACCACTATCACATAGAAAGATGTCAAATAAGGAGTACTTGTTTACTGATGATAAGAAAAAGTCACCCAACTTTAACCGGTACAATTCAATGGTCGAATCCACTTGTTCACATTGAACCCAAAGACACTTAAGCTCACAGCAATCCAACTGTATTTAAGTCAGTCAGCTAGGAATTCTTCATAACCACTTGCTATTCCAAATCCTTCATCAATAATTAAAACTAGAGCACCAATGGTGCAGAAGCTCATACCTTTTAGAACTTAAAAATGTAGGGCCCACAAAACCAATTTTGGGCCCATGAGGGATACCCCCCCCCCCTCCATTAGCAGAATCCTGGCCACACCACTGGCTATAATTCCTATTTTCCCCTTTAAATCCTATTTTACCCACTCTCTCAAACAATACCACTGACCTACCCTATTAAACTTTCTCCCCTCTGCCTTAGCAGACATATCAAGCACTCCCTACAGGGCATAACTTCACAAGCTGCCTACATACCTCAGGCTCAAAGACTTCTAAGAATCAGCAAGTGCTGATTGGCTATAGGGCTCTCATGCTTACAGGGTCAACAGTTAATAACAACTCCCAGTCCTGCTTTAATTCCACTAACAGCCTTTGCAGAGCTTAACCACAAATGTAAACAAACACTGCAGAACACTGGGAGACAAATTAAAGGAGCTTTGGCAAAAAGTGAAGGCTCAGATTTTTTTAAACAATGGGGATTAATTGTAATTAATTAACTTTTGACCAAAAATTTTTAGGCATCACCTTATTCATACACAATCCAACAATCATCAGTTCAACTTTGAATATGGTCCATCAAAATCTTGAGGAGATTGAGATATTTGAAAATATTACAGAGAATGACCCCCGATGACCCCCTAAATGACCTTTGACCTCAATTTTCCGAACACCCCTGTAACTCTCATCCCGAGGAACATTGTGACCAAGTTTCATTATAATTGGCCATACACTGTACGAACAGGAGCAATTTGAAAATATAGGGCCGCAGCCCGGGCCACAAAAGACCCCTACTTGATCTTTGATCTCAAATTCATGAACACCCTGAAGGTAAAACTACCATAGTACTATCGTGACAAACCCTCAACATTGTACCATGGAATCTGTAGGAGAAGAAGCATTTTGCGTATTTCCACAAAATGGCCCATTATGGCCCACAGGTGACCTTTGACCCCAAATTTTGGATCATCTCTGATGGACCTATACCTAATGGTCCATGTGTCCAAGTTTCATGAAATTCCATCAAACACTGTGCGAGTGGGAGCGGTTTTACCAATTGTTGACGGATAGAGTGATAGAATGATAGAGTGATAGACGCTGCACTGTAACAATAGCTCACACCAGCATGCTGGTATGAGCTAAAAACAAGAAACGAGCAGTGATTCCTTGCCACATTTTTATAAGTGACCGTTTCATGAAACAATGCACACCAATGCACACCAGACATTCAAGATGTGTGCAGTTTTGAATGATAAGCAAGGTTCTTACACCTGTCTCAGGTTTATCCATGCTTTACATACAAAGTGACAAAAACCAATGGCTTTCTTGTATGGTGGTAATCATAATACAAAAGCAATAGCAACAAAAACAACTGTTACTTCTCCCTTAGGCTCCTCACATACAGGATTACCTTATAGGTTGGAATATTTACTCCTACAAAAACTTAACAGTCCACAATGTGACATCCTTGTTTAATCTTCTGCACTAAACAAGTTACTAAGTTTATTAACAACCATCATTTAAATGCCAACTGTTTTGAGATACAACCTTATCACCAGTGAATTTCACAATAATGTCTATCACATGATTCCATTCCCCCCCCCCCTTCAATATAAATTGACTAAGGCTCAAATTTGTTTATGAATCATTCTACTAGGACATTAATCATCCCACGTTTTACATGTTTATAAATTTATATGGCTTACTGTTAAACACATCTTAATGTAACCTTGATACAGACTTTGGGTTACATCATTTTACAACATGAATGTGAATATACCAATACTGGAACACATGGCACCACAGACGCTAATAAGAGCTCTAATTTACCACTTTTTTTAAAGGTCTACCATACTCTACAGTTGTTACTTTTATATACAAAGTATTGCACCTAGAATGATAAAATGAGCTGTTAATTGCAAAGCTAACTTTCCTATCTGTGTGGGACAATGTTCCTGATTTTAGACTCATTTGTAGTTGGAGTAATTTTACAGTTATTAGTATTAGCCCCAAATATGCTAGAAAGTCAAATAATGGTCACTCAGGCTCAAACTGTAACAAGCATTTTACTACCTAACAGTACTATTACTCACTGAGAGTGTAGCCACACCCTAACAGTACTATTACACACTGAGAGTGTAGCCACATAGAACTGTTTAGTGGCTAGATAGTTATACTACCACCCTAACAGTACTATTACTCACTGAGAGAGTAGCCACATAGAACTGTTTAGTGGCTAGATAGTTATACTACCACCCTAACAGTACTATTACTCACTGAGAGAGTAGCCACATAGAACTGTTAGTGGCTAGATAGTTATACTACCACCCTAACAGTACTATTACTCACTGAGAGTGTAGCCACATAGAACTGTTTAGTGGCTAGATAGTTATTTCTGGAGGTCGGTCACAGCTATGCCAAAGTCCAATGCAACATCAAACATAGCTTTAAAACAATGCACATACTACTACTGAAATAGTACAAATGACTTTGTAACACTATTCTCACTGAGACTAAAGTCACTCAGGTAACCTTCCTAAATACTGGTCCAGTGGTCTTTACCAATCCTGATGATACTTCCTAATATCAATGCTTCTTTCAGTCTGCAAACACATTCTTGATGACCAATTGCTTTACCATCAAATTAACTGATCCAACAATCCCTACCAATCCTGTTCTACTCATTCTACAACTTCACAATCTCTCATATTCTCCTGGTTGATCCAAGACATCTCACACTGCTGGTACTGCTACCACAGATTCACGCCCTGGTCTTGGCCAATCACTCTCAACATTGCTTGGCCAAGAAGCCAGATTTCGTCAGTAGTGTTGTCATACGCTGCGCACACAGGACACATGCTTTGTTCTCC
This sequence comes from Apostichopus japonicus, assembly GCF_037975245.1. Taxonomy (NCBI): domain Eukaryota; kingdom Metazoa; phylum Echinodermata; class Holothuroidea; order Aspidochirotida; family Stichopodidae; genus Apostichopus; species Apostichopus japonicus. The sequence goes on from NC_092580.1 coordinate 8,206,765, forward strand.
AAGTCACACCTTTTCCAGGAGAAGTTCACTTGTGAAATCGCGGCTGTTGACGCTAAGACTTGGAAGGTGTGGAGAAACCTGCAGAGATTAAAGAAACGTAGAGGGTAATTCAATGTACGAGTCCCGGATCTTTCAATCCTACAAAAATCTCACAGACATTGGAAGGTCATGCTAGGATTGATACATCATTGACTCTTTATTGTTAACAATCATAAATCTGCTTTATAATAATTCAGGCAGATACACAACATATTAATGGGCAGACACTGTCTGTAGGACCAATATGTGTGTATCAGCTCATGGCTGCCTTAAAGTGTAGAAGTATTACACCTCTACCTATTGGTATAACTCACCTTTGAGACTTTGAAGTGACACGGCTTGTCATTATGTGATGAGTAGAGAGTGAGGGCGCTCCAAACTTTCACCAAACCTCTGCAAAATAAAAGAAATGAACTACTCACTATACGGTTTGATAATTAGAATTAAGAAAAACAGAAAAACAAAGAAAACTTATCAGTAAAGTTTGGGTGAAGCTGCTCATAAGGTGCATTATTAAACAATGGATGAAGAAATACCATAGAAAAAACAACAACTATGAATGACAGAAACATTACAAAGTTCTCATTATTTGTTTTTACCCCTTCATATTTCTTATCTCCTACCAGATATTAAGTGACGGCTTTGTGCTCACATGTAGTGCACAATATATACAGCAGCTCAAATAAAAAAGAATAACATATTATAATACCAGAAGTGTTACTTTTCTCATATTTTGTCTGAGGTCATAATCAGTCCGATTAATCTGGTGTACAGAACTCACATAGTCATGGAGTGCTCAAATAATTACTAATTCTATTGACAGACCAGATGACACTGTGGATTGAATCTTAACTATAAAAATTATCTCACAAAAGTTTTTGCATCACTCATGTGCCTGAAGATGCTATGCACTGTATCTATATTAATATAGTGATATTTCACTGCAAACACTGAACAGGCGCGTAGTGAGGAATTTGCCAAGGGAGGGGCGAACCTGTAGGCAAACTATCAGAGCCATAGATTTGGCATTGAAAACTATCTAAGCATAGCACCACCATGAGTTGGCGCTATGCGTACAAGTAAATTTTGGCTGAAAATGCCTCACCGATCGCTGGAAATGCCACTTCCCAGGCCTTGTTAGTTGCATCTAAGCTTGAAATTACTAGCAATATCATAAAAACATACCAAAAAAATATGCTCAAGGGGGGGGGGTCGGTCGCCCCCTTCTCCTCCCCCCGCCCCCCTTGGCTAAGTGCCTGACACTGAACTACTCTCTTTACCAAGATCCATTGTCAATGTGTTTCCTTACTTTAAATAAATCATATTAAAATCATAACCAGGAAGTCTTTCTTTTCTGGTATGAAGAGGTTGAAACATATTTTCATTGTCTAAGCATTGCCTGGTTTCTTCCCTCAAAATACTTTTCTTGATCATTGATGTTTGTATATTTTAACATCCTTTAATAATGACCATCTTGCCAATTTGAAGTTTCTTTTCCATTTTTTTTTCTTATTCAGTCATGATTTGACCAATACTATGTGCCCTCAGTTAACATTTCTTTCCGTTTACACATTTATTCATGTTACAGTGTAGAACCATCGATTTCTGTCTTCTACATATCAAGTTTTATATGTCTCTGTGATGAAGATGAGAGACACATTTTGAATACAAACATTGTAAAAATAATCCCTTTGGACAATTTGTGTAACAGTAATAAATTTGCTTACATTGAAGGAACTCGAAGAATAGACTTCAGTGACTTTTTCTCAAATCGAATGATATCTACAGCTATAGAACCACCAACATCTCCATGGAGTCCTTTAAGGGCCTTCACAATCAAATTCTTGAATAAGTCACTGTCAAAGTTGGCCTTGGCTCCAAACAGATCACTGTGAAAAGTAAAAGTTTGGATGTAAAAAAAATTATTAATACAAAGGGCAAAAATATTAATGATTTCCAAATGTTAATGATTTAATTATACAAATGTAGTTATGTGAATGCAATGCAAGCATGACTATTGTATCTTAGCTTACTACAAGAAGAATTGAGCATCACACATTAGCTCATTTCAGGAACTATCAGGTAGCTCCGTTCTGGTGATGATGATAAAAGTGCTCCAATGGTTACTTGGAATTGAAGCATTTTCTAATATTTATCACTGTCACTTATATTTAAGTTGGAGTATAGGGAGTAATGTATGAACAAGCCTGGAATACTGTTCAAGAAAGGAAATCACTGTCACAGTGTGACTCCAGATTATGATATCATTCACAACAAACCTATCACATTGCCGTAGCAAAGTGCCCAAGCCACTTCAAAAGATATTGCCATTCCATACTCACAGCTGCACCATCATGTAATGGTATTGAGGACTCTTCAGGACAATTCGTTCAAACTCTCCCTCCATGTTCTCCAACTCTTTCCTCCTTTTCTTGTCAAAGAATTACCTAAAAAGGAAATAAGGTCAAATTTCAGTTCATTAAATTTCTTGTTCATTTGCTAGTCTATCAGTTGCAGGCTATGTAATCCTTTAGCATTACTTAAGGAAGTATTTTTTTTACCCTTGTTGTCCCCCACTGACGAAAGGCATAGGATTTATAGTAGAATACCCTGCAACTAATCATATTATGTTAATGTAAATTGGCAAGTGATCACAGCATAGAAAGTTACTTAATTAAGAACTTTAGGATAGAATATTCTTGATGTGTGAATTGGATATAGGGTGGCTGCCGGGCTGGAACAAGTCGTTCTGATTGTTTGGTCAAAACACCAGTAGAAAGCCATCTTTATTAGTAAACAGTTTACAGTAATTTTTTTCTGTCAATACAAAATATGAAGATACAGTTTTGAGTGAATACTGTTGCAAATTACTGTTGAATTACTAGAAATTTAAAACTATGTCTGACCATGGAGGTAAATCTGTTTTACCTCCATGGTCTGACTTGGTCAAAAATAGAGAAAATAACAAATGGAGATGGCAAATGAAGGCAATATGGTGAGCTGTAGCTTGTAAGTGTCACCACTGACTTGTAGTTGCCTATTTGATACATTTTCTAGTGCGAATAAATTGAAATTAATTTGGATTATTTGGCATAAGTTAGCTCAACAAGTTAAATTTCTATGACCACAATTCCACATAAACAATAAAAACGTAAAATACAAAATACTGTCACAGTAGCTCTCCAGACCTCTCAATAAATGAGAGCATTGCATAATTCTTGATCAAACTTGAAAACCAACCGAATGTTATCTTTATGATTTATCCTGTATCATGTGATACACAGTTCCCTCAGAAAACTTTCAAAATTGGGTTCATTTGGAAGTTTGAATTGGGGTAACGGTTGGGCCATTTTTGTTCTTTCACTGTACCTTCATGGACAAAACTGTTTAATTTGCTCGTTTTCATATTTTTAATTTAAATATGGTGAAAGTAATGTTCAGTAACACTAACAGTGCACTCACCCAAAATTATTGAATAGCCAGAGTTATTCTAACACCCTGAGAGGTTTCTGCGTGGTTCCTACTTTTAATAATATAGTCAGAATAACAAAGTTCGCAACACTGCGAAGTTTAGACACCCCTAAGAAATCCACGATTTCATCATGACAACCTACAGCAAGAGCCAATTCCACGAAAAAATACGAAGCTACAGTTATTTTCTCTCCAAAATGACCGTGTGCAAGTATGTACCTACATATTTGTCTATAAATGGAAGTTATAGTTTTGGGTGGTTTTAAGGCTTAGGTGTCCGAACTTCGAAGTGTCCATGCTACTATTGCTATCATAATATTCAGGCCATAACCCAGCTTTAAATCCTAGTTAGATGTGTATGAATCTGCCTGATACTGATAGTGTGTGGCATGTTGTTACGCATGCTTTTCTTCTGTAATACTATTTGGTATAGCCTACCGTAGGCCTAATGGAGGCTACGGTAGCCTAATTTTAAGCTGATCCCGTCCCTGGGCGATGCCTACTAGGCATACTTAGTAGAATGGTCGGCTCATATGCCGAGATAGGCTACAACTTCGAGTACAACTTACAAATACAAGTGCATAGGGGCCTACATACAGTATACCACTTACAAGGGATGTACCACCTAACAACGCCTGGAAATGTCTGCTGACAAATACTATCTCTGTTTATTTCAATATAGTGGATTGGAACAAGCGCAATATATTTAGTGAGGTACAAACAGTTCTGCACTTCAAATATAGGCTCGCATGTGCACAAACCAACGGTGCAAAACCAGCTGAATTCTGCTTTGACCAAATATGGCTTTGACTAGTTGCGCAATATCGAAATCTTTCATATGCGTCGAGAGCCCTCTTTTATAAGATTGGCTACCATGTGCAGTAAGTATGTATTACTGTATAGTATAACAATAAGTGATACGGGGCAAAGAATTGGACTAAAACTGCACACCTGTCTTTTTTTTTTGCAACCAAATACAAAACACTGTTTATGTTTTATTAATTTACTTCATTATGATCATTATGAAGTGTAGTAAAAGTAATGTATGATATTTTAACGCAGTTGATCAGTAGAGAAAAGTAATGGTTTGTACTGGCCTCCGTAGAATTAAAAAATGTCTTGAAATCTCATTAAATGCATCGTTTCATGAGAAAATTTCAACATTGATTATATTAACAATACCTTCGTCCACTATACTGAAGCAAATAATAAGAGATCACATTTTCATGAAGACGATTGAAAGTCATGAAATTTAGCAACATAATGCGTGGAAGGCTCAAAATCAACATTAGTGTTAATTCATAACATTAGGTCCACTAAATGCTCAATTTTGCAGCTTCGACCGGTTTCGATCGGGGGCAAAATGGACCCCCCTTCGGAAAAACGAATTTCGATTATTTTCACACTTAGTCTTTGAAATGTGTCGCAAACGATATTCTAATGAAATCATCGCAATTGACATATTAGCCGCATCTTTATTGAAACTCTGTAAATTATTTAATAATTTAGCTGAAAATGAACATATAAAAAGGTTATGTTTGTTTGGGTTACTAGTGGCTTGCTTCAGCGAAAGATAATATCTATTTCTCGGGACGATTAATTTCGAGCACAAAAATATTGACAAAAATTCGTTAATCCTAGATAGAGAAATATGAACATACACAGAGGTATAAGTAATGTTAACCTGTTGTCTATACTTTTCTTATAACAGCGGGTCCCCCCCCCCACAATTTTGTATCTTACCCGATAGAAATCGAACACTTTCCTACAGAGGCACACGCGCGCCATCATTGCCATTAAAGATTATCGTTATTACTAACTAGCCTTCTCGCATAGTATATACTGTACCAGATATCACAAATATATATTGACAATCCCGCAGTTATGTGGCAGCTTTTATAGATGGCTTGATTGCTTCGTAGTTGATCATAAGATAATACCGTGGGAACTTGAACTAATTAAACATATGATATCACGGTGATGTAAATTACTTACTGTCTGTATAAGTAACAAATACACGACAATTCTATATCATATCTGTTTTAAAAAACTTGGTCAAATGACTTATTAAACAAACGAATTTGGATGAGGTGAACTAGTAACTATGATATGACATGCACTAAAACAATAACGGAATATTTTGTTGTCAGATGAAGAAGAATTAAAGAACAATGTAAGGGTTATGAAGATGACGTCACTCTAGAGTTAAAATAAAGCTTTTGTTTGAGAAAGGAAGTAGAAGAACCTTTGACAAGTATAAAATATCGTAAACTTAAGTTTGTAATATGTGAGGTTAAGTTGAATTGTGAATTGAAGTTTAATTTGTGAATTTAAGAAAAAGGGAGAGAAAAAAGGTGAATTTGAGACAAATTAAAAGTGTAAATCCAAAGAAAAAATGAGCGTAGTTTTGCCCTTCATTGCTTCCTTAATAACGTACAATGTTTTAATTGTACTTTTTATTATCTTCTAAATCAGAAACGAGTGTTAAATTACTGCCTCATAGTTTTTGTTGTTTTAACTAGTTACTCTATATCGATATTTTTAATATGCGTCGAGCGCCCTCTTTTATGAGATAGGACACCAATTACAATAAAGTATTACAATAAGTATCGCGGGAAAAAGAATCGGACTAAAACGTACACACTTTTCTTTTAATTCCACCAAATACAAAACACTGGTTATATTTTTTTATCAATTGACTTCATTATGATCAGTAAATACTAATAACAGCTGTCAATAAGTTTCCAATTATTTCACATTAAAAAGCAGTTTACTCTATGGATTTCTAAAATCAAATCCATTCATTGAACTTTCGCATTCTCTCTGCATATATAAGCAGAGACTACAAACAATGTGAAGTTTTAGGCAAAGCGTTCCCATCTCTGATAATGGTCAGGTATTTTACACTGCACAGAAAGCCCCAAGAGAAGTAATCAATTTGTGATGCTACCAAAAGTTACTGATTGAACTAACTTTCAGCCACAAATCCCCTTTTCAGTTTTATGGCATAATCAGGCCTTCAAATAAATATAAAAATAGCACATTGAGTTTGTTAATCCAGGGATCTTACACAACAACTAGTTGTTCAAACAAAGTAGCATGTGTTACAACCTCCGCCCCCTCCCCACACCCCCCCCATTAAAATGGCCATAGAAGATCTTCTTAGGTGGAGTACGTTTTAAATTTGTACACTGGTAGCCTGGGAGATCATTAAATACTTTAAGAACTTTAAATACGTCATTAGACCTACAAACTTTTCTTATTTATTGTAGGCCAGTACAGGGGTGATAGGGGAAGGGAACGGGGGCCTGGGTGATGATAAGTGGATGGGTGACCACTTCCCCTTGAAGAATGTTTTTGGTATAATTAAGGGTGCGTAGTTTTACACTTCATTGCTTCCTGAATAACGTACAATGTGTAATTGTACTTTTTATTATCATCAAATTATGAAACGTGTGTTAAAATACCGCCTAATAGTTTGTGTCAAGAAGTTGCTCCATATCAATATCTTTAATATGTGTCGAGCGCCCTCTTCAACAAGTTTGGCTACCAATGACTATACAGTTTCAAATAGCATGTGTTACGACCCCCCCCCCCCGCCCACCCCGCCCCACCCCATTTAAATGGCCATAGAAGCTATTCTTAGGCGGAGTACATTTTACATTTATATACTGGTAGCGTAGGAGATGGCCTTATCAGGAGGTGCCCAAGGGGGTCTGGAAAAGTGGTCTAAGGGGAGGGGTGTCCCTCTCTCCTTTGAGAATCTTTTATAAGCGAGTTTTCTTAAGTCTGAAATAATGCCAATGTTTGCACCTTCAAAGAACTTTAGATACGTCAGTAGACCTAAAACTTACTTTAATTTTGTTGACAATGATCAAGCTTTTAGAGATCAAATTTAACACATCTCATTATTTACATAGAAAACAAATGAAGGATATTTATGTGCGTATTATGCATTTTTTAGTTTGATTTTCGAAGTTATGGACTGTAGGCCAGTCACTTCAAGGGTGAAAGGGGAAGGGGCAACGGGGGCCTGGGCGATGGTTAGTGGAGCGGTGACCACTTCCCTTGATGATTTTTTTGTTGTTGGTATAATTAAGGGTGCGTAATACGAAATAATGCGATCTTTTGCAACTCATAAAGAATATCTAGTTTCAAGAAATGTCAATGCCGTCACTAGAGATACAAATATTTTGTTAATTTTGTTTAAAGTGATTGGACTTTTAGAGATCAAATTTTACACATCTCAAACAGGTAATCACACAACAAACATATTATTATATATAGAGGGAGGGGGAAAAGGAGTTTTCTGCTGAAATTATTGCCAGATGCTTGTTACGTGAGGGCTCGAATCTGGACGCAGAAGGCAAGGGCGGCGGAACCGGGGGGGGGGGCACAGGGGGCACGTGCCCCCCACTTTTCCTCAGGTTAAAAATGTGCCCTTTTTCTACAAGAGGCCAGGGAACCAGAATGAACACTCGGGAAGGGCCGTTTCCGGCCATCTGGGGGGTTTGTGAAACCAAAAATTTTCTTGTACGCTCCGCGCCAACCGATGGTGGCGCCCCGCTCAGATAGTCGTGCATACAACTTTGCAAATCCTGGCTACGCCCCTGACTTTTAATGAATTTCTGTGGGTCAAACTCAAAGCTATTTCATATGGAAAAATTTGTTAAGATATTAACAAGAAATAAACTCTAATTCGGAAATTTCCTACATTAGCAACTATCATGATTCCACCTCATTTTGTCTCAAAAGAAAACTTGTTCCTTGTTTCCCAATTTGCACATTGGATATTGCAGTGCTAGTATGCATATTTTCCTTGAGGGGGGGCGTTGATAGAGTGATGTGTATACGCAAATAAGATAATACAATAAGAGTTATAAAGGGTACTAAATATAAGGCTGCATCAGTCCAATCGAATTTCTGCAAAGTGCCCTTTGATGTCGGTGCCCCCCAGATTAAAAGTGCTTCCGCCGCCCTTGGCAGAAGGTTATATACGTTGCTTATAAAATCCAAACCAGGTTGGCTGAGTTTTGTGACTTCTGCAGCTGAATTTTTGTTTGTTTTATTTCTTATTTTTATTAAAAAAAATTATTTCTTTTTGTTATGTGACGTGTAAGGGGGGGGGGAGGGTATTCTTCGGAACAACCCATCCAACCACCCAACCCCACCCCCCTTGTGCGAGCAAGTAAATCTTTCCAAAATCGGCAGTGTATTCGTGGTATTCAGGTTTGAATCTTTCGGTAATCTGAACTTAAGTGTTTAGCCTAAACGTAAGCAGGGGCGTCAATCCGTTTTGAAACGTGGGGGACGTAATCGATTGGAGTATTCCGGCCGTAAATACTATCTAAGCGGAGCGCCACCATCAGTTGGCGCGCAGCGTACCAAGAAAATTTCAGATTTCAATACCTGCCAGATCGCTGGAGATGGCACTTGCCAGGCTGGATAGCAGCCATTTAGTTCCGTGATTTCGGGAGAAAAATACAAATTCGTCACTCAGGAACTCTGCAATAAAGTTCATGCGACCTTCATTTTTGGTGGATTATTTCTTTTATTAGTGATTCCAATTAACATGAACATTAGAACCCAGTGCAAGTTGACAAATGATGCCGCGAAGTGGAACCCCAGCCCCATATTGCCTATGTTTCAGGATAGAAAATATCCATGACAACTAACAATCTGTGAATAAATTTACTTCGAAATGGGCACATTATATTGCACCAAGTCGGTAAAGGAATGACCCCAGGGCCGTTCAAGCAATAGGTGTGTGTACTAATCTGTATTTACAAAGCATAATGTCAATATAGTCCAATTGATAATTCATGGTGATAATAGACCTACTTGACAGCATCATTAGTGCAGATAAATTCTAAGCAGCTAGTTAGTTCTTTGTGATGATGTAAAATAGATTTATTTTTTCTTTTTCTTGAGACATCTCACGGGCCGCGAAAAATAACTGGCGGGCGCATGTGGCCCGCAGGTTGCCCACCCTCGCCTATAGGAACGATGTCCCAAAATGTCCCCGGACATATAGGCGAAGGAAGCTATCCGCCGCGACTGCATGTGAGTTTCTCGACTTGGCGTCCTGATGGGAGTCATACCACAAAATGGTGCATTTCCTCTGACGCCATTATTAATAATTTAAATAACTTACTAATTAGGCACAGCCCAGATCCGAGTTCGTATATTGAGCTTAGCGCAAATTTGGCCAAAAGTCGTCATACGCCAGCATGTTAAACCACCAATGACTTTTAATACCACCCGTGACACTCTTCCAATGAGACTGTGTCAGTTTAAATGTATTGCTAGGTCTACAAGAATACATTTCTATGAAATTTGAAACAAGGATGGCAAGACAAACCACTTTAATTATGTTTTCAGGACCTCACACATGCGCATGTATCGTCAGACTTAGAATAGGTCCCATGCGAGTGGTGGCTAAAGTGATGAAGGCATCAAAATAAATCAGTGGTTGTTCGTTGGAGTCCTCACGCAAGTTACCTCGGTTGCTAGGTGGATCTGCATCTGGTAATCGGGTGAATTCTGGTCGGAGCGTACTATGTAACCACTGTATACCCAGGGACGTAGCTAAGGCCTGAAGATTGGGGGGGGGGGGGGGGGGTTGTAGTGGCTGAAAATCCAAATAGATGGGTTTGAAGCCAGAAAATTCCGACTGTTGCTTTGTACCCCCCACCCACCCTCCCCCACTCGTCAACGATACGGTCAGTGTCAGTCAGACACCCAATCTTTCGCGACTGCACTTTTGTTCTGAACTCTTTTTCGAAAAAATTTGTACCCACTGGCACTCATTTCACAAACTTATTAGCGCCCCCCCCCCACCCCAACCAAATATTTTTGTGAAAATTCGGGCAAATATGCTGATAACTTTTGGGGCACCTACTGAAAGAAAGATTATTTGCAATGTGTTTTTCAGTGGTTAAACCTATATAAATATTACCATTAATATTGTAACGACTTCCCCAATAATTCTAACCAATATGGAAGGGTAATAAGACGGAAAATTATTGTGAGTTATTTGCATGCGATGTAAAACCGATGCATGTCTTTATCAAATGCACATTAACATGTTGAACGTGCGCGTAGCGCGCGAAAAATGTGGGTTTTATTTTTCGGGCAAGTCGTTACACCCCCCCCCCCCCAAATCAAATTGGGCTCCTATGCCTATGACGGTAGTTCTATTAGGCATTTTTGTTTGGAGTATTCAAAATAATACGAAGTTTTGTACGGTGGAGTATAAGAATCGATATATAGTATAAGATACAATTTCTCAAAGAGGCAAGGAAAACGTGGTAAATATGACAGATTAAAAGTCAATTTTGACCGATTTTTTTTCAATTTTTAGGTCATGCACAATCACAGCAATAAATGAATAGGCCTAGATAAACTAGAGTGCGACAGTCGGAAATTCCGACTGTCTGTCACCCACTAAAAGTAAGCAAGTGGCAATGTGACACATTCGCCTAGCGGCTATCCAAAAATACTATGCAATGTGAAAAAATACTCCAACCAACTAATGATACAGAACAAGTTTTATAAATTCAACTTCTTAAGTGATCATGTATTTATTGAGGAGGAACTTTCTCCTTAAAAGAAAAAAGAAACAAAAAATTAAAGGTTACAAAGTTCTGTAATATTGCTTTATTACATGACTGCGTAAGGACACATATGATTTCGAATACTTAGATACAACGTATTGCTTTGGCGCAATCTTTACCCGGTGATGACATATTAAATTTAATTTAACTCCTGAAAAGTTTAAGACTTTCCAATGTTGCGAAATCCCTGGATCTCTCTCAATTGTGAGAGAGCAAACTGGTACGTGTCAATTCAGCCTTATAATATATATAATTACCAGATAACGTTACCTCTTCTAGTCTGAAGAGCTTTCCCACCTTCCTCAGAAACGATGCTCAGTCGTACACTACAGCTAGCTTCAACTCACATAAACCTTATCTGATTCTTGTCGCTGACAATCTCCGAGAACTGTAGTTAAATATCAGTCCGACGTTTGGTAAGATCACGCGAAGTGACCACACGGAATGTTTTCCTGCTACCTATACTTTTGGGTCACAGCTCTGCTTTGCGGACCATCACTATCGCGATACTAATATAATGACAAGATCATTGTACGATTCAACTTTGAGAAAACATGGCAACCCCTCCCCTACCAGTGATCATGGGAGATCTGATCCGACAAAGTTATTTCCCGGAGGTACAAAGACGGGTTCACGTTAAAGAATAACATGAATGTAAACCAGTAAAGGGAAATGCTCGGGAAGGGGGTAGGGGAAGTAAATGCTTATCAAGTTTGAAACTTAGTGACCATGTTTAAACTAGCCTATCTAGCAATAAGAATTAAGGCAATAGTCCCTTCCATGTCTTTACTCAGTGCAGCTTACACTACGCGGGATCGACTGGTTACATGTATCCCAACCGAGTATCTGGTTAATGTTACCCCTTTGCAAAAGAGCGAGACACAACATTACACCACTACGTATGGAAGACGGTTTCAAGTACGAAGGGTTATTTTTTTTCACTTCCGATGATCAAATATATAATCAGTGTACACAACTTAACACTTAACTCAGTTAATCGGCATTAAACATCATAATCACGGTTAAATTCAAATTAAAAACCATAGGGCTTATAAAATAAGTGGCTTTTTGTATGTTTTGCATATATGCATCTTATTATATATAATGATGGTCTCTGACGGTAGTTGCGTAAACTTAAAAATTAATAACATTACAAGAAAACATTCCTTATTCGAAAGTGCACGTGACCTGATGACATAAAGTGACTGATCAGTAACTTTTCCATGAGCAAATAAAAAAGGGGGCGTACTTGATGTTCTAAATCATGAAATCAAACAAAACTGACAATCATATTGAAGCAACCACTTTCAGTTAATACAAACGCATACTGTGTATATGTCTTACTTTTACATAGTCATAGATAACTATCTACAGCCCACAAACATGTAACTTTGTCCGATCCTTTATATTATGTAACAATCTTTTCTCTTTTTGTTTTAAAGTTATCAGCCAACGTGAACGCAGTTCAATCTCCAATGTTTATCGTGAGTTCAGCTGATTCGGTAAGATGAGTCTGCAAGTGAAAGTCAAATCAGAATATGGTAGAACCTCCAAGCATTCTTGTGAGGGACGTTCACATAATGATGGGACATAGAAATCACATGTAATGTGACAGGAAGTGTGACATGTCACATCCTTTTGTATTCGGAAAGTCAATAGTACTGTCATATTAATACTTAACGGTGCCTTCTTTTGCTGTAATATTTATGCAATATTTATTTATGCAACATGAATCGCTAAGAAATTTAGACGAGTTGTATACGGAGTTATATGAAGTTATAAACTTACCTAATGATTCGATGATATTATCATCACACGTAAAGAGGGTATGGACCAGCAGCCTATATATTTAAAAAAAAAAACATCAGAAAACAATTAACGCCTCACAATTTTGATATATTGATTAAATTACCTTCACCTGAATATAATTGTTTCATATTGAAAGCAGCTCAATTATTAAGACTATATTCATGGTGATTGTGTACTCTTATTCTCCTCTGTATAGCGTACACGTTAAACACTATGAGACTTGCCCTATAGTATCCGAACGACCCCCCCCCCCCCCATAATAGCCACCTCCGTTTGATGTTAATAGTAACATGCAGAAACACATTGCAACAAACACAATAGCGATGACAATAACGAAACACAAGCTGCCAATAATGATCCCAGCAATGGCCCCTGGAGACAGACCTGGTAAAAATAAAACTACGTGCATAATAAATACGAAATCGAAGGAAATTCAGTAAAACTTCATGAAACTTGCACACTATATAAGAATAATTTCATCATTCATAATTCCAATTCATAAACGTGTGATTGCAGTGCTTCCTATATACAGCGGCCCGCCATCATATATATACACACATATATACACCCTGCCTGCTGATGATATAGCACTATAGCCATATATATATATATATATATATATATATATATATATATATATATATATATATATATATATATATATATATATATATATATATATATATATATATATATATATTTATCAGCGACCTGCGTGGAAACCAATACGGGTTGGGTTGAAAGGTGTGTGGGGGAGGCGGGTGGTGGTGACCTGGTTTGTAAAGTCGTCTTACCATTATGAACCACTTAACCAGAGTTTGCTTCATGAGCCACTGAAGGAATCAAACTTACTTTCGGCGCTTGCATCATCAGCCAATAGAATGACCAATATGAGTGTGACACGTAAATATTAAATATGAAAAACATTAAATATAAAAAACATTAAATATAACATTAAATATTAAATATAAAAAAATATAAAAAAATATAAAAAATATAAAAAATATAAAAAAAAACATTAAATATAAAAAACATTAAATATGAATGTGAGAGACTGACTTCGGTCAGCTTGCGGCTTTGATAAGCCAATTAGGCTTCTTCGCGAGTTCCTGCTTGCAGGAGGATCTAATATACATACATACATATACATACATACACGTGTCAAGCAGGTGAACCACTTCGTTGCCATAGCTACATTCCGAAGAATAAAATAAGATATGTTATGTTTAAAACTTATCCCATCTTTATCCTGATACATGCATGGTATAGTAATACTGAAAAGAAAATTTCAGCAGCATATTATTATTTATTTATTGATTTTGCTGATGAAGAGAGGTAAATATTCTACTGAGTTTTAAGCATGCATCAGTTTGAAAGTAGGCTGATTCCATTTCTCATGCCGTTTACGAGATTCGGATAATTTAATTCGCTATAGATTTCTCTCCATAGTTTTTACTCCAGGTCTGTTTTGAGGTTGCGAAATTTTTAAATATTCAGATAAGTTCCAAACCAGCTGCCTAGATGCTCCGCTAAGCGACGATGCTTTCACTTATATTTGACTTTCTAGTGTTTTATTTACAAATGACTCTTGAGACATAGAACAGTACATTATAGCTTGCCATTCCAATGGCCTATTATGTTTAGACGTGTAATCATAGTACAGATGCAATCGCGATTTGCGTTATTTCCCACCGCGGTCGTTCCCTCTCCGCTGTGACTCTGTAGTGAGAGAATGTCAGTTACTTGTGCGAGTAAGTGTAGGTGAATATGTTTACCATATTGCTGTTGAAAATAAAACTGAAAGAACAAACACTTACCAAGAGAGATGGAAATCTTCAAGTTGTGTTAATTTTTTATTAATTCGGTGGCAAAATGGTTCTGAAATGAAATTTCGTCAGTGTGCTGAAAAGTGATATTCTATAAAATAAAAAAAAGGACTGTTGCCAAGGATTTGATACGCATGCCTGAATAAAGAGTACAAACTGTCAATAATCTCATTTAACACAGTAACGTAAAGAATTTATTGTATTTAACAATAATAGGTATTGTATTTCACAAAAATAGGTATTGTATTTCACAATAATAGGTGTTGCTATGCACTAAGAACTATTGCATAGTATACCAAAATAGATTCTTTTGTCTGTTACCCTCCCTCAAACCAAAAACTTGTTGACTTAACATTAACATTCTGGAAGTTTTGAATACTATAGTGGACCTTTCGTAATAGTTATACTCCACCTATATTTGTAAAGATTCTCGGCATACTAAACATGCGTGTGGTATACAGGCGTGCTTGTTATGTTACGCACTGTGCATTTCTATAGCGTGCTATTGTAAAGGATAACATTGGTCTTAGTATCCACCAAGTAACATCACGTAAAATTCTTCCATAAATCTGCTAATTTTTTATGATTATCCCCTCTTTATATATTTTAATAGCAGCATATTTCGGAAATACTGCAGCCTATCATTGTGATGCAAGGGCGTAGGAACCGGGGGGGGCTGGGGGGCGCCAGCCCCCCAGTGAAAAATATGGGGGGGGGGCGGAAGTATCGTTCCGCCCCCCCGCTCCGCAAGTCAGAAAACCCCTTTTTCATTTCCAAATGAGAAAAAAATCTCATTTGAAGCACCAAATTGCATCTAAGGCCAGGTGAAAATGCAAAATTCTTTACAAAATGGAGTGGGTGTTGAAGTGTGCTATATTGCACCAAATTGCATCTGAGGCCACCTGGAAATGCAAAAAAATTCCAAAGGGGAGGGGGACACCCCCTCCCCTTAGACCCCTCCCCCAGGCCGGCCATTAGTCTTCAGCCCCCCCCCCCACTCAAAAGCACCTTCCTACGCCACTGTTATGATATCATCTACATTTATCCAATTTTGTTAAGACCAGCACTCTATAAGCTTATTACGTCACGGCTATACGGTATCCAAATTACACTAACCGGAGTCAGGTTGCCGAGTCCAGGAATTTAGCATTACGTCATATATGTGAAACGATTAACGAATCAGCCATGATGGACTAACATATTTGACAACAGACAAATATTATTATCAAGTTTGATGACTATTTCGTTCCAAAGAGCATCGCATGTGTAAGCCTTATGGCAAGAAGGGACGGAACATATAACTTATGAATGTTTGAAAGTCATTGGGAGCAAAAAAGAAACACAAAAGGCCTGTGTGACTTGATATTTATTTTACGCTTTAATTAGAACAAATATTTATGTAAAATGTACAAATATTACCGTAAGACACGATTCAGGGTTACAGCATATTCATCATTTTTTGTCTCTCTAACTCGAGATTGGTTAAATTTTACCATTAGTGACAGTAACAAAACATATGCAAACGACAAACTCGATAAAAGTACATTTTATTTAATAGTTTTAATACCGTACTTGACATGAGAAAAGTACGTAAATTCGATATGATCAAATAATGAGGAAGCTGCATCAAAGGCCAAATGAGAATAATTTGTGGCTTACATTATCTTATTTACCCATTTATAGTCTGAGTATTATCTTTAAGTTGATACAAACATGAATATGTCATAAAACCATATAAAACAAACAACCCAATCAAAACAAAGGCAAAACCAACCAACGAACGAACAAACACATTTATTGACTAACTTCGAAGTAACCATTGTAAAACATTATAATACCAACACAAGTTGAGGTGTTTTCCGCTATTTTAAGAACCAAAAATCCATGCAAGCCATATTTTGTCTTTGTAAACCTCTCTTACACTCCTCTGAGAAGGAAACAATATTTAATACATACAGGTCCATAAGCAATAGTTAAACACAATGCCTATACATACATACAATTATATTTATTAATATCAACCTATTCAAGTGGTTCAGTCTGTCTTAATTGTTTCGCTCGTTTCAAAATCATTGCTCAGGATTTATTTTCTCTTTATAAGATAATGTCGTTCTAGTGCATAAAACGAGTGAATTTAACGAGTATTTAAGTTGAATAAAGTGTTAATATTTGGAATGTTCGAGTAAATTCATGTATGCTGTTTGCCAGGATTGGGTCGAACCAGGCCCGTAGCCACGGGGCAATTCAAAGTTCTGTTCTGACATTCCCGATCTATTGATGTTGCAATAGTCATTTACATCCTCTTCAAACCAGGGATGTGTTATTTTATAGACACATATACTTGTGCAAACGTATAGTCCTATATAGTTCAAGAGTTACAATTAAAATTGAGGGGTACATATTTATAATCATCGCAGGCGTTATCCATATAAGAGGAGGGGGAAGGGAAATAACCCTTATTCTTTACTTCTGGTGGGTCTCTGATGGGTCGGGTTATTTTATATCCCTTGCCCCCCCCCCCACGTGATCCAGATCACTGTCAGCCTGCCCTGCTGTGGATATAATGTAACCCGAATTAAACGCCTGATCGTAAGACTAAATTTATACGTTTATAACCGTAAATTCTTGTTTAATCGCTCATTGGACTATTGGCTAGGCTAATGCTTTAACATATCATGTTTAGAATGTAATTGTACACGACATAGGAAGAGTATCGTCAGGATTACGTGAGCAAAGTTATGATGAAAGGGAGGTGGAGTGGGGGAGTGGGTGTTGGGAGCGGGGGTGTTGGGTGGAGTTCTGGTGTGGAGTCAATTCGTGCATCAGTGGCTTCAACCGATATGCATACGACTAGGTTTTTCTTTAAAATATTAGTAACCAGAAAGGTAATGATGAGTCCAGCTTCTCATCGATCGATTTGAGATATTTCTTTCTTGCCTGTCAAATCATTTGTGACCTGGTGCCAACATCTGGGTAACTTGAACCATTCACAACCAAATGAGATAAAGTACCTGATTAAAGAAATAAAATATATACATCATCTTCAGTTAATTCTGTTAATTCTGGTAACAAAGTTTATTTGTTGGTAATTCTGATGTTATGCCGTGGCTCCCACCGACGTCGGAAATGGTGCGAAAGGGCGCACCAAACTAACTTAAAATCTCTTTCGTCCTCGCTCAGTTATGTCGATTGGTTTATGTTTTGTCCTGCTTTAATTAACCACCAATAAAAACGCAAAACCAAAGTTCAAAGCAAAAACAAACAACAAATATATAGAAACACAAGAACTACCAATACGCAGGTTACTCCAATAGCGCTTTGGAATGAAATTGTAACCCACGTACCAATCCCTCTTCTGACATTATCCAACTATTCGCAAAACTAAGCTTTTAAGTGGAGCTTATTGAACATAACAATGCCCTTAAAGCATTAGGTGGCTATGTGTCATCGTCCAGTTGTGTATAATCAAATTTCGCACACATTTAGCAAAATAGACCGAGAGTAAATTCTTGGATCCTTACTTTTTCTAATCCACCGTGATCTTTCTAGTATTATG
This sequence comes from Apostichopus japonicus, assembly GCF_037975245.1. Taxonomy (NCBI): domain Eukaryota; kingdom Metazoa; phylum Echinodermata; class Holothuroidea; order Aspidochirotida; family Stichopodidae; genus Apostichopus; species Apostichopus japonicus. Next base: position 8,225,082 of record NC_092580.1, read on the forward strand.
TTCAGTAAGGTACTGAGTATACCTCTGTAGCGTAACTCCGTGGGTAGTAACCAACAGGTCCACGCTGAACAAAGACAAGAGGAAAGAACAATTTGGCACTGTTACCGTCGACTTCATATTTTGAGAAAAATGAAGAATGAAAACATCTAAGTCAATGAAATTCAAACAATTGACTTAATTCACATATCTAATCAAGTTAATCAAAATTAAAAGTTTCAGTATTTCATGATTTACACAACAGAAAATGATCTCATCCTGCATAGGCGTAGGCAGACTCAGATCTGAATATATGGCTCTGGGGGTAGGAACGAGGATAAGTGATGGGCGTGGGTGGGGGGGGGGCGGGGCAGGAGTATCTATCGCTCCACGGCAGCTATTCAACAGTATCCATTGCATTAGTGCAAAGCGTGTTAGGATATTAATACTTATTACGCGTCTAATTTACGACAATCGTTCATTAGAAAGTGTAGAAATTTAATCACAACATAGTCCAAATTTCCAATGTTCCATCTGAGCCTCTGTATAGCATATAAAACTACCATTCTTCCGGTGAAGACCTCAGACCCATCACTTTTTCCTGTTGTCGATATAAACTGAGAATTCTGCCATCCTGAGCAAAATATCCATTTGCAAGGCGGTACCAGTGTAATCGCCATGTGATAACATTAGATAAACAAGTATTTTAAGACTTACCTTTGCGCCGAAAGAACGCCCACCGCTAGTCATCACCGCAAGACCGAATATCATCGCTAGAAAGATGAAGATAATTAATGCCGCAACAACTCCTACTACTATACCGGCTATGGCACCGCCCGATAAACCGCCATCACCGGTATTTGTTCCTCCTGTACCGGTGCCTGTACCGGTGCCTGTACCGGTGCCTGTACCGGTACCTGTACCGGTGCCTGTACCGGTGCCTGTACCGGTACCCGTACCAGTACCTGTACCAGTTCCTATAATATTTGTCAAATATGCAAATGAGGAAAATCAAGAAAACAAGTGAGATGATGTTGAGATGTTGAAAACTTATAGGCAGCGCCGAGTTAGATTCAGCAGCGGTATACTAAACGTTTTTCATACTTGGATATGCTAATTAGTTCGTTAAAATCATTATTATTATTATTATTATTACAAATTACAATGATTCAGTTGGGCAGTCGTTTGTAGATTTTCAGTTAATAAATACAAGTAACAACATCTACTATTACACGTAATAATATGTAATACAATGTCAGCAAGATTTATTCGAAGATTGGAAATTCAGATTACATCTCACTTGGAAATGTAATGGGTGGAGTATTCTTCAAAATGTAATGACAAAGTATATTAGCAGGAATAAAGCCTGATGTTCAAGACACCATATAAAAACGACTAAACACAATTTAACTATTATGTATGTATGAGGTCGTCGCTTTCATCTACTCCCCCCCTTTGTCCCCTTATCCCATACCCTACCCCATCACCGCGTCTCACCGGGGGAGTCTGCAATAACTACTGTCACACTATCCTCCCCTGTTGCCACAATAGCACCAGGTGTTAAAGACCTGAACGAAATTGTTGATACGGTTTGTATTTCCGTGATCCCGTCTGAGAGGATGGGTAGACGCACTGACGTCGATGAACGCCCAGCTGTTATCGATACGTCTGGCAGAGCACCGAACTGGGCTACATCTCCTGATAGCTCTAGAAATGGAAGCGAAGGAACAGATGATAACTGGATCAAATGGTTGAAGGATGGTTCTCTCATCCCCCTGTGAAGGATGGTTTTCTCATACCTCTTATCACAGTGACAACCAAATTGTACCGTTACACGTATAGTCTCTTGAATCGCTCTGAACATAGAGGTTGTACCTCCATGCTCTGAATAATCTTACACGTATATCACGGTAGCAGAAAATAAACTGCTTTTTTTGTTTCTTTGCATAATGAGGTAAATTTATTAATCAGATCACAGATATGTAGAAAAAAAAAACCTACGGATGCTTATAGAATTGATACCCATTCGAGTCCCAGTACGGTAAAATTAAAACAATAACTTTCAACATGGACCTCGATCTGATAATTTAATATTACCGATAATTATAGTGGATTGCGCTGGTTCACTTGACATTAGGTTGATTTCAATGGTATCGCCCTCAACCGTTGAGAAAGTTCGCTGCTGTATTGATATGATGATTGCTGCGGCTACAGTGTAGGTAGTGGCTCGTGTCATGCCGATTGTTGCCATCGTCGGTGCCACAGATAACAGTGCGACTGTGAATTGCTGTAGTTCGTGACCGGCCAAATCAACGAGAAGGTTCAACGAGCCAGTTGTGGCCCCATCGGGTATCGTGATAGTGGGTGTTTGAGTAGTAACAATACCGTTGGTATCGGTATAGGCAAGGTCTGAGGTCAAAGGTTATTGAAAGTTTTAACGACAAAAGTCGGGACCTCCCGCTGTGGTTTATTAAGGCATAGAATTAACATAACATAAATAAATTCATATGTGAGCAGAAGTGTGTGGGATACCAATATCGAGCTAGTCAAACAAAGGATGATTTTCGTAACCTTTCTACAATGTAATGAATATGTAAAAGATAACACTTTTAATCATTGTTAACCCATAGCAGATGAAAACACAGGCAGCGATATCGAAAGTCTTCATTGTGTGACCATGTATAATGTATAGTATTGTATGTTAACTAGACTTGGGAGTCTTTAAGTTGGTAGAACATAAGACATTTCAGTGTGGATATAATAACTGCTTCCTACTCATTTCTTGTTAATCATTGTATTTATATCTTGTGCACAATTCCCGAGACGATTTCCAGCATAATTCTGCATATTCCTTGCATGGTAAAACATGGGATAGATTCCCTGCATGGTTAAACATGGGATAGATTCCCTGCATGGTAAAACATGCAGTTCCCTGCATAGTGAAACATGGGATAGAGTGCATAGTTAAACATGGGATAGAGTCCCTGGATGGTAAAAAACATGGGATATATAGTCCCTGTATAGTTACACATGCGATAGAGTCCCTGCATATAGTTAAACATTTTCATTATTCTGAGTCTACTGACTGGCATCACAACAAATACTTAGTAACAAACTTACATTGAATTAGATAGGTCAGAAGGTGAAATAACGGATTTATATTGATAGGAGTACTGCATGTACAGTTCCAAATTGTCTTATCTAGTGTCGTTGCTCCAGTTCAGTTTCCATGCATGTGCCTGGTCTTTGCATATGGCATAGAATTGGCTTAGAAGATATATAATGAGTAGGTCAATGATGCATACCCGCGTGCATGCGTAATACATAATACTACATGAAAGCAAAACTCACTTATGACAATGTCCTCTGTAGAGGCACGAGTTGAAATGACCTGGAATTGCGCCATAGTCAAACTTTGCTGTAGACTAATGGAGGCTGTAGCAACGGTTACTATCGCTGCGGAGAAAGGGAGGAAAGGGAGGAAAAACAAATCATGAAAACAAGGCAGCATTTGGTTTGTCTTTCGCAATGATTTCGCCTCAGCGCTAATACCTACGTTGAGCAATGATGTCAATAACAGCTGAGGATTGGATGGTATTTCTGGTCACCAGAAAATCGTCAGATGTTCCATCCATAAAGAGTTGGGCTTGTAGGTCAGTGGTTGAAACCTGATTGATGGTAAACATAACCGATGCGGTGGCCTCGTTAGCGACAAACTGCGCAACAGCAGGAGAACCTGTCAGGTACGAGCTTCCGGTCTCTACAACATCTGTAGAATGAAAACACCAGGAGATGGTAAACAACAATATCACTAAATAGTTTGGTAGTTAATTATAAAAGATGCTGTCAAGTTCCTTGGGTGGTTAAAATCTTTACTACTTTGAAACTTTTAATATAAACAAATGAATTCAAATCAGTTCATTTATTTGCAAGTTTTTCTCTCTAAGGAATATGCAATATTCGAGTGTGATGTTGCTAGGTTAGTTTCACCATTTTGCTATTTTTCATGTAATTATTTGTATTTTCTTGATGACGAAGTTATGTAAAGAATTCCCAAAATTACAACTGTTTTCGGAGTTTTTTTCGGAGTTTTTATTTCAGGTCTGTTAAACCGACACTTGTTAGTTCGAATGTGAGAACGGCTATAGTAACAAACAAATCAGCATTATTTTCATTCACCAAAGAAAAAAATCCAAAATGATAATGCATTACTCTCGATTATTATGCGTAATAAAATCATGAAATATATTAAACGTCTAAAAAGTAAGAATCTAAACCTCTGTCACAGAATGCTTTCATTCCAAAACAAAGTGAAGGTATACAATGAATAAGACAAGACAAGCTTACTCAAGAAAATTGGCTCGGTAAATGGTTCTGTTCTTGTCAGTCCCACAGTAATAATATCTCCATTTTCACCGCTGTAATCTCTGGGACTGGCGAAAGAAACTATAAAAAAGAAAGAAAAAAGAATCCTGGTATCCAGAACAGTATCAGTCGGAAGAGAATCGTAACCCAGCCCAAAGTTGTATCTCACATTGTCCATGAAACGGCAAGCAGCTATTATATGTATTGTTTGTTCAAACATGGAAGTTTCATCCAACCCTGTTGACTTGAGCAAGTTTAAAAGTGACACCTCAAAGCCATGCAGTTAGTACGTTACATGTAGTTGAGTTTAGTTCCAGACTAAAACTGAAAACGCTTATTAAGTAGGAAGCTTTAGAAGTAAACAAGTTAGGAAAGGAAATAAAAGCAATAAAAAGAAATAATAAATAGGCTAAAATAAGGAAAACTTAGCTCCTATATAGGTAGCAAATATGAAGCGAAAGGAAACATCAAACAAGTTATGTTGAATTTGAAAGAGTAACCGATTAAAGCAAACTTGGTTCTTATACTATAAATTGGATAAAAGAAAATACACATTATCTATGTTTGTAAATGAGTTATTAAAAGAAGTATTATAAAAGTAGGTGATTTTTAACTGATTTCGAATTCTTTCTTCAGTATTTGTCTGCTTGCAAGCTTGACTATGGAACGAGTGTTTGTAAATATTGTCGTCATTGCAACATCCTGAACATGTGAAGATGTGACAAGAACACAAAAACGTTTTCTTCTCACCTTCTGATATAGACACGAGGTTAAAGGTCAGTGTATCCTGTCCAGAGGCTACTGTTGCTACGGTAGTGTCGCTTGATGTTAACGTTACGGAAAATGTTTCATCCTGTATTACACCAGATGCAAAAACAAACCCGAACTCTTGGGATGGTTGTCCCGCAGGTATTGTAACTTCCTTGACACTTTGTGTATCTGTGAGAACACCGTCCGTATCCGTAAAGGTCAAAACTAATGAGAGAGAGAGAGGGAGAATTTACATACAAAAAAAGAAAGGTTTTAAATCTAGACAGCTAGGGTCGTTATGAGAAAAACGACATTACTTGTTATCATATATATGACCTATCTTTACCGAACATTATTACGAAGTAATGTACAAACTTTAATCTGTACATTTCTGGTTAACGAGAGGATAAATTAATGGGGCATGATGAAGATATTTTAAGACGTCTATATATTTACTTTGTAACTGCAGTATTAGGTCAATTGTAATGGCACGGCATTTGAGAGTAGCGTAACTCACAATTATATCAGCCGACTTCAATTTGAAATATTTGAGATTTAATAATTCAGATACGTTATAGACAGTTCACCAGTCATCAAAGAAAGATAACATAAAAAAGACTTTCATAAACATCTACCTCATGTTTTGATTTCTTTTCAGGACGTCGGAAAATATGAAGGTCATAATAGGTTTTGCGTATGTCGATAACTGAAAATCGACTTCATCGCTTAATCGAACAGTTATCACATTTGTATTCACAACACTGTATATGTTAGATAATGATGGTAATCAATGCATACGCGTCTTGTTGTGGCATGTGAGGAAACTACATAACAGGGAGATACTAATCATGAGGAAATATAAAAGGGATATCTTCATCAGGCGCCTAGGTAGTATGGCCTAACTTAGGATATCGCGGTTTCAGTGTTAGTTGTTTACAGCAAAAACGATCTATGTAAATAGTGCTTCGTCAAAAGTGTTTAAAACATGATATTCATGAAAATAGAAAAAGGTGAAACATTGTAAGCATTGTTTATGACTTGCTTTGTAAAAGTGACCACAATTATAAGCAATGGCACGGCTGACCATCTGTAACTTTCACTGGAAATGACATCAGACTACTGTGCCAGTGTATCTGTTAGTATCGTTAACAAGTTAAGATAACGCTTAATAATGACAATTATTATTATTATTATCGATCGATTACTGAGTGTCCGACCTGCAGCTTTCACTTTCAAAGGCAGTGAGCGAATGAGCCACTCGCCAAAATGTCGAGCTTAATGCAATTTTTGCTCGCCAGTCGCAAAATTCTAGTCGCCATGCATAGATCTATAACATATACAAACATGTGACAATGAAGTACCTGTCACAACGTCCGTTGTTGGTGGCGTGTCACATGAAACCAAGATTACAGCTTCTGTTGTAACCTTTGTCAACCTTATCGACCTTGCCGACGGCTCTAATGGAAACGTTAATGACAATTCACCTGTAAAATATAAAATATCGAAAAATAATAATATGAATTCCAAAGTAGATTCCTGCAGCTGTGTCATCCCATTATTGCAACATGGTGAATCATAATTAGCCAACAAAACCACATTACCCAATGGAACGGATTAAAGTTCGTTATTTAGAAACAAACCAATGATATATACTGCCTAGACCACTTAATGGTTGGAATGAGAGTTAATAAAACGTGATATCATGTGACTTGGTCAGAGGAAACTAATGCTTATACAGCGCCACACAAAATGCAACTTCTGAAGTCACTGAGGGACAACAAAAACAAATGAAATAAACAGCTAGATTATAGCATAGTAATCTGCTATATGGGTGCTTAGCATCAACAGTTAACAGCAAGAACGACTTTATTTAGTCGATAATAATTTGTATTCAAACTGGGCCTAGTCGGGTACCTCTACTAAGAAAATGTGATTGAACCATATATGTATGCTAGCTGCTAAATTTTGATATTAAAAACAAAAACAGTTTGTTTAAACTTTTATTCAAGAGGGAGCTCATTACAGCCGGTTTTTAATAATAATTCTTCTTACATTGTTGGCTGCTGACAAAAGCACATATCAGACCTAAAAACCAGAAAATAAATAACCACGCTCTCGTTTTATGCGCCATGTTTCACCTGTAGAAGAAAACGAGAAGCAAAATGAAAAGGTTTTTGCGCAAAAGTTATATTTAGCATGAATTATGAGAAAAACGTTTTATAGTTGTTCATGGAAAAGCTTTCAAAGTGCATTAATATGTTGAAAACTCTGTCTACAACGTAATAACTGCAGTTATTTATCACATCTCTGTAAATGGAAAAAGACTTGAGTCGGTTAAAGTTAACGTTCACCGTCCAACACCCTATATCTTTATCATTCATATGAAACATATTTTGACATTTTTAGTTTTTGAATGTAAGTTCCTTTAATATGCACCAGAGGAGAGTAAAATAGTGGTCAAGTTGGCATTTTGCTTCGATAACAACGAATTTCTATAATACCTCCCACCCCCCTTCCACCCCTCTCTATCCCTTTTTTAAAAGAAAAAAACACTTTAATTTCTGCAACAACAACAACAGGTTTCGTATGATACAACTTAAGGGCCGAAAACTAATGATAAACTTTGTGATAAGAAGCCTTCCAAATATAGTAGCCCGACCTCCATTAGTTCCACCCACAACGGTATTTTGATAACGTTTGTGTTCATAAGACAGCTAGCCTTTTGTCACGTATGTCTGTATATACATCAACATTATGTAAAACTGAACTTACTTTTCTATTGGAGATTGTGTGCCAGTTCTGGATAACTCCAAGCGTCGAGTTTTATACGAACAAATAATTGAGATAAATGGCACTATATAAGCCTGCAGTAAAGAACGATAGATGTTGAGCTATAGTACTGGCCAATGATTGTATTAGCCTACTCGGCACTCATACAAATATATATATATATATATATATATATATTAATTACTAAGGATTAGGCTGTGCTAACTCATTTTATTAAGTGAATATTGACTAATGGACAAGTAGAGTAAATTAGAATATACCGGGTATCGTACTATATACAAAACAATATGAAACTATCTCCTTGGAAAATATGAATTTGAAATAAAACCTACCAGTGAAGCCGCTACTTGGTACAATCAGTCCTATACGAGACCCCAGTCAACATCTATATAGCGGTGTATATATACTGTATAGTAATTGTGATATGCTAAGTGCCTTCTGTTGTTCCACAATATCTTTTTTTTTTCAATTACTGTGTATAAAGGTCTATATATATGTACTGTAAGGTTACTAGCGGTAACACCATTCCTGAGTAACTTCGATAATACAATTCTATTCGTGCTTAGTGAACCGATGTAAGAAAGTTTACCGAGCCGCCATGGTGAACACAAATACTGACACGCCATTTTATTGTTTTGCCTAACGAACGGCAAACGCTTATTGGTTTCGATGAAATCGTAACCAATGCATTCATGCAGGCGGAGAGTGTGGTTGTGGTTGCGTGGGTGTGTGTGTGTGACGTCTGGCTTGTAAACAGGGTATCTCAAGTAGGGAAGCTTGGACCAATCTAATATTTGGTGTTTATAAGTACCACATTGAGTAGATGTGCCCTATTTTTTGTGGTGCCTGTGAAGGTCACCAAAGTTCAGTTAGAGGCCAAAAACCAAAATATTAAAACAAGCAATAACTCCCATTGACAGGACCCGACAGGGTTGATATTTTGGGACCAGTTGTGAATGGGGTAAGGGATCATTTCAAAACTTAACGGTCATGTGATCCAAGGTCAACAAAGGTCAATCAGGGGTCAAAAACTAGTATTTTTGCAATAACTTGACAACCAAATGTCCGTGAAGGTTGGGAGTTACGCTATTGTAATCAGGGAGTCGATCGCATCTAGGTGACCTTTGACCTCAGGTTGACCTCCGGTGACCTGTATCAGTTTTTTGGGTTATTTGAATTTCCGTGGCCATAATCGGATCTCAAAGGTACCTTCCGATCAAAATGGTCCATAGTTGACCCCTGTGCGACCTTCTTGTGCGAAGTTATCAGAGGTCAATGTTTTTGTTTTTTAATAAGCACAGTTAGGATGGTCGCACAGACTTGTCATGTTGCTTTTTGGAATCAGCGTGTCAAACTACATCAGACCGCGAGGTCAAAAGGTCAAAGGTCAAATCTTGAAAAATATGCTCATTTTAGGAGATGCAGGGCAAAACAAAACAGAACAAAGAAAAGTTTGTCAATATGTTGATATATGATAGAGCTTTTTGTGCTGAATATAGGAAACTAACTCCCGCTGCAATCGGACAGCCAGTTCTCAAGTTATGAGGGGCCAAAGGTTGGTTTTGATACATTTCTAACAATAACATTATGTGTGTACATTGAAGGCCAAACACATTTTAGGACAGAGTGCACCTCATCAAGAGAAACATTTTTGATAAAAACCATCAGGTCATCCAAGGTCATTCAAGGTTGATTATGTGCAAAAAACTGCCAGTTTATGCTAAGTTTTGCAACAACTTATAGTCACGAAGTCTGACATGGCTGGTATATTAGGACGGGTTGTGAATGGAGTAGGGACACATTTTCAAAACTAACTGTGATGTGATCCAAAGTCATCAAAGGTCATTTATGGGTCAAAATGTGTTTTTTTTCTCAATAACTTGTGAAACTACCACTGACAGGGTCCGACATGGTTGATATTTTGGGACTGGTTGTGAATGGGGTAAGGGATCGTTTCAGAACATAACGGTAATATGATCCAAGGTCAACAAAAATTACGATTCTGAATTGTCCATATGACGAATATTGCCTAAATGTATGTATGTATGTATGTATAGTGATCTTCCCGCAAGCAGGAACTCGCAAAAGAAGCCATGGAGGCTTATAGACTCGCAAGCTGACCGTAGCCAATCTCTCGGCACACATCCATTTAACGTCCATGTCGGGAAGTTGTTATTGAACAACACCCTTGCCAGACGACACACATTGCTGTCGGCGGGGAATCGAACCGGGGATCTCATGACTGGGAGACGCCGGCGTTAACCACTAGGCTATACACTCCGCCGTGGTGTTGACAATGATGTTGACAATAAATGATGTTGACAATACTTGTTGAAATGCGGTCGCTGACATTAGGTTGTGGTATGTGTTACAGTCGAAGTAGGTGCAAAAACTATCCTCAAACAGAGCTTCAGGTCTTCAACTCAATGTGAGGAGAGTGGCAAATAGTGCCAGTTCTTAAACTGCCAGACGAGCTCTGCAATACAGCTATATTTTGTCCGGTCAGGTGATGTACTTTCATTCCAACTCTGCCGACAAGCTGCTTATCCAGAACACTACATATTGTATGAATCTGGAGTCTCCAGGGAATAATTGTGTTTTTAGCTTTCACAGTTAAATGCCAGTCATAAATTATAGTATGCCAGCCCAGGCTTCAATACAGGTATCCTTTAGGATCCTGTGCACCATGATATGAAAAATCACAATACTCTAGCTCCGTCTTTTTCAGCTAAGAGACATAGCATGACTCAATCTGATGGTGGTATTTTGGAGAGTGAATAAAAATCTTATCCAACACTCACTTCACTGGCTGGATGTGATGTCTCGCATAATTACTAGTGTAACAATTAGCATCACCTGGCAATACAATACATTGTCATCTTGACTATGCCCTGCCCTGGTAGTGTTTCTTTTGTATATACTCAAACTATCTTAAGATTATGCTACCCCTGTACTTTTGTAGTGAATAGAGGGATTAGGGTTTATGTAAATCGTCCTACATCCCTGGATACTACTTTCCATCAACAACAACCAGGGTTGACTAAAAGTAAAAGTTACTTGACAAACTTTTTAAATAAACAGCTGACAGATTGACTTCTTCTGTCATAAAAAATTCAAATTAACTAAATTCTACTATTCTAATGTGACACTGTCGCACTCCAATTTTCCAACTATCGTCAGTTTTACCAAGTTTGGGGTGAGACCCCCCACACACCCTCTAGCGACGTCCCTGCGTGTACCCAGTGTTCTCACTGTGGAGTAAAATCCGGTATCACTCAACAACAAGGTAACATGGGATGCGCTGCCACGGAATATGCTCCCTATTTCATTTCCCCAATATCAGGGAACGGGCACCGTCTTTGAAACACCATCTACAACTAAACAACAACTATGTACAAGCTTTGGCTCTAGCTATGAAGTGCTGTCTCTTATGATATTGACGAAGCGCACTAGTTTTTTACTGGAATCGCCTGAAGATGCGGCGTCTCTAATCCAAGGAACCAACGAAATTCTCTGCTAACTCCTCAGGCTTCAACTGGGCTAGACGTTCGCGGTGAATATGACACACCATCACATGGTTCAGCCTCTGTTGAGTCATGGTGCTCCGCAGCCATGTCTTCAAACGCCTCAAAGCACTAGAAGATCTCTCGGCTTCCGTCGAACTGGTGGAGGAGACGAGGAGCAACTTCTGCAAGAGAGCTTCGACTTCACCAAACATAGCCCGTACCGCTGGATTCATCGACTTGAATATTTATCTATACCATTCAACCGACGACGACTGGAACTGGCCTCGAAAGAAAGACAGACTAAGCTTAAGATTGTCGGAGAGCTCAGGGTACCAACTCACGAGATCTGGGTGGAATTCTCCATTCAGCAACATTGATTAATATTCGATGATATGAATCCTGAGATGCGTAAGCCCTAACCAAATAGACACTACTCTTTTTCCAAATGTGTGTGTGTGGGGGGCATTTGATAATGTTTTCCCCACCAAATGTGGGGGGGGGGGACGTGTCCCCCCGTCCCCCCTGGATTCACGCCCATGAATGTAAGTTTCCTATTTTAACGCAGTTGATCAGTAGAGAAAAACAATGGATTGTACTAGCCTCCGTAGAATTTGAAAATGTCTTGAGATCTCGTCAAATGCATCGTTTCCTGAGCTAATTTCAATATTGATTATATTAACAATACCTCCATCCACTTTACTAAAGCAAATAATTAGAGATAACTATTTTCATGAAGACGAACGAAAGCCAAGAAATTTAGCAACATAATGCGTGGAAGGCCCAAAGTCAACATCAGCGTTAATTTATAACATTAGGTTCACTAAATGCTTAATTTAGCAGCTTCGACCGGTTTCGATCGGGGGCAAAATGGACCCCTTCGGAAAACCGAATTTCGATTATTTACACATTTAGTCTATAAAATTTGTGGCAAACGTTCGTAAATTATCTTTTCGATATTCTTATGGATTCATCGCAATCGAAAAATTAGCCGCATCTTTATTGAAACTCTGTAAATTATTTAATATTTAGCTGAAAATTGGGTTGGTTTGGTTTGGGTTCCTCGAGGCTTCAACGACAGATAATAATATCTATTTCTCGGGACGAATGATTTCGAGCCCAAAAATATTGACAAAAAATCGTTATTCCTAGATAGAGAACATATGAACAGTCACATAGGTATAAGTAATGTTAACCTGTTATGCGTACTTTTTCTAAAAACAGCAATTTTCTTCGCAATTCTGTGTATCGCCTGATAGAAATGGACACTTATCTACGGAGGCACACGCGCGCCATCATTGCCATGAAATGTTACCCTTATTACTAACTAGCCTTCTTGCATAATATACCAGATATCACAAATATATATCGACAAACCCGCTAAGTTATTTTGCAGCTTTAATAGATGGTTTGATTACTTCGTAGTTGATCATAAGATAATAAATATCGTGGGAACGTGAACTAATTAAACATATGACGTCATGGTGATGTGACAATTACTGTCTGTAGAAAGTTTAAGTAACACGGTAATTCTATATTATTTCTGTTTCAAGAAAATGTTCCAATGACTTATTAAACAAACGAATTCGGATGAGGTGAACTAGTTACTATGATATGACCTCCACTAAAACAATAACGGAATATTTTGTTGTCAGATGAAGAAGAATTAAAGAACAATGTAAGGGTTATGAAGATGACGTCACTCTTAAGTTTAAAAAAAAAAAATATTTCGTTTGATAAAGGAAGTAGAAGAACCTTTGACATGTATAAAAAAAATTGTGAAATTAAGTTTATAATATGTGAAGTTAAGTTGATATGTGAATTTAAGATCTAATTTGTGAATTTAAGTTTATAATGTGTGAATTTAAGTTGATAATGTGTGAATTTAAGTTGATAATGTTTGAATTTAAGATCTAATTTGTGAATTTAAGTTGATAATGTTTGAATTTAAGATCTAATTTGTGAACTTAAGAAAAAGATAAAAAAAGCTGAATTCAAGACAAATCGCAAGTGTGAATCTAAGAAAAAAATGCGTCGTTTGGCCCTTCATTGATATCTGTTGTTTTAACTAGTTGCTAAATATCGATATTTTGTATATGCGTCGAGCGCCCTCTTTTATAAGTTTGGCTAACCATGACTATAAAGTAATACAATAAGTATTACAGGGTAAAGAATCGGCCTAAAACGTTCACATTTGTCTTTTTTTCCCAATCAAAAATATAACACTGCATATTTTTTATCAATTGACTTAATTATGATCAGTAAATATCTGAGAAACCAGTGTTTTTTAATTGGTTGAAAAAAATACAGTAGCTCCTTGTTGTCATCTTCAACAGAGGCAAACTGTCAGCTGGGATGTCAGTTGGTTAGGGAAGGTAAGGGGAGGGAGGGGTATTTTAAACCAATTGTTTGTTCGCCATCGACAAGCAAAGCTATCATTGCCACCAAATATATTTACACTCCTGCATTGTGTTAAGCAGTAAAGAATTAAATATCAACCAGTTTGTCTGCTGATCAGAAGAAATGAGAGAAGAAAAAAAAAACTGATACAGCATAATTCTTACTTGAAGTTTTTTATTAACTAAGAATGCTGCAGTAGGTTGTATATACATATCGCAGTCGTCACAATACAAATAAATACTGAGAAAGCTTAAACAAAATTGAAATAAATTTTCATATGTTTTAATGAAATAACTAAATGGAGTAAGGCCAGTGTGTTATAATAATGGGTAGGGTAACACCCTGTTACATTTAATGAGGATAAAACAACAAATGGTTGACCAATGTTCTCCATCTTAAAAATCCAATTCAGTCTTTCTTTTATTAAGATAATGAGTGGCCATTGAGTACCTCCAATTCCCCCCCCCCCCCCAAAAAAAAAACTCTAAAAAAATAACAGTACTACTTCAATGACCAGGTTTCCTCCTCTCCACCCCCCTCCCCACCATTAAAAACTCAACACCTCCACTTACCTCCCTACCATAAGAACCTTGTGTAGCAGATGTCTAAGTTTGATGACAAAACCCCATCAACATGGCAGTTTCCCTCTTCATTCTATGAACAAGCATTGTACAAAAAACAACTGTTTCTCATTTTATTCAAAGGTTTAATTTTGAGTTCTTATTATCCCTAAACATATCCGTACACTTCAACTCTTATTATCCTTAAACACATCACGACAGTCACACACACACACACATTTGGTGATCAAGTTTATGCAAAGCAAACAATAAATGTTTGAGGTATCCTGGAGAAAAGGAGAGAAGTTGAATAAAACATTATCAAATTCAGCCCCTTGTTTAGTCACATTCTATTATTTGAACCAACCTCTAAAACTCTATAAAAGTCTCTGATACTATGAACAAAGATGATGTATGATAGGAAGATAGAACGCACACTGCACTGTATTGCAGGATCTATGTAAGGCCACATGTCCCCTTAACACCTGCACTGTATTGAAGGATCTATGTTAGGCCACATGTCCCCTTAACACCCGCACTGTATTGAAGGATCTATGTAAGGCCACATGTACCCTTAACACCTGCACTGTATTGAAGGATCTATGTTAGGCCACATGTCCCCTTAACACCCGCACTGTATTGAAGGATCTATGTTAGGCCACAATATCCCCATAACACCCGCACTGTATTGAAGGATCTATGTAAGGCCACATGTCCCCTTAACACCCGCACTGTATTGAAGGATCTATGTAAGGCCACATGTACCCTTAACACCTGCACTGTATTGAAGGATCTATGTTAGGCCACATGTCCCCTTAACACCCGCACTGTATTGAAGGATCTATGTTAGGCCACAATATCCCCATAACACCCGCACTGTATTGAAGGATCTATGTTAGGCCACAATATCACCATAACACCTGCACTGTATTGAAGGATCTATGTCAGGCCACATGTCCCCTTAACATATTAATAATGCTATCACAATGTTATCTCTTGCTATGTGATATTTACCAAAGAACCAAGTACTTATTACTACAGGTGTAACAAGCATGCAATGTCTGTAGATAAAATAAAACTGGAAAAATTCGTCAGTTCATTCCACTCCAAATCTGCAATATGGAAAATACTGGCAGTTGGCAAAGAAATTCCCTTATGAATAATTTCATAGCAGTTTGGTAGCCTGGCAATTAGCAGAGAGAAAAGAAAATGTTACTACTAGTAGGTCCACAGTACAATACAGCAAGGATACAAAGAACAATGGAGAGGAATGTGTTTCAACAAATACAGCCAAAAGAAAAACATTTTGTTATAATTCATCATAATTAATTTGTGCTTCACGATTGGAATATCTCCCAAGATCAACAAGTAAAAACTCAAATCAGTGATTATTTGTGTTGTGACCTTGTCATGACAGTTGACTAGCTCTACCCTAGCAACAAGCCTTCATGTACTTTCATGGATCCACCTGTCATTATGAACACAGAAATCATTTTACACGGTCCCTGGTACAGTTAAATTATTGAAGTACTTTACATGACAACAACACTTGAGTACAAATAACAACACTGCTGGTTAATTATGAATGGTTAAAGGATGAATAAATACCATAAAATTAACTCAAAGCAATCTTGTAATGAAACAATCAGGTATAAATTAGAATGAGGAGACATAGAACGCCGATGGTGCAGATGTTCATTATACTCAAATGATTTAACATAAACTTTGACCTCCAATTCCCAAGCGACCAAATAGTTACAAAGTGATTCAACAATTATTAAACAAAAGCCAAACATGATCTCAAATATCAGAGCGAGCACTGTAACATGACTCAAGAATGTTCAAGTAAATAACCATGCATTAGTATCTTAAAACATTTGACAGATATGGACCAGTAGATGAACTTAAACTTCAGTTTGCTCAAACATCCCTGACAAAGCATTACTCTAGTATCAGGTTCAGTGAGTTTCAGTACAGTTTCTGTCGTTCTGTAGCCGGAGGGTAAGACTAATGCACTTTCCAGGTTTTCTTACTAGTATCTAGAACTATCACTACAAATATGAACCTAACATTGACCTAACATTCCTGAACACCTCAAACTGAATCAAAAGCTCAAGGATAAGGATGAGCAGCTTAATGAATGTTTACATATTTCTGTCAAAAGACGATCTGTTCTATTATTTAAAAAAGAAAGAAAAAAAAGCACACACTGTAAAATGACCTTTCAACTTGTTTGAATCCTCTTCAACTGGTGTATAGTGTACAAAAGAGGGAGGAGGGGTTCCACAATGAGCAGAATGGCATAACTTATTAGTTAAATATCAGCAAATTTAGAAAAAAAAGTATTGCCAATGAGGAAGCCTTGGAAAAGCTCTTTTCAATATGGAAGGGAAGAGAGAATAAATTGTGGGAGTGATGAAGGGTAACCTAAGAAATAAATAAAGATGTCTATCATTATTACCAATTTGGCAAATAGTGATCAAAGTGTTTTGGTAAAGATGAGGGTTGAATCAACTTGCCACGAAACATTAATCAACAAGGGATCTGAGTATATGAACAGATGAAAACAATGATAAAACTACACCTTGGTAACTAACAAAGGAAAGGATGAAGTAAATAACAGCAAGGTATGAATAGTAAACAAGTATACAATGAGTATATAGTTAATGACCCTTTGTTCCATGAAACCACAGGAAGACTTAAACCCACTCTGCTGTAGAAACCCACTCTGTGTTAGAAATAGTGAGCTCACTTTACCCACCTATTTCACAGGAAGACTTAAACCCACTCTGCTGTAGAAACCCACTCTGTGTTAGAAATAGTGAGCTCACTTTACCCACCTATTTCACAGGAAGACTTAAACCCACTCTGCTGTAGAAACCCACTCTGTGTTAGAAATAGTGAGCTCACTTTACCCACCTATTTCACAGGAAGACTTAAACCCACTCTGTGTTAGAAATAAGGAGCTCACTTTACCCACCTATATTACAGGAAGACTTTAACCCACTCTGTGCTAGAAATAAGGAGCTCACTTTACCCACCTATTTCACAGGAAGACTTAAACCCACTCTGTGTTAGAAATAAGGAGCTCCCACAGGATAATATAACAGTATGAGTTAACTGCCTGCCACTCTTGCAAACTCCTCATAAACAAATCATCTTGTCTCAAGGGAAGCAAACAGTTTCGAGATTGACATGCATTATGCAATATATACACAAACTCAATGTCAAAACTGCAAGTTTCTTCTTCATAAAACTGAAAAAAAAACTTGTTTTGTGATTGTCAATAACTCTGTGCATATTCAGGCCCTCATTATTAAAATGGGAAATATGAGCAAATATGAGCAAATATGCAGCATGTCATTATCTAACCTCACTGAACACAATGTTTAGGAAACTAAAACAACCTGGAGAAAGTAATGAAACATATAGCAAGCAAACCAAACAAAGATACTATTTCAGCTAGGAAATTGAAATGATAAGGTAAGAAACAGACACACAGACATAAACACACACACAAACACAGACAGGAAATCACTGCTACACAGGATGACACACCATTCATTAAATATTCATTCATTAAATATTCATTCATTATAGATTCATTCATTACAGATTCATTCATTAAATGAAAGATTTAATAAGTCATAAAGTAAGCAGTCAGAAAATGATATGTAACCTTCCTTTAGAACCAATCAGGAGAAAAATTTGATTTGAATAATTACTGATTTGGTTTTAACATGGCTGAAAAATCTTATATGATAGGTTGAGTTTATTTGAGTATGAAGTCATGTGGGTAGCAATGAGAAGATATAAAAGAATGTTGGGTACTGTCTCACCTTTATGTCAGTGTGATAAAATATTCTCAACAATGGAATTGAAATAAATGTTCCCATAATTTAACTTTTGAAATTGAATGCCCCTAAAACACTGCCCTCTAAAGGAAGAAGATAAAACACAACCCTCTTCGATAGGCATCAAAGCCTCCTTTAATTAATATCAGATTGATCATATTAGTATTTTCATGACTTTAATGCATACGCCATAAAAGGTAAATGGGTCAGGTGACCAGAATATAATCATTGCTGTAGCTAGACATAAGTGTTATTCATTGGACAAGCTACTCCCAAATTTAATTTAATTCTTGGACAATTCCTTGGTAAAACCTTTGAAACCAAGGATGATGATTCTGTAACCTTTTGTCTAACACCAACCTTCACAAG
Source organism: Apostichopus japonicus (assembly GCF_037975245.1). NCBI lineage: Eukaryota > Metazoa > Echinodermata > Holothuroidea > Aspidochirotida > Stichopodidae > Apostichopus > Apostichopus japonicus. Next base: position 8,243,649 of record NC_092580.1, read on the forward strand.
TTAACACACTTCATTAAATTTTGATTGCTTCAGAACTTTCTATGGAGATGACATTGAAAGATTTAGAATGACTTAATTAAGGAGAAGTCCTTCATGAATGCAGAATTCACATTCATCTCTTCAGTTTCAACAGCCAAACTGAATTGTTTTACTCCTTAGTAAGTTACATATCAAGGATGTGCCCAAAAGGACAAAAGACCTCCAGGTTTTCTAAGATTTATAGTCATTCCAATAATAAATCTGAAAATCTACCTGTCATCTATAAACAACACAACCCATAGTGTGGGGTTAGATGACTACTTCCTTATGTCGATCATCCAAGCATTAATTGAAAGCCTCATAAGATTTAATACACTTCATGCCCAGTCCTACCAGCAAACTCAATTAATCCAGATCACATGCAACTGTTACTTATATGTACCTGCATGTATGTGTCTTCCAAAGTAAACTAATTCTGAAAAAAAAACAAAATTCAATAGCTTCGCTCATGTAGTTACTAACAAACACCGGCTATGTTGCTAGCAATCTGCAAAGCATTGCTGTAGCACTATGAGTGTAGACATATACTTCTTTGAGTGACATAACTTTGAATCGGCTCAAGCCTAAATTTGTGACTATTTTATGATTGATTGATTACATGTTCTTTGTTCATGAACTCACAATAAAAGAAACAGACCACACATAACTGAGAATTAATGACAAAGTGTGTGAGATGTAAGAGAAATAGCATGAGTCATCCCATTAACATAGCACCTTATTCACTGCATTTAGAGCTAAGCTTCTTATTATCAGTACTGAATCAACCATCACCTGTTACCTACATCTACCTATTGCTGTTACTAACACTGTATGTTTCTACTGCTACCTTGAGCTGTTTCTTACACTGGTTGTTTTCTTCAGCTACCTATAGCTGTTGATAACACTATGTTTATACAGCTACCAATAGCTGTTTCTAGCAATGCATGTTTTCTTCAGCTACCTATCGCTGTTTCTAACAATTGATGATGTTTCCTACATATATCACCCATTGAAACAAACCACTTGGATGATTCAGAAAGACACTTTGAAAAACACTTTAAAGAAGAAACATCTTGAGACAGCCTTTCCGTTGCTTCAGGTTAAATGTAACTGTTCTTTGCTTATAGAAAAATAAATGTACAAAGGTTTTACAAAGAGCAAAAGAAAGGAAGCTTGACCATTATCATCAAGGACATGGTATACCCATCCCCCACTCCAGCCTCTCCACCACCAGTCTCCGGACCTCTGGGTGTGTGATTGTGTGCCACATATATTTGCTGTTTGCTAGTTCCCTGTTCGTTTGAACATCTGTCAAAAGGTTCAGGCAAACGCCATCAGCAGTCCGGTGAGGTTGACCGACGTGCTCCACACACAGTATGTGCTTTGTGCCGTGATAATTCTTGGATTCAAAGGCATCCTGAAAGGAGATGAAATACATATGACTTGGACATACTGATATCAGAAAGGGCTGGCAGATGAAATTATGCATTACTGGTAGTGTATAAGGAGTGAAATGCTAGCTTACAACATCAGTCTAAGGGTCTTTTTCTTACCCTTCTTGTCTGAAACTAATAAACCCAACAGGCCATTTAATTTCTCTATCAGTCTTTAGAGTTTCAAAGTACTAATCAAACTAGAGCCCAGTCACACTTGTGTCATTCAATATTTAATGGAGCATTCCATTTACTAAGCATATTTGAAAGCAGACAATATCTTGTAATAACACGACTAACACACTCCCTTGAGTCAAACTTTAAACGAGATATGATGCTCACTGTCAGCCTGTTAATAGCTGAACAGAAACATAAGCTTACCATACTCAGCCTATGCAATGAATCGTCAGCCTGCCATGCATCTTTGATTGTTGGGAAGTGAGGTGTGTCCTCCATATTTAGTAAAACTTGAATTTCATTTCTGTGGAAAAATAATCATTAAGATGAAAAATAAAACATACAAACATGTGTGATCTAGACATTAGAAATGTTAGAAGGGCAGGATCTTCTCAAAGATAAATTATTCGCCTTTGAAAAAAATCCTGCTACAGTGTTCTCCGCAGGTCATTTTTTTGTCCGGGTGGTAATCGCCGTCCTGTGGGTAATCGCCGTCCTGGGGGAGGGGTCTAAGGGGAGGGGGTGTCCCCCTGCCCTTTGGAAAATTTTTGCCCTCCGAAGGTGGGCTAGACGCCAAATGGTGCAATATTTGGTGCTATATTTGCCTTGCATGTATCTCCAGGAATTGCTATTTTTTAGGCAGTGTTTTAAATTTTCTCTTACGTTTGCCAAATGAAAAAAAATAAGAACACTTCAAAATTGTTGCTGAAATATGAGTAGTAATGAATAGGCCCTAAGTCCAATGAAAAATTATTCTACACTGTGCAAGGCTAACCCAACACAGCCTGTGCTTGACTGGGATAACTGCCAAGTTCAGGCATATCAACCAATTATCAGTCCTTATTAGACAGATGCACACAATGAATGAAAGAATGATAAATAGATGATCAAATAACAAATTAGTCTTTTTTTATTTCAACACCAACAGGATAACAATTGCAGTGAGAAAGTTGAAAAGAAATAAAGTTTATCAACTTCATGACTTTTGAAGTTCGTAAAAACCCGTCCTTTACAACATTCACTGTATAGAGAACAAAACTCTGAAAATCAGTAGAGAAATTACCAATTGTGTACGAAAAGTAGGTTGGTACACCTTTCAAATTTTACGAAAGCTCGAGCAAAATACTTTCGAAAAATTCACACGAAACTGGCATTTCGTGCTAAATGCAACTAATTTCATGTAAACAAGGCTCTAGTACACCCATTTACGAATTAACCATAAGACCACATCTGGTGTTGAGCGGCAGAAAAAGAAATTATTTTCTAGAATTTTCACAAAAAAAGGAAAAATTACTATCCTACCATAGTTAAGTGTATAGTAAATAGCCTAACCACTTCGTCGGTTACGGATCTCACGTAACAACAAAAACACTTAAATTGTATTTTGCGAAGTTGACGTTCTCTATTAGGACATGGAAACAATATTTAGCATTTAGTTAATCATGCCAAGTGGCCTAAAACATGGGATTGCACGTTTTACTTTCATAAAGATGGCCAAACTGTAGCTATTGAGGCCTTGATATCGTGCTATGTCTGTATGGTATAGACTGTGCCTCATGTATCATGGGGAATAGATTGTTTTGTTCATGCGAAGGAGTCAGTTGGCTTGAGGTGTGTTTTACTTACCCTAATGTTACGGGGATATTTACCTACTTTTCTTGAACGTATAAGATAATATTTCGCATAACTTTACCGATCCTTTACTGACTGACCTAATTAATTCTAGAGTGGAGCCAAAATAGTTTACTCCATGAAAAGTTTTTTTTTGGAAACCTTCCAAAAATGTTAAAAAACAGGTGTTAGACAGGGGTTGTTTTACAAGGTACCTTGGAAAACTCGAAACACATGAAGCCAGCCTACCGTGATATTTAAGTAGGGTTAAACACTGCAGTTGTAAACTGATGTACGTATCGTGCACGCTGTTCATTGTTAGGCATTCTAGAAACGGGGCTTTGCCGAACGTAGTTTGTTTCATAATATCGACAGTTTTGTAAATCGTCGCGGCCGCGGCAGAAACAAAACATGTAGTTTCGATCAAATTCGTCACTCTTAAAGAATATGAGTGACTTTTAGAAAATGTTTGACGAGGTGCCAGTGTATTTTTTTTTTGTCCGGGCGGCCGAGTTTTCCGTCCGGGCGGTAGCTTTATGTCCGGGCGCTAGCCAGCCTTTTCAAATTTTGTCCGGGCGGCGCGCCCGGACAAAACCGGTAGTGGAGAACACTGCTGCTATGAGTTTTTCCTCTGTGAAAATGAACAAGTTTCAAAATATCCGTTCATAAGTAATGTTGAAGAGGCCTTTCAATGTCCTTTTAATAATAAACTGTCTTTGTTAATCCATTCAGGTGTTTTTTTTTACCCAGCTGCCACAAATCATCTTTGTTGTTCATACAATCAACTCAGGATTTTGTCCATCTAATAAACATGAATCAGCAGCTACAACGATGATTCAATTTACCTAGCAGTTAAATTCAAACATCAAACTTATACTTGCAAATGAATTCATAAATCCCGGTTAACTGAAATAAAACTTCACCAGGTGAATCTGAAGACTGTCCATGGAGAAATGAGTGGCAAAAAATCATGAGATGTGCTTCCAAGCATCCTCTCATAAGATCATTGTCATACAGGTAAAGTAGCTATAAATGCTGGTTCCTGGATAACAATGTAAGCTATTTCAGTTTCAGAGAGGTGACAAGAGAAGGGGCAACAAGTTCCATAACTTACTCTGTAGCCTTAACCAGTATGATCCTCATACACATGTGCTTGTGTGGCTGAAGAACAGGTAGAATTGGAGGGTACCGTTCTGTCGGGACCTTTGTAAAGTACTGGAACGTTTTCTCAACTATTGGAAGGAAATCACTAGATCTGAAAGTAAATGGAATAAAATTGAATCCTCTGGTATGAAGTATTATACCTACACACAGCATGGCAATGCATTGGATAACCTTAAGTTGTATAGCACTACATTGTATTAACTTATGCAAGCTTGATGTTGTGCAGTACTCTCATGTATATATGATGATGTTGGTTAGTACTATGCTGTATTACATTATCTGAACATGGTGGTGTCCATCAATCTAGTGCATATACGATGATGTTGGTTAGTACTATGCTGTATTACATTATCTTAACATGGGGGTGTCCATCAATCTAGTGCATATATGATGATGTTGGTTAGTACTATGCTGTATTACATTATCTTAACATGGTGGTGTCCATCAATCTAGTGCATATACGATGATGTTGGTTAGTACTATGTTGTATTACATTATCTTAACATGGGGGTGTCCATCAATCTAGTGCATATATACGATGATGTTGGTTAGTACTATGCTGTATTACATTATCTTAACATGGTGGTGTCCATCAATCTAGTGCATATACGATGATGTTGGTTAGTACTATGCTGTATTACATTATCTTAACATGGTGGTGTCCATCAATCTAGTGCATATATACGATGATGTTGGTTAGTACTATGCTATATTACATTATCTTAACATGGTGGTGTCCATCAATCTAGTGCATATATGATGATGTTGGTTAGTACTATGTTGTATTACAATATCTTAACATGGGGTTGTACAACACTCTATATGATGTTGGTTAGTACTATGCTGAATAACATTATCTTAACATGGGGTTGTACAGTACTCTATTGTGTATATGATGATGTTGGTTAGTACTATGCTGTATTACATTATCTGAACATGGTGGTGTCCATCAATCTAGTGCATATACGATGATGTTGGTTAGTACTATGCTGTATTACATTATCTTAACATGGTGGTGTCCATCAATCTAGTGCATATATGATGATGTTGGTTAGTACTATGCTGTATTACATTATCTTAACATGGTGGTGTCCATCAATCTAGTGCATATATGATGATGTTGGTTAGTACTATGTTGAATTACATTATCTTAACATGGGAGTGTGTAGCACTCTATTGTTTATATGATGATGTTGGTTAGTACTATGCTGTATTACATTATCTTAACATGGTGGTGTCCATCAATCTAGTGCATATATGATGATGTTGGTTAGTACTATGCTGTATTACATTATCTTAACATGGTGGTGTCCATCAATCTAGTGCATATATGATGATGTTGGTTAGTACTATGTTGAATTACATTATCTTAACATGGGAGTGTGTAGCACTCTATTGTTTATATGATGATGTTGGTTAGTACTATGCTGTATTACATTATCTGAACATGGGGGTGTACAACGCTCTATATGATGTTGGTTAGTACTATGCTGTATTACATTATCTTAACATGGTGGTGTCCATCAATCTAGTGCATATATGATGATGTTGGTTAGTACTATGTTGTATTACATTATCTTAACATGGGGGTGTGCAGCACTCCCATGTATATATGATGATGTTGGTTAGTACTATGCTGTATTATGTTATCTTAACATGGGGGTGTAAAGCCCTCCATTTGATGTTGGTTAGTACTATGTTGTATTTAATTATCTTAACATGGGAGTGTGTAGCACTCTATTGTTTATATGATGATGTTGGTTAGTACTATGCTGTTTAACATTATCTTAACATGGGGGTGTACAGCACTATATTGTATATATGATGATGTTGGTAAGTACTATGCTGTATTATATTATCTTAACATGGGCAGCAGTACATATTAGGTTTCAATGTGATGTGCAACACATCATTTTCTCAACAAATTTACCTTAACATGATGTTGTGCTGGGCACTGTTTCTTAATTGTTCCATTGAAAACCAAGCAGCCTGTAAGGATTCCTTGTCACCTTTGTCAGCTGTTTTTAAAGCTCCACCTACAAAATAACAGAAAATTAACAGGCATAGTAATTCCTTGCCACATGTAACATGAGAACATGAGTCATCCCATTAACATAGCACCTTATTCATATTCAAGTTTTAATCATTGCTAACTTCCAATGATCAACTAGGGACATTGCACTCACATAAAGCCATGTAACAGTACAAAATCCTGATCATGCTTTTCTTTTGATGTAACCATGTTCACATGGTTTTCAGACATTGACCTCTTGTTGACCTCTGCAAAACATAGCAGAGTTCTTGTACACACCGATGTGGTCTACCTATCAAGATCGGGTTTATCCAGGTTTTACTTTATGGTTAGTCCAGGTTTAACTTTAAGGTTAGTCTTTCAAAGTACTTGTTTATATATTGTGAGTATATTTTGTTCTATTCATGTAATTAAGTAGCCTCCTCTCCCTATCTCAACTAAAATGTATTTTGAAAAATAAACTTCAGCAAACTATGCATGCTGAAAGAATCTTAGTGTTGACTGTGGAATGAAGTCATAACCCCTTTACATATAACAATGTGATGGTTAAATCTTCATTTTTTTTTATTACTTTGAACACAATGATCCGACCTTGATTCCAATTGCCATTACACAAAACATCTCATGCTATAATGGCCCTCAAATAGAGTTAACCATGAAACTGGAACATCTAGGTTCCTCATGCCACAGTGGCCATAAAATAGAGTTAATCATTAAACTAGAATATCTAGGCCCTCGTGCCATATTGGCCATGAACAGAGTCCACCAGTAAACTGGAACATCTAGGCCATCTGTGACACAGTGTTCATGAAACAGAGTTCACCATTACACTAGGGCACCTAGGCCCCTCATGACAAAGTGGCCATCAAATTAGTTAACCATTACACTGGATCACCTTGGCCCCTCAGGCCACAGTGGCCATCAAATAGAGTTACCTATTACACTGGAGCATCTAGGCCCCTATTGCCACTTTGTCCATCAAACAGAGTTAACCACTGCACTGGAGCATCTAGGCCCTCATGCCACAGTGGCCATTGAACAGAGTTCACCATTACACTAGAGCATCTAGGCCCTCATGCCACAGTGGCCAACAGACAGAGTTACCCATTACACTGGAGCATCTAGGCCCTATTGCCACTTTGTCCATCAAACAGAGTTAACCATTGCACTGGAGCATCTAGGCCCTCATGCCACAGTGGCCATTGACGGGAGTTCACCATTACACTAGAGCATCTAGGCCCTCATGCCACAGTGGCCATCAGACAGAGTTAACCATTGCACTGGAGCATCTAGGCCCTCATGCCACAGTGGCCATTGAACAGAATTCACCATTACATTAGAGCATCTAGGCCCTCATGCCACAGTGGCCATCCGACAGAGTTCACCATTATACTAGAGCGTCTAGACCATCTGTGACATAGTGGCCATCATTCTTCAATGACAGACATCAAGACAGAAGAAGCCACCTTGCAGCTGCTAATGTCCAGTATGTATTCTATAGGAACCATAATTCACATGGAATTATCAAATCCAATGTCATGAATTATATCCCATTTTTGAAGTTTTCCCTCTAAAATATTCTGGAACATCTTAACAAAAAGAAAGCTACTCTGCCAATGGCATTATAAACAAAAACAAACACCAAAGCATTTCATGTTCATAACCATGATGATCAATTGCCATGGGAACATGAGGTTTTGTATAAATCATGTAGCAATAGTCATGTTGTTGACGGTCTAAATATAAAGAATAATGACTCAATCATTCTAAATGTTATTGATTCAAGAGACAAAGGCTGGCTAAATTTTGGCAGGAAAATGGATAACTGTGGTTGCTACTTCGTGGTAGACTATTTCCAGCCATAATTCCAGCCATAATTTGTAAGAGACGGCTCAAAATAGATAATATTTGATCAGGAATGATAACAATAAATCGCCACATTTACCTAAAATAGAATTACTTTCACAGTTTTGGGGTAAAAACACTCTGGGAATGGGAGAAAGATTTGTTTTTTTGTCTAAATATGATGAATTAATACAAATATTGGTGAGCACTAACAACAAACAATACTTGCACATTCCTTATATTCCTTCAATAGCTATTCAGTAAACGTGAAAAAAAGGGTTTCACTTTTCGACACATCTGTGGAGAAATTGCATCGGTATAAATCAGTAAAATTTTGAACATTTCAAAATCAACTGCCTTTCTACTGATGAATACGTATTTACCACTAAAGAATAGGTATTTAACACTTATGAATTTGTATTTATCATTACCGAATATGTATTTATTACCAATGAATGTGTTAACTCTTTCCAATCATTTGAATTTTCCTGGTGTGTATCACCCAGAAACTAAATATATCAGTACTACAGTACTGTCCATGCTTAAAGATCCATTAAGCTGTTAAGTTCGCAATGAAGTTGTCATTCAAACAACAACAAATGATTACCTTTTGCACCAATATTTCAATGCCTTAGAACATGAAGCGTTTCACCATTTTTTCTTTCCTGAATTACAGGTTCAGAGTGGACCCCAGTTACCTATCCCTTAAGAAGTGAAGATTTAGTTATACCATATTCACATGAAACCTTTTCTAAGATTGTAAAAGGTATTTATTGTTTTCTCTTAAAGAAAAGTTAAAGAAACACCTTGACAAATGACAATAGATGTTACTCTTACTCAATCAGCAGAAAAGCAGAGCTCTCCTGTTAGAATTTGAACTTGAATTTACAGAATATGTGTTAGGCTTGCAAAAGATTAGTGGTGGGGCATTGCAGTTTTTATTTTAGTCTAATACACATAACATCAGGTTTGTAGGAGGTTTATAGATGAGATGTTATCAAAACATGTGAAGTGTTAAAAGCTTTGTGTGTAATATTTTGTTTAACTTCCAATGAATTAGCTTGTGGACCTACATATCAGGTATTGATTTCATCCAAAATTGAATGTACCTTACTTTGCTTAAAATGTCTTCAGACTTTGACCACTGTGGACATCAAAACGACAATATAAACGACAAACATCCTTGACCTCCGTAATGAAAACAAGGATTCATGAATGGTCTACTGAGGTTCATCTCTATGAAATCGATTCAAGTTTCAATATTGGATTTATTGTATTAACTAGGTTGTCAAACTTTGACCTCTGGTGACCTTAAGTGACCTTTGACCTACACAACAGCATATTTGTACACACTCAGGTGCATCTAGTTTCAAATTAAGTATGTAGTTTATTCAAGCTTAAAGTTTGCAGATATGGAGTTTACAAGGTTTTCAGGGTCTTACACCTCTGTTGACCACTCTAGACCTTTGACCTCTATGAAAAACAACCTTCTATTACTCACTTACATAGATCCCATACCAAGCATGAGCTTAATTTAAGCTTCAAGTTGGTGTCATCATGTTTGCAAAATTTTCTGAATTTGAGCTCTGTTGACCTCAAACGACCATTAACCTCCAAAAGAAACAAAAAGGTTCTTGTACACAGTACGATGGTGCAGCATAGCAGGTATGAAATTGAGCCAAGCTCCGCTTGTAGAGCTGACATGTTTACAAAAAAGTTTATTTATGTTGACCTCTAATGACCTTGAACCTGCTTCAGGGTTATAGTACTCACTATTAGGCAGTTTCTACAAAATCACATATGAAGTTCAACCAAGCTTTACTTCATGAGATATCATGTTTAGAACATTTTCAGACTTGAGATGCAGCATTTTTGAGGTTTCCACATTTCCCCCTCTGATGACCCCAAATAACCATTGACCTCTCCCCAAAAACAATAGGGTTCAGAAGCCACATGCCAATTATAAAAAGTGCAGAGGTTATCCATCTTGAGATACAGTATTTACAAGCTAGGGTGTCACATACACACTCACCCAAACTTGACTGCAATAATGGATTATGATAAATTTGCAATGTGAGTATTAACTCCTTGTACCCTTCAGAGATCTATTATTAAGACAAATAACTGATACTACAGCCAGCCACAAAACAAAGTCCTATTTATTCATATGACAGTGCTGGCCTGCCAACCACCGTACAGACCTCCAAATAGCATACCATGAAAATGAGACAAACAGAGATGTGCTTCAAAGCAGTTTGAACTTTGAACTCTATGTGACTGGCTTGGGTTACCTACATCCTTAAAAGTGGATTGAACAGTTAACATTAAGACAGACTTCAGAGGTTGTTTCAAACCTCTGTTTTGCATTGGAGTAGAAGTTTGTGTCATTCTTGCCATATAGTGTGCACGCATAATTGAAGAACAACTCAGTCCATATAAATATGTTGTAACAATATTTAACCTAATTGGCTATAGTAAAGTGTGTGCAATCTATACAGACTACAAACTTGTAACAGATAACTTGGATCAATTGATCAATTCTATAATTTCACTTTTTCTGACCAATGCATGTTTCTTAAAGTCCTCTAGCTGGTTATGTTTCCAGTTACTAAAGATACAAAATAAACTCTAGTTTGAGATACAGTATTAATCTAGGTACAGTAATCTAGGAACAGTATTCTAGGTACAGTAATCTAGGTACAGTTATCTAGGTTCATTAATCTAGGTACAGTCAGGGATGTAGCCAGGGGGGAGCAGAGGGAGCGACTGCTCCCCCCTTTCAGTGTCGAAAAAAATGTTTAAAAACTGTTGTTTTTTAGCATGGTATTTTGTCAGTGCTCTTTTGATCTTGAATACTCGTCAGCTCCGTTAACTCGATCATAGTAACATTCAGGCCTACTGATTCAACTACTTACTTAGTTTGGCAGATGCAATTAGCTAAATTTAGCTAATAGCCTATTACAAGCCTACAGTTGGCCAATGCGTAATAAAATACATATTGCCTACCTAACCGCACTCGATGGAATGTCACGAACCGTATGCACAACAATGTCGACAACGTTCGTTCTCATCCGTTATATGATTTGTCCTAAGTTTTGCACGAACAGCATGTTATGAAGCTAAGCTAGCAATCGTACGTGATACGCACTTCCTATAAATGATTATTACAATGCTTATACACTGCAATGACGTTCTTTGTTTTTAGGCCACTGCACATCTGGCTGTCTTACAAAATATGAAAGTTTATATGTCCATCAGTTAGTAAATGCATTAAAGTCCAGACATTGGACAATAAACAAGAATCATCCTACTGGAAATTTTTTTAAAAGAGCACTATGATTGTCTATCTGATGTCTTATGTAAAAGAACATGTAAAAGAATTCAAACAGTTAAAAAATCTACTGATAATATGATATGATAATGATGAAACTGGCAAAACATTGCACCAGATCGCATCTAAGGACCTTCAATTGTTCAAAAATATCTCAAAGGGGAGGGGGACACCCTCTCCCCTTACAAAACCCCTCCCCATATCAATCGCAAATAGTGCTCCCCCCTTTCAAATTCCTGGTTACGTTGCTGGGTACAGTAATCTAGGTATACTAGGTACAGTTATCTATAGGTAGAGTAATCTAGGTAGAGTAATCTTCAGTAGGTAGAGTAATCTAGGCATAGCTGGTACAGTAATCTAGGCATAGCTGGTACAGTAATCTAGGCATAGCTGGTACAGTAATCTAGGCATAGAAGGTACAGTAATTATCCCTTCAGCTGATGAAAGAGGAAGATATCCTGATGAAATCGTCATTCAACTTGTGTGTTTGAATATAGTTCCCAGTAGTTCCAAATATATTTGTTTATAACATACCAACCAATTCCTAGTGAACTCATACTGAAAAGCATCCCTGTTTTGAAGCAGAATAAATTTTGATGAAAAACAATTTGATTATCATACATTTATGACATCACAACTGTTTTTGTCAAGTTTACTTGTTGAATGATTCCAAGGAACGTTGTAAAAATGGTTTTTTAATTTTTTTTAATGTTTATAAAATGAAATACAGACTGATATCATTTGAAAGGCTAGCAACCATCATCATATGTAAAACTTAATCCATTTTACAATGTACAGAAACTACTACATTATATTGTAGTACTATAGTGACATGATGCTATTATATGATTAACACACAGCCAACCTATCTTACCTACCATACACGTATCTATATAGAAGACATACAGACTTGATAGTTGTTTCTATTACACTGTTACAATGGTCTATTAAACTTACCAACTACTGCTGACCAACCCACTGTGTTATGGATTGGGTATAGCTGACATTAGATCGACAGAATGTTAATGTACATGTCTACCAATGTCCCTAAGTAACACCAATTGTGAACATTACAACAACACAAAAAGAAAACTCATAGCTTCAAGAAATATTAGTACTTGTTTCAAACATTTCTTCAAAAAACCTCTTGTTGATTGTATTTTTGAATTCCCTGACCTTTCTGTGAACCATCTATGAGTGGCTTGAATCAGTGGTTGGAAAGGTAAGCAAACTCCTCCACTCAACCCACAAACATAAAGTGAGAACCAGCAAAGCTGGTTTTGTTATTGGTCTCTCTTATGTGGTAACAATGTGGCTTTATCAATTTGGGCATACTTCACCACTAGTCAGTTTGAGGTATAACTTGATGATCAAGCGAATTAATTAGGCCAGTGGTCTGTTCAATGACATTGTGTTTACTGTAGGTAAATCTACAAATGTGAAAATTAACTAAATGAATGATTCTAACCCTATTTTTCCATCCACTTAAAGACTTATGAACAAGACAATGAAAATTAACTAAATGAATGATTCAAACCCTATTTTTCCATCCACTTAAAGACTTATGAACGAACTGTAATGCTGGTTCACAACATTAAGTGATTCTCAAGAGACCTTAACTTCAGTCTCCTTTAATAATGCTTCCATCATCAACCATACTGACATTAAGTTTAATAGTTACGTTAGTAACATTAACGTGTAGCATGTCCTTGAAAACTAACTGCCTGAATTCCAGGTCAATATTATCACATGCTTCTAAATTGGTTAATATAAAATTTAAAGACCAATGTGTCACTATCAACTGGTTATTTGTGCCAACATGCATTGTAGGCTGGGTTGAGTTACTCTTGAAACATTCAAAATTGAAAGCACAACAATATTTTTTTTTATGATGCTCAGGTAATATGAGAAGGTTGTTGTACCCTCTCAACGACAAAGAAAAGATGAAAATTCAGGTGAAATCTGTCTCACCAACACAATGAAATAAAAAGTAAAGCAGGTAAGATGATTATTTGGGTTCTTCTGTTAAATCTACTAACCTGTTAAATACCCTGTGAAGGTGAACCGCATCCAGTAGCCTGCAATCAGGTGACTCTCCACATGTACCAATGTGCTGGGTTCAAAGGTCAACCCAGTCTCCTCTTCAAACTCTCTCTTTGCACCCTCCTACAACAAGAAGAAACATCAAATGGGAAGATGGTATTAATAAGAACTTTATTAATTTCTAGATATGTAAAGTTTACTAATAAAGAAAACTGTTTTATAGACTAGGAAGAGGAATCTCAACCCTTTCAGTCATTCTCAAGGATTTTTGTTCTTTGAAGCAAGTAACATATTTAAGGGACAATTCATCAACCTTCCTCTACAGTTATGTAAATGGTGAACTTCACAATGAGAGGTTGTTTCCTTACATTAGATATTCAAGGCTCTGCAATTGAACAAAGGTAATAATAACAATGAAATTGTCTTTAAGTTTCCTCAAAACAACAAATATTCATCCTATCTTTATCAGAATGGCGCCCTCTTCTACAGAAATCTGTTCTCTATTAACGTAGCTGTGGCCCAATGAAACTACCAAATCAATTTTGTCATTCTATGTTCTTGTCGGTTCTACAGTTGTTTACTCTGTTTAAACTTATATTGAACACCTATACAGCAACATAACTTATAAAACTTGATTGACTGTTGAACACCTGTACAGCAAAGCAACATAACTTATTTGATTGACTGAAATATTTGATTGACTGTATTATTGAACACCTGTAACAGCAAAGCAACATAACTTATAACACTTGATTGACTGTTGAACACCTATACAGCAAAGCAACATAACTTATTTGATTGACTGTATTATTGAACACCTATAACAGCAAAGCAACATAACTTATAATACTTGATTGACTGTTCAACAACTATACAGCAAAGCAACATAACTTATAATACTAGATTGACTGAAATTCTTCTGACTCTTCAAAGTCAATTCTTTATACACAAGTACTTCTTGAAATCACTTGTAGGGACATAATAAGCAGTGTGAGTAACCTGTTTCAATATTGGATAATGGTGCATATCCAACTCATGAAAAATTCATGAATTAATTGTCTATACTTGCATACATGCATAAACATGATATAAATCACAAGATCTCACAAGATCTCAGAAGCTAAAAGTCCAAATTGCTTCCAAAATTTGACTTGACTCAAACCTCTGGATCAAGCCATTAAATCTATATGCATACTGCATATAACACAATGCATATAAAACAAGGGCCCTCAAATAGAAAGTATTCAATATATAAATATTACTGATAATTTTAACTGATCTCACTTAAAGAATTATAAACTGAAACTACTCAGCAATAACTGAGAAAGGTTACTCTTCTCAGGAAGGGTGGTGTATACATTCTGTTTTATTTGTGACATTAATATGCAAAAACAGCAATAATATCAGAATAGCATGAAGATGGCAGTGTTTCAGTTAACTCTAGTAAGTGGTTCTGATACAATCATTACAGATCTTACACTGATTACAGGTCACAGCAATACATGACCAAAGTTACTGACAAATCAACTCAAAAAATCAAAACAAGGGTCAAACACACACACTAAAAACTAAGGGCATATTAAAAACAAATTAAATGCTGGACTTCTTAAATGCTAGAAGTGCTAGAGTAATAGAAGTTTCATAATTGGTTAGAAAGAACACAAATGTGAAAATCATAAATACAACTGTTAAAAGTGTGAACTGATTCCACAAGCTTAAATTGATAGATTACCTAATAACTATTTTCTTTCTTGACAAATCAAAACAAACAGAAGACCAATATATTCCCAAATAAGCCAATAGATCTATTTATAAAGACTTACAAATCATTGAGGTAAACAAATTCAGCTACCTGTGTGTTTAACAAAGTGGCATTAATGACAGGCTTACAGATAACAAAAGAACAAGGGCCTTGATATGGGATCTCCATCTGTAACCTACTGAACTGATAACCAACTTTGCCAGCTTTATATGAAGCATCGTTTTGGTTGCACTACCTTTAATAGGCAGCTCTCTCAATCACATCTTCAGAGAGAACAGACTGTTTAGTTACAAGTCAGACCAACTTGGCAGACTTGAGATGTAATCTGAGTTCATGTCACTTACTGTAGTTTAACTCACTTTCATGGCATAATACAAACTTACAATTTACCTAAAATAGAGAGAGTTATCCTGTGCATAAACTTAATTAAGACTTTCTAGCCTAGAGTAAGCATTAATATGTAACAGAGTTAATGCATAAAACTATGAATGGAAGGCTGTCAACATCAAATATTCCTATCCAACAATTGCTACAAACATCAGAATGTGGGAACCATTGGTTTTTGTCGATTTCAATCCCTATCATACCGTCCTGTTAATCTGAATGTGGGAACCATTGGTACTTGTTGATGTCAACCCATATCATACCACCCCCTCCCCAATTCTTTCGATCCCATCCCCATTCTTTCTATATCTTGCAACACTCTAATTTCTTGAGAAATAGTCCCATGAGCTATCATTGGCACATCATGCCCAGAACAATATGTTGATTCCTGAAATGAAATGTGACCCTTATTACAACTACTTAAAACTTCCTGTTTTTAAAAAGTCTGAAGTCCTGGTATGATTGATGGAAGACAATATCTAAAATTGAAGCTAATAAAACATCTGAGAATGGTACATGCTGTCAGGATTTGCAGTTGAGGTGACTGGTTAAACCAATTTAACCATATCAATTCCTTTCTTTCTAAAATGCACACTAAACATTCTTCAAAATAGCCCTCTAACTGACCAACGCGTATGACTCATCACCTTGACCAAAAATCCTGTGGCTCTGTGCGGACAAGTTGTTTGGACTATTCCATTCATCAGGGGGGTCTTAAACGGTGTTTCTCTAATTATAGGATTGCATTAGATAAATTAATTGGTACTTACTTGCTTCAATATTTATGATGCATATTCCACGTTCATTTTCTTTGAAATAATAGTAAGTTCAATAAAATATGACGTTTTGAAAGCGAAACTCGGCTGTGGCGATGTAGGTGAACACTGTGCATTGCGTAGCTGTACCCTATTGCAGAGTACAGGATACACATATTACGTAACGGCGTGCCCACCGAAGAAAGCGAAACTTGTATTTTTCTTAGAAGACATTTGATTGGATTGTACTTGGTCCGATTGAAGATAGTGTCCAATGAAAATGAATTTAACATCAATGTAAAGTTAAGAAAAAATCCTTTCCAAAACCGTTTGAACTAAATTTGACAATGAATATTCAAGAGGATGGTTACGCAGACAACGTACGGCTATCAAATGGGGATTTTCTTCAGTATTTACTGTGTATTTTCAATGAGGGTTTTGAGTTCGATATTTATTAACCTTGCATCGTAAATCACCGAAGTCCGGTGGAATTTTGAACTGTATTGTTAAGAAAATAACAGAAATTTAGAGACAACACATTTCTCTGTTTAGTGCCGTTTGAACTAAATTTTTTCGGTATTAACTTTTCACGCTATGGCTGTAGGAAAATGGTCTATATGGTAAAGTCATAGGCCTAAAATTGCGGCGGTCGAACTCAGTTCGCGTGCCGCACAAGGAATGGCGCTAAGGAATTGATATGAGAATCCCATTTCATATACGATTGGATTTTGTGACGTCATAGTTAGTGTTTCTTTATATTTCATTCATCATATCGGGATTTAGGCTCTGTATGGATGTTACAGCATGGTAGTTTATTTGGGCTTAGGTCCAACGACATGAATGTTATGATTTAGAAAAGATACAATCAGAACATGTTATCAACATCTTCTCTGTGATTTACTACATACCATAGGTAAGTGGGGGGTTGGGTGGGGGGAGGGAGGGAGAAAATTATGTAAGAAGAAATGTAGATATGTTTGTTTGGCAATGAAATGGGAAGATCACTGATAACATCAGAGCACATTTAGGGCAGATCAAACTTCAACATTTTAGAAGTTCCTGCAACCTTGTCAGTCCCCATAACTCTTAATCTTTATCTCTAGCAAACCTCACAATGCACGTCACAATGCATGTAGGCTGTTCTTGACTGCACAGATCTAGGTGGTGGGGGGGGGGGACCATCATAGCTTCCACTATCGCACAGACATAACATCCTAGTCAATTGCTATGGCAACAACAGAAAATTTCCACTCAACAACAAATTCTAATTTTCATTACCATGTGCCCTTTTTCATTTCTTTTTGCATTAATGTCAAACATTTCATGACATCATGGGGTTGGAGATTGTACGTCAGCACAGGTCACATAGGCTTATATTCATGAATGTTTGCTGACGTGAGAGGATCTGTTATGATTTATTGCTGGCACCCTTCAAACCAGTAGGTTCCTAATCTGATTTAGTGACACACTCTTCATGTCCCTAGTTTCCTGATCTGTCATTACATCATATATCAGTATCTCTTAATACTATTCTATGGAGTCAACAGTAGGCCCACAGCCAGAGTTACGATTTGGAGGGGCACATCAACACATCACTGTCCTGGGGGAGGGGTCTAAGGGGAGGTGGTGTCCCCATCCACTTTGAGATATCTTTGCCTATCTCAGGGAGCTTAGATGCCAAATGATGTAATCTCTTCCATCCTTTTTCCCTTCATTTGTATTCCATTTTTCCTTTTATTATTGCGATAGAAATTTTGAAGAAAGAACAGAAAATGATAAAATTGGGAGGGGGGTAACTTTCCCCTGTACCACCCCTGTACTGCCCGTGTATCCCCCCTTCCGACTACAGTACATACCTGTTAAACAGCTCGTTAATGAAAGTTATGATAAAAAGAAGAATGGGATTTGGACCTTAACAAACAACATTGACACTATCACAGTCCAGCAAAAACTTATTAGTTTTCATTAAAAAAATAAGTTTCCATCAATTGATCAAAATTGGTGGTATTTATGCTATGTGCTCCATATACTGACATCCATCTGGTCATAGCATATCCTCCTTCAGAATCTTCAACTTTGTTCATAGGAATAGGAAAGGCCCACAGATCACCACCTACTTGTTCGGATATGATTTTGATAAACAATTCAACAATTTATTGCAATAATACAGGGACTGAGACCATGGAGATAGCAGAGAAAAGTAAAACCCTAACAAAGTATACAGCAATCGTCATGCAATTAAAGTGAGTAGAAAGCCAAGGTTTGACCAACTTACCCCAATGCAGCACTAAAGATCAGAATCACTGATCTTTACTTCATTGGATCATGCATATATATTAAATCAATCTTTATCAGGGACAGTATCAAAACATGTCTTCTTGCAAACAGAAACAGCATCACTAATAATTATAATCAGTTGATAACAACGACAACTTTTGTCAAATGGAAGTAGGATTAATATAGATACATCTGTAATCAAATTTGTCCCAGGTCTAGAATAATGTTTATAAACATCAATTCATAAACTAAACTAAGATTAAACAGTCATCCTGGGACTGAGACAACTACACTGTAATAGAGAAACTGGACTCCCATGCATAGCAGGAAGTATCCTCTCATTCAAACTCAATACAGTGTAGGTAGCAAATTTAATTGTTATAGTCTACATACTGATTTTATTGCTCAACTCTCTTGACATTAAACTCTCTTTTCATATGTTTCTGTAATCCTTGCTTGGGTGGAATTAAAACAGATGACATCATGTTCCACAAGCAAGTATTGATATGTAAAGTATTAGATTCCAGAGTTTACTGGTCAGCAGAGGGATGTCGCACACATTTTCATTACCCGCAGTTATAATATTTACGAATGGTAAACGAGCGCTCTCCAGGAACTTTATAAATGCTTTGAGTAAATTGAGTTACCTAAAATCTCACAGATCATGTGAGTTCTGGCTGGCATGTGTGTCAACTGTAATAAAACTTCAAACAACCCTCACAAAAAAAGGTGGTCAAAGTCAAAGTGGTCTTCACTGAGATTTGACCAGCAAAAATATGTCAGCTGGAGAAGAAGAACTATTGAAAGGGATCGAATAGTCAGCATGACAGCAACATATATATTATACACTTCATTCTTGTATGAAAATCAATTATTCAAACTGTAAACTAGTATATCACTAAGAGAGACTCAACTATTAGTACACTGCTAATCTACTACAAAAAGCCTGTGTTGGTGAATATGTCAAAGTTAGGGAGCCTGATGTTTCAAGCATAGCAGGATCTTCTTCAGAGTTTAACTGTGAAGTTACAGTCTTTATAAAAGTCTTATTTATATTCCTACAGTATCTGACTTGGTGCTTTACTATATAAAGATCAAATTGCCTATAACACCAGCTGCAAGATACTGAATTGTTTCAAAAACAAGACAATTTGATTTGATCATAACAGCAGATAGAACATTTGAAGCAGGAAGGGACACAAGGTCAATGCTGTTAATATTGCAGAATGCCAATAACAATTCAACTTCCTTTGACATATAAGACATACTGGATTTGCATTGTACATGATGATGATAATATGAAATAATTGCCTTATAAACCAGGTCATTGATGTCTCCATAGCTACCACTTTCAACCTATTCCCTTTGAATGGTAACATGCTTCTAAAACATAACCGATTGAAATACTCAAGCAGTAATACACGGTGAGTGTGGCAATGAACTGCTTCTACATGTCTCTCCCCAATCAGCATCCTCAGTCCTGTTAGCCATCTAATAATCATGGTCTAACCAATCAGCAAACAGCTACAGTCTCCTTCACATTAACCCTAACCCCAACTTTACAGTCTCACAAAAGTATTAATGTTCCTCTAGGCATCTTGAGCCCTTACCAGCTGAGTCTGTGACCCATTGACAACCCACTTTCTACCCCCACTGTTACTGACTGTTCCTCCTCTAAACAGGGTGCACATTGGCAAGGAATAACCTTCTTTGGGAGCAGTAAGGTGTCTGATAAGTGTCAGAATGGTTGACCCAATATGACCTCAATCAGACATAGAAAATGGGATCTGACTATCAAATAGGGTTCATTACACCAACCTCCCTTGGTGATCATGAAGAAAACAAACTTGATCTCTTAGTTCTTCCTTTACATGAAAACATCAAAGTGTGATGTTTATGTTTTGTGGGGATATCAAAGCTGACTTCTCTGGCATTTGACAGATGATTTACTAAGGAGAGGAAGGAATTTTAGTTTAATAGGTCAAAATGAAAGCATAAATGAATATTTTTTTCATTATTTAATATCTTAAAACAGAAGAGAAAGGTTATCAGAAGTATCACATGTCTACAATTCATGGTTTGAAGTTCAATAAACAGTCACTACTCAATATCCTACCATACTGACAGTGTGTAATTCCATTACCTAAAATTAACTTAAATATTGAACTGCACACATGTATGTGGGATCTAGTACTTTCTAACTGTGCATACTGTAGTTTGGCCATAAAATTACTGTAACTTAGCCATGTCATAAATGTACTGTAACTTACAGGAAAGCTAGAGCTACTAAAGAAATCAATCATACCATGTACTAAATTTACTGTTACTTCAGTTTAGTAGTTCTCATACCACAATTAAGAAATACTTTAGGTTAAGTATTATGCACAAGGCAATACAAAACAGTTTTGACCTACATTAAGAATTTACCAAACATAACAATTTGTACATCTTGTACTCAGTATTGAACATGATATCTTTTAAATCTTGTACTCAGTATTGTACATGAATATATATCTTGTCAGTGGCGGAGCTAGGGGTATTGGTCAGAGAGGGCTAAAATGGATCGCGGGAATGGATCGCGGGAAATGACCCTTTCTCGTTCCTACGGTACTCACTATATCCAGCACTATATGATATTGTAATCTGAAAATTAAAACTCAATGTGATAATTCATATTCCTCTTCATTTTTTGTACAGCTTCCTATAGATAATGTATATAGCAAACAACCAGTTCAAAATAATACACCAATTCAAACCTCAATCCTTAACAACCACAGCCTCATGCTTGCATTTAAACTGCTATAGAAAACCCTCCTGAGCAAAACAATTTATATCCTGTATGACAGCTTATACTTTCATCTTAAGTGTCACTTATCAATCACATTAGAGAGGCGGTGCCCCATGTTGAAACACTGCTATCTGAGATATAAGATGGATGATATATATATGATAAAGTAACATATCTTTGGGTTCTTAGAGTGTCACATCACCCAAACTATGGACATGATAATAATCATGTTCACACGCCCAGTGGACTTTGCCATCTTGGAGAATAAACTAAAATTGGTATGTGCGATGAAGTTTACAATATTATCTCTCGAAAACTACAAACTCGCTGACTATGAAATGTAAGGAAATTGATTTCACTGCTTGTCAAATGACTAAATGTGATTTAACAGATCAATAATAAAGGCGGGGTAGCTAGACTAAAGATCAGTACATGAAAAGATAAAGATAAAGGGAAGGAGTTCAGGGGAGAGGTGGGGGGGAGGGGGGAGAGGTATGTGACAAACTGACAATGTGGTGCAGCAAGGTGTGGATAACACATGCTATGTATAGTGCAATCCCTGATACTGTAACTGCTTGCTATGCTGTGTTTGTCCTTCGTTTAACCAAGCCTGAATAAGAGTCTAATTAATATATTATAATAGATTATGACAGGAAATATTCTGAGT
This sequence comes from Apostichopus japonicus, assembly GCF_037975245.1. NCBI lineage: Eukaryota > Metazoa > Echinodermata > Holothuroidea > Aspidochirotida > Stichopodidae > Apostichopus > Apostichopus japonicus. Next base: position 8,265,936 of record NC_092580.1, read on the forward strand.
TGGACAAATTCAGCTTTCATTTTTTAACACTTTGATCCGATCATTTCCAGCATGAATTACTTTCTTTACATTTGTCTGACAATCTGGAATGTATACTTGACTGTGTAGTAATTGTTGTTATATTACTGTCAGCAGTGCAGTGTACTGTACTGGTTGAATGTGTGCTCTTTGTAATTCACACACTGTCACTCAAATTAATCATAGGACTGACCCTTAGAGTAAGCTGCAAGCTGGGGATAAAGCCAACCAGAATGGCAATCATTCAGTTCATCCAGGGTTCATTTTCAAAGTGACCTCACAAGCCCTGGAAGATGTTTTCAATACCAGTAAAAGTGATGAAAGTTTATTTAAGTCTGACAGAGAGAGAGGCCAATTGTAGTGGTGTTTGAATTAGATATATGATCAGGATATGAAGATGTATGACCACCAGCAGACAGAGATCACTAGCAGGCCCAACATGGATAGGCTACTCTAACACTGTCACCAGCTCCAAGAGTAGGCTGGTAGACTGTAAGCTATAGTACCTATAGAGACACAGCACATGTATCAAACAAAATCAAATAGTAGTGAATTAGTTAGGTAATTTATTGGTCCTCCTCCTCCTCCTCCCCACCCCACCTGCCCCACTCCTCCCTTACCCCACTCCTCCTCCCCACCCCACCTGCCCCACTCCTCCTCCCCACCCCACCTCCCCACTCCTCCCTTACCCCACTCCTCCCCTCCCCACCTGCCCCACTCCTCCTTCCCACCCCACCTCCCCACTCCTCCCTTACCCCACTCCTCCCCTCCCCACCTGCCCCACTCCTCCTCCCCTCCCCACCTCCCCACTCCTTCCTTACCCCACTCCTCCTCCCCACCCACTTCTCCTCACTATGATGTACACATGCAATCATACAGGTGACCAACCACATAGAGTTATTTCCTTCCAGTACAAGAAGTCACTAACATCACAAGGCAGTTTCTTTTAAAGAAGTTTAAGGGACTTAAAAATCCAGCAAAAGGGTCGTTGGATTCAAAAGCCAGTGATATCTACAGGTATGTGCCCTAGATATCAACTCCACAAGTTCCTATGTTTGTAGACAAATTGAGCACGAATCTTGTCAAGTTCAGAGTCAACACAATAAAAGCAGGATTACTATCATAAAACCATACTGAAATGCTGAAGTACTTGTACCCTGTAGCACTCTACACAGTATCCCAGTGAACCCACTCGTGTGAACTAAAGAATTTCACCTTTCTGATTTGTACTTTGAAACCTAGTACTGCAGGACATCCTGGCAGAAACTTACTGCTTAAAGATGGGCAGCTTTAACTTTCCAAAAGAGTGTTTGTTGGGCTAAGAAAACTTCAATAAACAAACTTTCATTAGAACAATGTTTCTCTTTTCCAAATCTGATATTCTGTTCACTAAGAACATTTCAAACGATAATTAATATTCATATACTTGTCTACGTGCTGCATGGTGGGTTAATGTAGGTTAAGAAAGCTGAGCTGCAAGATATCACAGTATGAATGCAAGCTAACAGCAACACCAGTGCATCAGAGATTGTGCAATTGAGATATTATTTGCATTAACTGAAGCATTTACATGTAGTATGTTTACATCATATTGTGCCACATGGGATACAAGCATATCCTCTGAACTGTACCTATTCAAAATGTTTTCATTCAAGCCTTGTTTGTTCACCCTGGCAAGAAACAGAGGATCCAACATCCATCCCCTGGGTCATTCTCTGTTCAAAATCAACTTCCCAACGTGAATGGTCTTGCACTCAGGATCTGGCCCTGAGATCCCCCTCCCCCTCCCCTCCCTCCCATTCACACCAGGATAGATCACATTATGCTAATGGTATCACAAAACTATGTTCACCAAAAGAAAATCATAGCATAGTAGAACTCACAGATTAATTGTGGCTTCAATTTTGGAGTAGGCCAAGCACTATGTACTAACTTTACTAACTATTGAATTAATTAACAGACCTAGTAACTGTGTAAAGTAGCCTTATATGTAGTGAAGTATGTGCATCAACTAGAGTGGTGTCAAGCAAGCCAACTGCCCCTTATCAGCTAATTGCTTGTTTCAAACATAACTTTAAGGTTTAACTCACCTATTGTAATATAATATTAATGAATACTAAACAAACGTGTTGTGCTCAACGAAAAAAATGTATGATGAAAAATTTTACGTTACAATGACAGGTACTTTCTGATATGATAGTATCATCCTTGAAGCAGTGAACCAGCAAAAGGTCATTTTTCTTCAACTTGCAAGTGATTTGTCAAAGCAGTATATTCTTAAAAGAACTTTTACAACAATTCAACTGTTTTCAAAGTTCTGTTAACAGGCTGTACAAATAACGTTATTTGGACCATAGGTGTAAAATTTGAGTAGAGCTAATAAAACCCAATCGAACCGTGAAAAAAACAATAGAGATGAGAGTGCAGCGAACAACAGCTTAATGGCCAGCCCCTTTGTCTGATGGGTTTCCTTCCATAGCCAAGAGGCCATACATACACAACACACTCAGATGTGGAGTGACTGTTATTAAAAGGAAACTACTGCTGTAGATTTGAGTAGATATCAAAGCAAGGTTCAGTTTTCACACCGTTAACAGTTAGTTAATTCACATTCAACAGACCAACTGATACAGACAATAAACAATGTACAAACAGATATTATCTGGAGATTTACTGATGATTTGAGACACACAGTATATGCCACCTGGTAGTGTTTATTGAGTGGAGAAAGGCATAATAACCCAAGCTTGGAGTTCCTTAATTCAACCGCATGACACACCACAGTGAGGTGAACAATTCAATTTTCTTCACTTCATAAGGGTCCCCATTTGCCAATCTCCATCCCTTATCTTACATATATATATTGGTGATTACATTTTCAAATTTCTCATATCATAAGGTTCTTTCTCCTATGCTTCAGGTTACATTGTACACTTTCATTAAATAATCTATAGTTACCACACAAGAAATGACCTGGTTAATACAAGCAGTTATCAAGACAATAGGTATGGGTAACTCTTTTAGCAAAGCCTTATAATATGCATTGCTGTTACCAAACCCTCATTACACACACTGCTACATGTATACTTAACTGCTGTTACCAAAGCATTACTATACTAAGTGCTGTCATCAATGTTACTGTATACAGTGCTGTCACCAAACCTGTATTATACACAATGCTACTGTACATACGTATTGCTAAAATTGTACGCCTGAAAATATTGCAGTAAGATTGGTGCACAGTTGCATATTGACTATGTCACATGTGAGATCAAGCAGTACTGGGTGTGCCATGATGAAATGAATGTGTCAGGCTAGTGCTCCCATGGTGCAGGGCCACATGTTATATGTCCATGTGTATTTAGGCCTAGCTGTGCCATGCATGCAGGGCATGTGATGTACATGTGTCAGGCAAGCTGTGTCATGGTGCAGTTTAGGTGATGCCCATATGTGTCAGATGATGCACATACCTGTGATGCCCATGTGCCAAGCTAGCTGTGCCATGGAGCTGGGCCATGGTGGAGTTTCTTTTGATGTCTCGTGATGTCCATGTGTCAGGCTAGCTATGTCATGGAACAGTGCCTGTGATGTCCATGTGTCAGGCTAGCTATGTCATGGAACAGTGCCTGTGATGTTCATGTGTCAGGTTGCTGTGCCATGGAGCAGTGCCTGTGATATCATGTGACATGTGACATATGAACAAAGATGTGTAACAACCACTACATAAACTGTACATAATGCAGTAACCATGAATGAACAAGTAATGTCAGGAAATAATGTAACTATAACTAAGTAGGTGAGGCCAAGAACAATTTCCTTTTAATCTCTCTCACATAGAAACTGATACAAGAGAATAAAAAGACTGAGACCCCAGTTGGAGAACACTTTAACCTTCCCAACCATACCATTAACGACATGAACCTACAGGGGATTGAATCCCTCTACAGTTTATCTCCCACCTCTCCTCTTCCTCCTGTTGGTTTCTTTCTTCTCTCCACCCTTTGTCTACTAATCCTCTTACATCTATCTCTTCTTGTCTTCACCCTAATCATTAACCTCTATATCTGTATTCTTTGCTTGTATTTATCACCTGTATTTTCTGTTAATCATTCAGCCTCTGAAGAAGATCCTGCTAGGATCAAAACGTCTGGCCACTTACTTTTACACGAAGAGAATTTAAGTCAAAATATAATGCAAAATGAACATATATTTTTTTTTTTAGGTTTTGCAATGATTTTGAAGAAATGTGGTTGATCCCTTTTAAACACCAGCAGTGTTGCTACTTCAGTTATTTTCACGACATGTTTTATGCTTATTTTAGTGGTACCTGCACATAGCTTCAACCTCAACTTCATCCTTTGTCCAAGTTTTATTTTTTCTTTGTCTTTATTAAGGCATCATGTTCAATGGGATGAAAGGTTAAACTGTAAAACTATGTAAACCTATTGAGTTTTGGTAAGTTGTGAATTCTCAGACTTCAGATCTGAAATCAAGAAGGGATATTGGAATCTACGTGAGCGATAGCGTCTAGCTCATGGTGGCTCTTACGCTTGACAACTTTGAACATTCACATGCTGCCTTCATGTGTCAAATAAATGTGGCTTATTACCTAAATACTACCACCAGCATATGCATCGTAAAATATGAGGCAATAACACCTGTTGAAATTTGTACTGTTAGGTCAGACTTATTGGCTTTCGTCAGAGCAGACCTGGTTTTAAATTGGTAATTTCGTGCAGCCACCTGTGTCTAAACTAAAGGATAATTATTCATTTTAAAAATCCAGGGTTGTTTGGTACTATACCAGATGATATAGCAAAGTTTGATGCTGTATTATTGGTTCGGGTTAGAGACTGCTGGATTGGTTCAAGTGAAGTTTCAATACTAATGCATACCAAATCCCACTACAATGAAGAAAAAGAGCAATTATTTATGATAACATCAAAAGTAAGGTCACAAATGTATACATGAATAATATGTATTTTATAAATCAAATAAAATATAACAATACAATATAGCACACATAACATACTAAATGTTATATGTTACATAACAACACAAGTTTAATAGGTTTGGGAAGTACTCAGCACAATGCTATAAGTCTGTAGACCAAAGACAAGCTAATCACACCACTGCTTTAACCATCACGCCAGAATACTAGTAAATTGCGGGTATAGCAATGTATACATGACATGAACATAACTGAAAGTGTGTAATAATCTATGTGTAATGTAACTTACAGTGGGTATCGTTCACCATCTGAGTATGCATGTACTGTATTTTTCATAAACTTGATAAGCTATTAAAATATGTTTGGACTGAATCTTGATAAGATTGAGGTTATTCTGAACTCAGCTCAGCTGTAAAGGGGGAGGGGAAGGGAGGGCAAATCAGCAATGGGGAGGGGTCCTTCCATACAATAAGTGTGCATGCAGATTTTCAGTCTTAATTGCAATGGGTTCATTGTAACAGTCGGTCAGAAATAAAGGGGAATAGAAATGTGTAACACACAAGACCAGTACACAAAGTCTATGAGAAGGAATATAAATAGAACCCTGTGGAAATTTGTGATGTTGTTATCATTTAACGTCTGCTGATAAAGGAATGAATTAGTCACAAGGGAAACACCTTCAAGTTCTTATCTTGCAGAAGGTGCTAATTATCAAAGCATAGCTAGTGGGATTACAGAAGTGATAGCATGTTCATAGATTAGTCTTATCATAGTATACACATACAGGTAAGATAGGATAATCCAGTGAGATAAACCGAAATCTAACTTGGGAGAAGCTGCTCATTTTCTGCTAATCTCACATTTAACTTAAACTACTCAACCCAAGCAGTGTTTGCGATAAGTCACCTGTTTATTTCTCAAGTTCAGAAAAGATGGAAAAATCAAACTTTCCTGAATGCCAAGATTAAGATTCCTGTTAATGACTAAACAGATCACAAATGACTTCTGTTTACCTGTACAAATAACAGCACAGGTACAGGTATTACCTTGGATGTAGCATACTTACACTAGTAAGTATTGGCAGCTTCCTGCTAACACATTATAGCACTGGACCTGACTCCTTAGATAGCTGGCCCTATAACAGAGACTGGACCTGACTCCTTAGATAGCTGGCCCTAAACAGAGACTGGACCAGACTCCTTAAATAACTGGCCCTAAAACAGAGACTGGACCTGACTCCTTAGATAGCTGGCCCTAAAACAGAAACTGGACCTGACTGCTTAGAGAGCTGGCCCTAAACAGAGACTGGACCAGACTCCTTAAATAACTGGCCCTAAAACAGAGACTGGACCAGACTCCTTAGATAGCTGGCCATAAACAGAGACTGGACCAGACTCCTTAAATAGCTGGCCCTAAAACAGAGACTGGACCTGACTGCTTAGAGAGCTGGCCCTAAAACAGAAACTGGACCTGACTCCTTAGATAGCTGGCCCTAAAACAGAGACTGGACCTGACTCCTTAAATAACTGGCCCTAAAACAGAGACTGGACCAGACTCCTTAGATAGCTGGCCATAAACAGAGACTGGACCTGACTCCTTAGATAGCTGGCCATAAACAGAGACTGGACCAGACTCCTTAAATAACTGGCCCTAAAACAGAGACTGGACCTGACTGCTTAGAGAGCTGGCCCTAAAACAGAAACTGGACCTGACTCCTTAGATAGCTGGCCCTAAACAGAGACTGGACCAGACTCCTTAAATAACTGGCCCTAAAACAGAGACTGGACCTGACTCCTTAGATAGCTGGCCCTAAAACAGAGACTGGACCAGACTCCTTAAATAACTGGCCTTAAAACAGAGACTGGACCTGACTGCTTAGAGAGCTGGCCCTAAAACAGAAACTGGACCTGACTCCTTAGATAGCTGGCCCTAAACAGAGACTGGACCAGACTCCTTAAATAGCTGGCCCTAAAACAGAAACTGGACCTGACTCCTTAAATAACTGGCCCTAAAACAGAGACTGGACCAGACTCCTTAGATAGCTGGCCATAAACAGAGACTGGACCTGACTCCTTAGATAGCTGGCCATAAACAGAGACTGGACCAGACTCCTTAAATAACTGGCCCTAAAACAGAGACTGGACCTGACTGCTTAGAGAGCTGGCCCTAAAACAGAAACTGGACCTGACTCCTTAGATAGCTGGCCCTAAACAGAGACTGGACCAGACTCCTTAAATAACTGGCCCTAAAACAGAGACTGGACCTGACTCCTTAGATAGCTGGCCCTAAAACAGAAACTGGACCTGACTCCTTAGATAGCTGGCCCTAAAACAGAAACTGGACCTGACTCCTTAGATAGCTGGCCCTAAAACAGAGACTGGACCTGACTCCTTAGATAGCTGGCCCTAAAACAGAGACTGGACCTGACTGCTTAGAGAGCTGGCCCTAAAACAGAGACTGGAACTGACTCCTTAGATAGCTGGCCCTAAACAGAGACTGGACCTGACTCCTTAGATAGCTCGCCCTAAAACAGAGATTGGACCTGACTCCTTAGATACCTGGCCCTAAAACAGAGACTGGGACCAGACTGCTTAGATAGCTGGCCCTAAACAGAGACTGGACCTGACTGCTTAGATAGCTGGAACTAAACAGAGACTGGCCCAGACTGCTTAGATAGCTGGCCCTAAACAGAGACTGGACCAGACTCCTTAAATAACTGGCACTAAACAGAGACTGGACCTGGACCTAGATAGCAGGCCCTAAAACAGAGACTGGACCAGACTCCTTAGATAGCTGGCCCTAAAACAGAAACTGGATCTGACTCCGTAGATAGCTAGCCCTAGAATCTTAGTGAACATTGCCAGAGGGTCGACCGTGAGAGTTTGTTAAAGTATATATGATATGTTTGAAACTTACTACAAGTGTTTCGTTAGGTTCGAGTCGTCCAGCAGGGTAATACCAATGGCCGTGACAGTTCTTCTTAGCCTCTTGTATTAGCACTACCTCCCCCGACGCATTGAATACGACCGCAGCCACGATGATGCAGACATTACGACCCAGGCCGCAGGGATTGCTGCTGCCCGACGGTTTACGACATATGTCATAACGGGTTAGGGGTATGCTGGATGGTCGACCATTCAAGAGGTCCATCAGCGCTCTCTCCACTTCTGACATTCTCCACAAACATGTAGTAGGATGATGATGTGGTGGATTTATCTTGAAATACGTACAAACAGCAGCTGAAAAGATTACAAAAAGACCAGTCTAATAACCGAGCTGTTAAAGTTTCTTTGTAGAAAACTTAAAAAGTTAAGGCCAGAACTGCTGAAATTATTCTTGTATTAAAACTTAAGAGTTTCGGTATGAAATCTTCTTGGCAGACAAACAAACTAGTTTCCTATTCAACCTTGTATGAACTAAAGAAATACAGAGGTATATAGCACTTTTCAACCACACTTCACTAGATATTAATAATAATAATATTCCTTTTAGGAACAGTTTTCATATCCTATTAAGCTTTGAGCAAACTCAGACCAATTCCCTGCACATGTATGATAACGTATACTGCTTCTTACTGGTAAACTGTTGGAAGTCTATAGATACTCTCTTGTCATGCATCCACCAGTGTCTTTGGACATGTTACAATCTAATACAATATTGCCTAGATGTACAGGTGAATTTATAAGGATTCACAATTCTGGCCAAGTGCTCATGAGCTATAATATTCCAGGACCAATGAAAGCAGTTGCAACACCTAATTGAATATCTCACAGTGGGGAACCTTCTTTGAGTGACTGTCACTCAGAATTCACAGAATGAACAGGTTCAATCATTACTTCATACCTTATGCATACACACAGTGTAAGATACAGTATCAACATCCCCCAATAAACTTGATCTTAAAGTACAATTCTGAACAAACTGATCATAAGAACTTTCAACCTATGTTGACAGACTATTCAATTGATCATACTGTACAATAGTCACTAACATACATGTACAGTAGTGTCTCAATGGTTGGGTTTTCATCTGAAAAAAATACTTGATTTCACATAACCAGCATGTGTTCCATATTCATAATTATGTTCTACAAAAATTCAATTGATTGGTCAAGGAACTTGTGACAAGAAGGATATTAAGTACCACATATAAATGAACCATGGCAAGTTCACACCTTGTCAGGGTAATACTAACATGGTTGTACCATGGAAGCATTACCATGTCAGGGTAATACTAACATGGTTGTACCATGAAGGCACTAACATGTCAGGGTAATATTAACATGGTTGTACCATGGAAGCATAGCCATGTCAGGGTAATACTAATGTATTGTTGTACCATGGCAGCATTGCCATGTCATGGTTAGACTTACTGTACATGGTTTTACTGCTCCAGTAATTCACTTCTAAACCTTTCATCAGCCTTTCATTATTCATTAATTCTGTTTACTCTCCTTCTTGACCTAAACGTTAATAATATCAGTGTTCAAAGTGAACTAATTTCAGTTGGCAGATCCTTGCTGGTACAGATAACCTCATCCCTCTGTGAGGTACTGTAGTGCAATGGTTCATCATGTATGAATGTCTGGACATGAACAATAAGACCAAAAATGTCTGCACATTCACAAGAGACATCTCATTCTGCTCAAGGATAATCACATCTTTGAAGAGAGCCAGCCAATAATGCATTATGAGACAATAAAGACTGTCATTGTTATGAGGTGTTTGCCAATGATGGTAGTTACAAATATTGCTAGATCTGCTACATAATGGTCACAAAGTTTCATAATTTACAACACAAGTTTTAGGATTTCTTTGACAGTTCTTGAAGACCTATATTGGTGTTCATAATTTTGCAATGTCTATAAATATGAGTAGTGTACAATAAGACATACTGTAAACTGAGCAATATGATCTTCACTGAATTTCCATTGCATCCTATGATAATGCACTTTGTTCTACACATCCCTAAATCCCATATTACTCTCACCGTACCATTAACCAAAGAATGTGTGTATGTTTAAACAACTTTCCCTCATTATAGATTCCATTAATAATAACGCCAACAGATCCAGGCTGAATCATCCGTCTCAAATTAAAACTTGTTTCCACCATTTACACAGACAGAGGCTTTTTATATTGTAAACACAGAGCAGTAGTTAGTGAAGTAGGAGAGGAAAGTTAAAAGCATGCACTACAGTAGTTTGCATAGTTTGTACAGTTAGCTGATATCTGACAACAATTAGATCTAGCCACTATACTTAACATGTGTTCATATCAAGCACATGTGTATGGCAAGCCATGTGGGACAAACACTGCATAATATATCAGCGTATTAATCATAATTTATACGCGTATTAATTGGAATATATACACGTATATTATTAGCCAATCATATGGCTCAAATATATCCGCGTATTAATTCGAATATATACACGTATTAATTCGAATATATATACAGGTATTAATTCGAATATATATGGGGATTAAATCCAATATATGCACGGATTAATTAGAATATACACGAAAACACATTTCCGCTCTTGCTGTGTACTAATACCAACGATAAATGTTTTGGCGGGCTCGCGAGATCGCTTCATAAAGCGAAACTTTACACATGTACAGTACAACACATATATATTCGAATTAATACGCGTATATATTCGAATTAATATGCGGATATATTATGCGGTGTTTGTCCCACATGGCTTGCCATACATGTGCAGGACACTGCAGATGTGTACAGTACAGTTAATTGACTAACAAATTCAAGATATGTCACTATACAGGGTAACTGCCTGGGTCTTATTTGCAGTCGCATACATACAATACTCAATGGTAGGGTTGGATTCTGATAGCATGGTTGTTCCCGGGGTGCAGTAAAAGTATGCAGTACTAGTTTACAGACATCAACTACCTACTGTAATCGAACTCACAGGATCAGATCCACTAGACTGCCTTCTTCATACAAATACACAGTTAATAGAGTTAGTTTAATATAGTTATTTGTTAGCAGAGAAGTTGTTGGAAACATGAGTATAAATGCATGTCTCAATAACCACGGCAACCTATGTTATTCAAACGAAGTGTTCCAATCTTATAAGTAAAATGGTTCATTGACTCGATTTCAGTATTTCCATATATTTAGTAAGCTAAAACTGATCCAATGTACTTGAGAAGTTGAGAGGTTGCTCAACTTCTTCAAACCAGCAGTGTGGACCTGACCTAGATTATTTGGAGTAACCAAGGGTGCCATCATTCTGTGAATAAAGCTCAAGCAATATTTTATTTGCCATACTTAGGCAATGATACTTTGATAGACACTTTTATTTTACATGTTATGAGAATTGAAAACTTGCAGTACATGCACAGAACCAGACGTCCCACTACACAGAGACATAACATAAAGCAAACCATTAACTTTAAATCCTGTAAATTAAGGAATTATTTGTAAACTTTTTTGAATACATGGTCACGTTGCACTTTGAATCACAAGTACCATTTGTTCATTGTCCTAATCCTGCTAGCTAGAAATCGATCACAAAGACGACTATTTCACATCTAGTGCTTAACTAGCAAACAAAAGCATTCTGACCAGCAAAATCTGGGAATCTAACCACACCTAACATAGATGCCAGCATAAATAAAAAATAAGTGGTGGATATCAAGAACCAGCATAATTATCAATATTAAAATATCCTTTACTTGTGTGGCAAAGGTGACATAGGGTAACAGTCAGTCACAAACCACTTCAAAATACAGTACCACAAAAATAGAATATTTCACCTGGATATGACACTGCAGTATAATTTCTGTACAGTTAGGAACATGAAAGTACCATGTTATATACCAAATAATAAGAACACTCTAGTGATTAAATGTAAGTTAACCTTATATGCCGTTTATGCTGATGCTTGGCTTTGTATGATTGCTTGCATTACATACCTTTTTGCAGGTATGGTGGGATTTCATCCGTGGATTAATATAACCAAAATGATTTTGTAACTGTGTCTTGCTATTTATAGTATTCTAAAAGTAAAGTGGGTGGTCATATACTATAACTGGATTAAGAAAAGAGAAGAAGTTATTTTACCCTCAAATTATCTACTGTAATACAGTGTAAGTTTGGAATGCAACCAACTCTTTAATGAACAACAAGGTTTCGGTTAGCAACATTTACCCTTTATCAGTAACAAAATTTGCTAATCAGTTGCGGCTTCTTTCTTTGCCAAACATTATTGGTTCTGATTTGCTTGTTCATTCAAGTTTTTCTTTAGTCACTTTCTCTTCACAGTTTTTCAAATATATACAGAGACAGACATCCCAAAACTTTTGGTTTGGATATTTACTTTATTCAGCTCAGTTGATGGTTGTACAGTATTGCAAAGGTTACCTGTTCACTCTAGGCACAGAACACAAGAGTACAGTACTGTGGTTGTGAGGAATTGAAGAAGAAAACAAAAGTAAAATCAAGGATGCAGTATTTTGGTTAGGGAGAGGTAGGATACCTAGATGTGTGTTAATTCATATTCAGTTTCCATTCAGTGCATACAATACTGATACACACTGATGTAGAGCTCTGCGCTGTACGAATGATGTTTTGGAAGTGTAAACCACCACTTTGGTCACTCAAATTTTATAGTTCGCACAGCCTTAATCACAATGGCTGAGATTGCAACAACAAAACATAAATATTAAAGCTTTACTGTAGGTGCTTTTATAATGCTTCATCTATTTATTGGAATAACATAGAACTTAACTCCAACTAGGGCCAGGGCTCCATAAAACTTGATGAGTGCAAAGCCTGTTGGGCTACCAACAAAATTCTCATGGTTATAGCACAAAATTGACAAAACTTTACAATCTATGACCATACCACAGTGATTGTGGCTTCCCCACTTGCATTGAAAGAATGCTGCAACCTTGTGTTAAGAGTTGTTGTATGTTAAAAATAGAAAGAGGTGGACCATGGAATTTCTTTTAACTTCCACGAACAACTTGTGAGGAAACTCTGTTTACGCTATTTTGAGGAAACTGTGAGTGCAATATGTTTCCTCCCTTATCATGACTGCAAAACTAGGGAAATGTTATGGATGAACCATATTAATTACAGAACTGTTATATTAAACTGATTTAACATGAACATTTAGCAAATTGATTGTGAAACATGCTAATAACCTATAGGAATCCTCAACATAGTAACAAATCCTAAGACAGAAATTAGGATGGGGAGGTGGTTTCACATAAGGAGTGGGGGGTCAGAGGGGGGGTCATCTGCCCAAGTAGGTGACAAACATCTGTCATTTCATACAGTGATGTTCATGTTTTACTGGACATATTTTATTCCTGAAGATATATTTATCACATATTTACTATAGGCCTACATGCTTTGTGTTATGACAACGGTGCCTTTATAAACCATTATATGTTAGGCTATACATATTTATTGGCCTTTACATACATAATTTTTTAGGTTACAAGGCAGTTCAATAACTAGTGTTCTGGTTCTGTAATAGTATTGAAGATGTAGGAATGTAATTAGTCAGCTTGTACTACATAGCTCACTGCATTAATTCAAGCCACCTAAATCATCAATGATTATCTTGACCATTTAGTTCTGAATGATAAAATAATTGGGTTAACTGGCACCTTATACAGTTGAGGGCCCCACAAAATTGTACTCCAGCAATCTTGTGCAAAAAATTCTGATAAATGTGTTCCTTTTTTTCTTCTTTGGAAGTACAGTAGTAAATCATCAAGCAGTGCCACGATCCAAGTGTAATGTGAGATTGTATCTCTTTCTCATTCTGAGAGAATCTGAAATTTTACCAAAATCCCAATTTCCAGTTCTAAAGTTAAATGGCATTTATAAAGATCCATTTTACTGGCAAGAACATATATAAAGCCTTCCTTTACTCTCAGGAGTGGACCATACTTAGGTCATCTGTGATGTCAGCATGCATGGTAGGTAGATATTGGAAAGCTGTAGTTTCCCATTAAACATTGATTTGTCCTTTTTATGGTTGATAAGAATGTTTTCATCATTGCCAATGTTCTTTTCTTGAATTTCATCATCAGTAAGCATCTATTCAGTGAGAATATTATTTTCATCAGTGTATGATTTTTACAGTGCTGTAAACCATCCCTTTAATCTCATATCAAATTGTATGAAAGAAAGTATATACTGAGGACTTAAAGGGTGTGAAGACTCACACACAGAGAAACGTCTCATGCCAGTTATATGACCTAGTTTCGAATGAGGTGTAACAGAAGTGTTAGACACCACCATCGATCCCAGAAAATACACACACAGCTTGCTACCGTCGGTAATTAGACACTTGTGTACAGTCAAGATACAGCTACGGTCAATACCCACAACACAGTGTACATAGCAGTGATGGACATCTCAGGTCTAGATTAAAGATAACAAGGTATCTCGTTTCATTAAGTACTGTCTACATTTTGTAGCGACAAGAAAAAACTTTACTTGCAAGCAATGGAAAGTTAACTTTTTCAGAGGTTGGCACACGATTTGGGACGAGTCTTCAGTGCCTTTAATGTTGCTCAAAGTAACTGTTGGACAGGTTTGAAGCAATGAAATTTGCATACTGTACAGGGCATCATTTAAACTTACTGGTCAACAAGTCATGTACATGTAATGTCATCAATTAATGTAATGCACAGATACAGTACAGTATAGCAAGAACATAATTGTTACATCAATGTGGTGTTCACAAGGGTGCACATTGATTGCTAGCATTTGATTGACTAGGAACTAAGAATAATATGCTTGGGAGAATAATGTACTTAAGGTTTCAACTCCATAGAGTCCTAGTTTTGATGCAGTACTTATATCAACCACTTTTTCAGTAAACAGCGATTCCCGATGAAATTTACACATATTCTTGCTATGAAGTAATTTTTGGAATCTAGGCAAAGCTGCTAACTGAAGGTCAAACACCACCACGTAAAATGTTTATATTCCATAACATATACCTTTCAATGACCTCCACTTTGTGAAGCACTGTGTGCACACAATTTTGATGAACTACTGTATTTTCCGATCTGCTATTGTGGCCCACAGCACTGGATGATATCCCAAATATTATGTATACCTCTGCAACTTTCTTCACAAAATTAGGATCAAATTCTCAGCTTGAGAATTTAAACATTTCTTGGCAAGAAAACTTCTAATTGGATACGACCAAAATGACATATTTGATGTGATTGCTGCAATCCTTACAAACCTGGCCCTTAATATTAAAGTATTCCTCAACTCTTGGAGTCTTGGATAGGCATATGGCTATAGGCATCTAGCCTAATTCTAAGGAAACACTGGATTCCCTTTCATTAGAAGGTTATTCTTAGTTAGGCCTAAATAATTCCTTTATTTATGGCAAGATAACATATTTGAGTTGCATCAATACATCATCATAATTTCAGACTGCATGCCACAGTGCTGTGAGGCCTGATTGCTAGTTTGTCTAGCCTAGCACTATAGTACTGGACCTTGTCTGTGTTAATTAGTGGAATGAGGCCTATAGTCCTATACTGTAAATGTGTGGGGAAAAACAATTGTAAAAGCCTGTAAGTTAGTTAAGACCACTTACCACTCTCAATATTGGAATGATCTGTTACTTGAAGATCTGTGTTCATCTGATATCACATTGTAACTTCTTCCTGTGAGTTTAAAGTTATGGGAAATCACCATCCACTGTAATTGTAGCATATGTGGCTGGTCTCAATATAGTTAGTAGGCCTCAGTTAGTCTAGTTGGCTTGGTATAAAATTCAAGCTTTCATAGATGAAATCTAGCAAACAGCTTTAGCTTGTGTGGCTGCTAGTCACTGTTGTCCTATCTGATAAAAGTAAGCCTCTCCTCAGCCTCTGGACATATATGCTTCAGCACCTTCAATGTTGTAAACCCATACATAGGTGGTTGGACCGAAACTGCAGACGACAGTAACAAGTTGGCATAGGCTAGTAAAAGCTGCACAATATAGTACTAGCCTATGGGGAGTGTTAGGTGTTACACTACAAATTAACAACTGCCTGATCCTATCTTTATTAAAAGTTGTGTAGGTTATGTTCAGTCTACATCCAACAATAATAACGTTAGTGGGAACTTCTCTGACCGATGAACATACGAGATCACACTTGACAAGCACACAACACCGTGATCGAATATTTGTACTTTCAGTTCAGTTTCACGAGCTTACTATACTATAATTACAATGTTTGTGTCTTCAACTGCGATGTTATTGTGTAAATCTCTGCTTAGCTTCGTATGCTTTTGCTGATCACCGTGTTCAGGATAAGAGATATGGTGAGATACGTACGTTGCGAAGTACGCGGAAACGTACCATACCACGAACTATCTACAAGAAAGCGCTATTAAACACTGAAATATGGAATAGGTTCACATGTACTGCACATAACATACAATGCGCTTCAGTGACAGCTAAATATGGCCAATGATGTCATCCATGTTCCCCTTTTTACGGTCGCCGCGCACTAAATCCAAATCAATAACAGATACACAGTCACTGTTCAAGTGATGAAGCAGTTTGCTGCCACGGCTGTTAGCCTAAAAATATTGAACTAACATACTGAGATATGTCAGAGGGCCGGAGGTGGGGACTGTAAGATCACCTGGTTTCGACAGGGTCACGAAAATTCAATGCAACATTTACTCAGGTCAAGTGACATGTTTTTGGTAGGCTGGGAAGGCGTAGGAGCAGTGGCGGACTGGCCACACAGGCATTTGGGCAATGCCCAGTGGGCCGTTGGGATGGGGAGCCTGGTAAAAATTACAGCCCATTATCACAGTAGTTAAAAGAATACAGACCGGCTGTGTAGAAATATATTTTTAACTGTGGGAATCAGCTCATAAAAACACCATGTTAGTTAGTCTGTTAGTTTGGGCTATTGGCAACCTGCCCGTGCAAATGGATTTTATTTAGGTTTTTTTTTCAAGCATGTTGTCGCAAAATGCTTGAACCACTAAATAAAATCCAGTCTAAAACATATTTTTTTGTCTATTTTTGTTTACGTTTTTAACTTTCCTCAGTGTAATCAAGTGTTGTTTCTGGAAAATTATTTTTGGGTCATTTTTAAAGGATTATTGTAACCTACAAAATTGAGAAATCATAGCAACATTTTGCATCTAGGCATTCCTTAACTTCACAAAAATCTCAATGGGGGGGGGACACCACCTCCCCTTAGACCCCTCCCCCAAAATGGCGATCACTATGTAAGTAGCATATCAATGAATAATGGGCCAGTCTAGGTGGAAAATGCCCGGGCCGGTTTTAAGACCCAGTCCGCCCCTGGGTAGAGGCGTTGTAGTAGGGCTATTCTGGTTCCTTAGAACTTATGGAAGTGCTTTCTCAAAAGTATTTCACTCCAGAATTATTGGAATGGAAAACCAGCCAGCCTAGTAGCATTTACCTGCTGGCTTGAACATAATTTGAGCTACTGAGGTTTTGAAAAGGTTCGAAAGAGATATATCATGGAACATATGTGAGGAAGGGGAAGGGGGAACTTTATTTAAAAACAAGATTCAAATCAGAGATATCCATCTCTGTCTGTCCCTCAAGTTTGTGCCCCCCCCCCCCCCTTGTATTGCTCTCCCTGCACGTATACTCCCAGAGTCACTGGAGCAGTTCTCTTTGAAGCAAAAAAGACAAAAGATATCTAAGATCATAGAACCATTATTCAAGAAAAAATCAGATACAGTAATTTACCTTTTGAACAAGATAATTTATGTTGTACATATTCATTCAACAGTTTTCATTCTGTACAGAAAATCTCTTGATATTAAATATTGAACTTTATCTACAGTAATGCATAAAACATATAACTTGCAAGTTTAAGGATATTTTGCACGTAATACAAGACATATTTTTCAATTTTGATTTTATCTTATCATAAAATATTGGCAGTTGCAAGCCCCTTGAAAAGTGATAAGAATCCAATACATGCAGTGATGGATAAGCTGGGATGAGGCTGGTGAACACAACAGAGGAACCAGCACAGGAAATGTGTCCAAACTATTATGAAAAACCCCTTTGATAGCTTGATAGTGTCCTATGCATACCCTTTTCCATTTTTCTAATTCAAACTAATGCCTGTACGCTCCCCTGATCCTTTCAATTAGGAGTAGGAGTATGCCAATGGTTGATGCTGAGGCATAAACCCTTACCATACATCTCTTAAATCCGGTGTTTTTGTGTGTCCTCTCTGTGATGTTTACTTGTAGCAGTTATTAAGTATATGGAGTTTGTGAACCAAGTTCAAAGGCGTGGAGATAAATAGTGAATTAGGTTTAACATGATATTTGTTGACTAAACCATTCATTAGGTAATGACAGAGGTACATTACATGAAGATGTGTCCATTCAATGTGCAAGATGGCATTTGTTAGACATATTCTTGTAAATCCATATCTGTACTCTGATATAGATGTTATACTCCATCTATCATTAAAATACATCAATTAATATAAAGAATGAAAACAGTAGTTCTTAATTTTATTTTCACCATCAAGTTCTAGTAGCTTGAAACCAAAGTGCAGATTAAGTATTCCATGATTTTCCTTAAACTCAAGCCCTCTTGGCCACCATCAAACTCTAGTAGCAGGAAACCAAAGTGCAGATTAAGTATTCCAGGATTTACTTAAAACTCAAGTCCTCTGGATCAAGAAATAAGTACATAAGTCATTACATAAGTTACAGCGTATTTTACATAAATAACAAAACTGATAAACAGCAATTGATTGATTCCCTGAAACCATTGCTTGTTTACTTTCATTTAAACTAGCTGAAAAAGGGGCAACCTATGACAACATCATAATATGGTGGATGCCAAGGGATTTATTTATGTCTCTATCCTCATGGAGCAATAAAACAGCTGACATTTCAAATTAATGATTGGTAACTGCTTTCCATTCATTCCCCTCATAATGAAAATAATTAAAAACCTTGGTTACCATGGAAACAGCAAATACATATGATTGAAACAGAGTTGGGAACAATCCTGCTGAACACCAAAGTCTTTCCCCCAGTGGAATTATAGCGTTTATAACTAACATGAGTTGAGACATACAAAGTAACAGAAATAACTGCATTGTAGACAGAAATCATACTAGATCATGTCATAGCAACAATTTCTCTTACGATATTCTAAAACTGGCGATATGTTCCAACCTTGCACCTGGCAGTAGTTTGATAAAATAACAAGGATGCTGGCCTGCAGAAAAGAAAATACTGTAATAGGAATCCCAGCCAGAATAAACTCATGGAAATAGAATTTAACTTATACAATGTGTCACCGACGAGATTAAGATTAATCTAAAACATGCAAAACAGATCAAATATGATGACAAAGAACAAATGTTTGATCTTCATATCGGCGGAAGAGATCATTATCTGCTGGTTTGCATTTGAGGAATTAATATCCTAAAATATTTATTATTTAATATGGGAAATCTACTTTGGAAGTCAGAACAGAACCATATTACTTACAAAAGTACTTACAAAACTATTAACAGATGTCAAGGTATGCTCTCTGTATTCAAAGACTGGAAGTTACTGAGCACTGTTATAGCCAATCTGTGAAGACCTTAGTTAGCTACAAATTGCTAAGTTAACAAAACAGCTTCCAGGATGTTCGTACCACTGCTCACCTCCACACACCCCGCCCCATCCCCACCTCCTCCCCCACCACACTCAAATTATTCCCAGAAAAGGAGTTAAAATGGGGCAATTCTCTGCTTCAGAGAGAGGACATGTTTTGAGTGTGACAGTAAAATGCTTGCTAATGTTTGAGCATGAGTGACCATTATTTGAGCTTCTAGCATATCAGAGGGCTTAAACTGATGACTCTTCATCCTATTCATGGACCTGTCTTTTGCTGCAGTATTTATTTAATAATAATCATAATAATATAATAATAACATGTTTGTATGTTTGCAAGTATGTATGGTTGGTTACTTATACCGAGGCAAGACTTAAAATGATTAGACAATGAAAATGTCTGAGTAGAAAATGTTAGGGAACTCCCTGGTTTGACTAAAGCCTGAGTAATATTCAGCTGAATATATGAAATTATTCCTTACTCATTATAACAAAGACATGAATAATGTTATTACTTTTCTTCAGTTACAAGAATTAGAGACTAGATTGTGCATAATGACATCAAGCATAAACATTGTTCCTGCAAACAGCACCATCCTTTTCCCATGCATGTAACTGTAGTGTGAATTAATTGATATTTATGTTGAATAAGCTCACATAAACAGCACAAAGTATCTGCAAAGTCCATCATTATCAACATCATGATCAGAGTCACTTACTAATGAAATTTTAAGTAAGTACGACATCTTGACATCTTCTATTTCATCAGATGTGACAAAGCTGGCCCACACATGCACAAAAGATAAAACCATGCAAGTCATATTTTTAGCCAAACTTTCTCTTACTGCAAACACAATTCAATTCTTTATAATCATGTCTAATGATGCTATGGTAAGATGCATAATTTATTATCATGTATATTATGATGTATAATGATGTTATAGAAAGTTGCATAATAAAGTCTCTTCAGCTATTTGTTTGATCAGAGCATTGAAGGCAATACTGAGCATCTTTTAAGCTGGCTTGTCTATCAGCTTTGATATTGAGCAGGTAGATTCTTCAATCAGTCTATAATCAATATATGTACCTATGAAGGTAGAGGTGGTCAGCACAACTGGTCAATTAGGTTTACCCCTGAGCAGACACTGTGAGGCTAAGATTTGACCTTTAGGGTTATCATATTATCACTGAGCAGACACTGTGAGGCTAAGCTTTCATCTTTAGGGTGATCATTTCATCACTGAGCAGACACTGTGAGGCTAAGCTTTCATCTTAAGGGTGATCATTGTATCACTGAGCAGACACTGTGAGGATAAGCTTTCACCTTTAGGGAATTATTTCATCAATGAGCAGACACTGTGAGGCTAAGCTTTCATCTTTAGGGTTATCATTTTATCACTAAGCAGACACTGTGAGGCTAAGCTTTCATCTTAAGGGTGATCATTGTATCACTGAGCAGACACTGTGAGGCTAAGCTTTCACCTTTAGGAAATTATTTCATCAATGAGCAGACACTGTGAGGCTAAGCTTTCATCTTTAGGGTTATCATTTTATCACTAAGCAGACACTGTGAGGCTAAGCTTTCATCTATAGGGTATTATTTCATCACTAAGCAGACACTGTGAGGCTAAGCTCTCCTCTTTAGGGTTACCATTTTATCATTGAGCAGACACTGTGAGGCTAAGCTTTCACTTTAAAGGGTTATCATTTTATCATTGAGCAGACGTACCCCGTGAGGCTAAGCTCCTCTGAAGGGTTATCATTTCATCACTAAGCAGACACTGTGAGGCTAAGCTTTCACCTCACTGAGCAGACACTGTGAGGCTTAGCTTTCACCTTTAGGGTTATCATTTTATCACTGAGCAGACACTGTGAGGCTAAGCTCTCTCTTTAGGGTTATCATATTATCACTGAGCAGACACTGTGAGGCTTAGCTTTCACCTTTAGGGTTATCATTTTATCACTGAGCAGACACTGTGAGGCTAAGCTTTCATCTTTAGGGTTATCATATTATCACTGAGCAGACACTATGAGGCTTAGCTTTCATCTTTAGGGTTATCATTTCATCACTGAGCAGACACTGTGAGGCTAAGCTTTCATCTTTAGGGTATTATTTCATCACTAAGCAGACACTGTGAGGCTAAGCTCTCATCTTTAGGGTTATCATTTTATCATTGAGCAGACACTGTGAGGCTAAGCTTTCATCTTTAGGGTTATCATTTTATCATTGAGCAGACACTGTGAGGCTAAGCTTTCACCTTAAAGGGTTATCATTTTATCATTGAGCAGACGTACCCTGTGAGGCTAAGCTTTCATCTTTAGGGTTATCATTTCATCACTAAGCAGACACTGTGAGGCTAAGCTTTCACTTCACTGAGCAGACACTGTGAGGCTAAGCTCTCTCTTTAGGGTTATCATATTATCACTGAGCAGACACTATGAGGCTAAGCTTTCATCTTTAGGGTTATCATTTCATCACTGAGCAGACACTGTGAGGCTAAGCTTTCATCTTTGGGGTATTATTTTATCACTAAGCAGACACTGTGAGGCTAAGCTCTCTCTTTAGGGTTATCATATTATCACTGAGCAGTCACTGTGAGGCTAAGCTTTCACCTTTAGGGTTATCATATTATCACTGAGCAGACACTGTGAGGCTTAGCTTTCACCTTTAGGGTTATCATATTATCACTGAGCAGTCACTGTGAGGCTAAGCTTTCACCTTTAGGGTTATCATTTTATCACTGAGCAGACACTGTGAGGCTAAGCTCTCTCTTTAGGGTTATCATTTTATCACTGAGCAGACACTGTGAGGCTAAGCTTTCACCTTTAGGGTTATCATATTATCACTGAGCAGACACTGTGAGGCTAAGCTTTCACCTTTAGGGTTATCATATTATCACTGAGCAGTCACTGTGAGGCTAAGCTTTCACCTTTAGGGTTATCATTTTATCACTGAGCAGACACTGTGAGGCTAAGCTCTCTCTTTAGGGTTATCATTTTATCACTGAGCAGACACTGTGAGGCTAAGCTTTCACCTTTAGGGTTATCATATTATCACTGAGCAGACACTGTGAGGCTAAGCTTTCACCTTTAGGGTTATCATATTATCACTGAGCAGACACTGTGAGGCTAAGCTTTCACCTTTAGGGTTATCATTTTATCACTGAGCAGACACTGTGAGGCTAAGCTTCACCTTTCAAGTTATCATTTTATCACTGAGCAGACACTGTGAGGCTCAGTTGAAAACTGATCCAGAATAAAATGTTATGAAGATCAATTGTAGTGAAAAATTCACCTGTCTGGAGGGAATGATGCCTTCACACACTTTTAAGATATGTTACTTTGACGTAACTTTATGGTGTCAAATAATTCTGTATAAATTAATTCTTATCATACAAGTTATTATGAACCCACATGCTTAGTATTTGTTCGTATATGCCAGAATGCACAACTACAATCCCCACATGATTCTCCTACAACATTCCATCATTCCTCTACACCATTCTTCTCCTACATCATTCTCAGTTCGTTCCTGCAACATCCTGCCATTTCGTCAAACTGGTTGTGCCTAGTTGCCGCCACTCGTCTTTTGTGATACAGAGATTGTCAAAGGCTGATAATGGTGCCAGAACGCAGGCCCCATGATATGCTGCATGATATCTCTCTGTGGATGCATGAACCTGAAGAACAAGACAACATACACATTAGATTAGATCATAGCTCAGCTACTGCATAACCTGGTGGTTGAGGACATGTTGCAATTCTTTCAATTCATTCAACAGGATATGAGTTGAGGAAGCAGTGAAAGGAGGAGGAGAACAGGAAACGGAAATGTTTAGTGGTTACGATGTCTATACATAGTAAGCAATACATGTTCATATCAATGAACTTGGGCACACCAAAATGAAGAGGATTATCTATTGACTTATGAGGCAACATATAAAGAAAGGTATCAGGAATCAGTTATCCTGTTGACAAAGCATCAACAATTTAATTCACTGGGAAGGATTTTCCAGTACAGGATTTTAATTCCAATTCCGAATGCTAATCCCTTTTAAGATTATAATAATAGTTATCACAGACTGCAGAGCTCTACATGAGATTGTTTGAATGCATTGGGAAATATTTTGACAAGTACAAGTCATCTGATATAAAGCACAAGTTGAGATCAATTGAGGCAATCTTTTGAAGCCTTGAGCCAATTTTTCCACCATTTCAGATAACCTGTTGACCTGTGAAGCTCAGCAGGTGAACCTGGATAAAGGCAACTTGAGTGTGCTTGAAGTAATACTACATATCAACTTTCCTTGAACTTTCCTGGATGATAGTATGTTCTATTAAAGTCACTTACACACACACGCCAGTATGACTGCAAAGGTTACTGAGCCTTCAGCAAAGTGAAAGCATTCAAATGAATTGCATCCAACTAATAACAATCAGTGAAAGCAGTCAATGAATTGCATCCAACTAATACGAATCAGTGAAAGCATTCAATGAATTACATCAAACTAATACGAATCAGTGAAAGCATTCAATGAATTACATCAAACTAAATACCAATCAGTGAAAGCATTCAAATGAAATGCACCCAACTAATAACAATCAGTGAAAGCATTCAATGAATTGCATCCAACTAATACGAATCAGTGAAAGCATTCAATGAATTACATCAAACTAAATACCAATCAGTGAAAGCATTCAAATGAAATGCACCCAACTAATAACAATCAGTGAAAGCATTCAATGAATTGCATCCAACTAATACGAATCAGTGAAAGCATTCAATGAATTACATCAAACTAAATACCAATCAGTGAAAGCATTCAAATGAAATGCACCCAACTAATAACAATCAGTGAAAGCATTCAATGAATTGCATCCAACTAATACGAATCAGTGAAAGCATTCAATGAATTACATCAAACTAAATACCAATCAGTGAAAGCATTCAAATGAAATGCACCCAACTAATAACAATCAGTGAAAGCATTCAATGAATTGCATCCAACTAATACGAATCAGTGAAAGCATTCAATGAATTACATCCAACTAAATACCAATCAGTGAAAGCATTCAAATGAAATGCACCCAGCTAATAACAATCAGTGAAAGCATTCAATGAATTGCATCCAACTAATACGAATCAGTGAAAGCATTCAATGAATTACATCAAACTAATACGAATCAGTGAAAGCATTCAATGAATTACATCAAACTAAATACCAATCAGTGAAAGCATTCAAATGAAATGCACCCAACTAATAACAATCAGTGAAAGCATTCAATGAATTGCATCCAACTAATACGAATCAGTGAAAGCATTCAATGAATTACATCAAACTAAATACCAATCAGTGAAAGCATTCAAATGAAATGCACCCAGCTAATAACAATCAGTGAATCAATCAAAGTCCATGAAGATGATCAGAGTTGATTTAATGCATTCCTACAATTCGTCTACTGCTCTTGTTTGAATTTACATAATCAAATTAGGAAAATAGGGTATTAAGGATATGAAAATGAAAATGAAACAAAGCTGAAAGCAAAATTTATCAATTGAGCAAACAGCAAGGCAAAAGAAATTGAAACTTCCAGCATAATGCAGAACATGTCCAGTGACTCTCTGTACTGTGTCAATGAATTCATTCTTTGATAAAGAATACTAGGGAAGTTTACTTCCGGAACAACCCGGAAAAATAGAGCATCTGGACGAGGTTTTAAAGTTGAGTATTTTGATAAGTAATCATGCTATGTTAACATCCTGGTCTGGTTGACTTAAATCAATACATCTGTCATATATGTGTATGAATTATTACAATAATATGACGGAAAGGCAAACAGGAGTTAACAGCTAGCAGGAAATGACAGGTCAATAAATAAACTCAGCTACATCTAACTTCCCTAATAATGTAATACTGAGTCAAGGACAAATATGAGCAATGACTTGAGAGGCAACAAAGTAATCTTTGGTCACATAATAACTTGTGGGTAAGGTGACACACTTATGAAATGAAAAAAAAACATAAAATATGTATACTTTTGTAGCGTTTGCAAAGTTGATTTCAACATAACAGATGGACATAGACATGTAGAAAATTCTGATCTTTCAATTGGCCATAAAACTAATGTAATATTCACATTTTACAGTCCTGAGTAGGTATGATTGCTCGAGAGTTGAGACCCCAAAGATAAGGTACAAAATGTCATTGTGGACTTCTTTATTTTATGCATACCTCTAAATATTTGAAACTCATTTTAGACCAGTAACGTTGTTGGAACAAGACTAACTACAGCTACAGCTTTAGTTCCTTTAACCAATACCTATTATGTAATCATTCTAGACATGAACCACAACTTATTATATTATGCCAAAGGAACCTTGGCAGTACAGAATACCTCCAACAGCTTCCTCAAAACATTCAGCAGCTAAAACTATCACAGCAACAGCTACTTTACAAAAACCAGTAACTTACCCTAACACTATTTCCTTTAGGCAACAATTTCACAAGTTCACTTCGTAGCCTTTCTGCAAGTCCAGGCAGTTGAGTAGTACCCCCGCACAAATAAATGTTTCTATGAATGAAAAGTTACAAACAATTAGAGAATAATATCAGCAAGAATATTCTGATATGGTGATTGAAACAAGGAAACATTTGACCACTGACAGAATGCAATACCTAAGGCTTCTTACCTGCTCCTGCTGTCACTAGAATACCTGCTACTGTCTTCCTACTTACATAAACTCATATCAACTCATGCAACTGAAGTTTCAGATGGCAAGATAATTCTGAAACAATTACAATGCATTGAATAATTATAACTCAGTAACATAAGTAGGAATAGTTAAAGGCACTGGCATAAAAATTGCAGTTTAAAGTCTTGTTCAAGGCTTAGTCCCCCTCATACGACTTTACAACATTAATCCCTAATCATTAGTATAACTTGTTACACCCACACCAAAGTGTGCATAATCCCTCCTGGGTACTACAGCACACCACATCTAAGTGTCTCCTGGGGGACATCCCACAGGGTGTAGCCACAAATTGGCAGATGCAACTATAATCACAAGTTAACTCCCCATTTATACATCTGGGTGAAGAGAGGCAATAGAGATTAAGTGTAAAAGGACACAGCGTAATGATCCGGTCAGGACTCGAACCTGTAATGCTTAACCACAATTACTGCATAGATATGTAACAGTACTTTTTAACAGTACTTCATATCTGTAACAGTACTTTATATATGTAAAAGTACTTTATATATGTAACAGTACTATATATATTTAACAGTGCTATGTATGTAACAGTACTATATGCAACAGTACTTAATATATTTAACAGTACTATAGATGTAGCAGTACTTTATATATGTAATGGTACTTTAGATATGTAACATACTTCATATATGTAACGGTACTATTTAACAGTACTATATATATATGTAACAGTACTTAATATATGTAACAGTACTATATATATACTATATATGTAACAGTATTATTTGCGACAGTACTATATATATATACATATATGGAAAAGTACTTTATACATGTAACAGTACTTTATATATGTAACAGTATTATATATACTTAAATATGTAACAGTATTATGTGTAACAGTACTATGCATATGTAACAGTACTTCATATGTAATAGTACTTTATATATATATGTAACAGTACTTTATATATATGTAACAGTACTATATATATGTAACAGTACTATATAGTATTATGTGTAACAGTACTATATAGTATTATGTGTAACAGTAATATATTTATGTGACAGTACTCCATATATGTAATGGTACTTCATATATATGTAATAGTACTTTATGCATATGTAACAGTACTATATATATGTAACAGTACTTTTAAGACTTCCAACCCTAGTATTTGTAGTTGGTGAATCTTCAGCAGGTGTAAATTAATTGTAATTAGAAAGTTTGTACTTGGTAAATGGTGCCTTGATAGATAACAAGGCCACCACCAGTAGAATTATATTTAACATAATGAAGTAAAACGGAGCAGAACTATGGGTCATAAGTTATTAAAATTCACATGACTGAACCATTTTACTGCAAGTTTAGACTACCAAAACTTATCAGTAACTGAGATCTTCCACCTGTTTTGGAGTTGCCATATTACAGTACATCTAGTTTTTTGCTAGATGCAGAACAGTTATTCTTCGGACGACAATTTATTTTGACAAATCGTGATTTCTTTTTTGGTTATAATTTGGTCCTGGACCACCCTATGAACTTCTTCATTTTGCATTGTAAATATTATCTGTATATCTGTAAGCAGAATGAAACTCTTCCTTCAGTTAATGACTTTTATTATAGAATGAAGTTTGTTATGAAGGTGGAGTCTTGTATAAATTCGAAAAATGGTTGTACAAAGAATGCGAAGACAAGATTCAGTATGTTGAAAGATCTGTTTAAACATATCCCCGCAATATTAGGGAACTGATATTTTACATATGAACAAATATGCTAGATATGCTACTAATATGTCCACTTTTAGAATATCTGTTTAACACAAGTTACATTTTGCTTATTATTTGATTATAATTGTATTTATGTATAACCTATGTTATCTATTAATACTAATAGTTATAATATTAATAATAATAATAAAAATTATAAACATTTAATAATTATAATAAAAATTTTAATAAAAATAATAATATTAATTATTATAATAATATGTAACATATTAATATTTGTGTATGCATGTATATATATATACATATATTTGAATGTATATATATTTAGGTATGAATGTACATATATGTGTATATCTATGTATTTATGTATGTGTACTGGTATTTATATGTTCACATATATTTATAAGAGAAGCGAGGGGGGAAAATCTCAGTTCGGAAACATTTTTCTCATTTTGTAAATAGTTCCTTTGTAACATTGAGCTGACATAACATTGTAGTAATCAGAATTGTAAATAACGTAAAAATTGTAATTGTAATAATAATTTAAACATGTGTGTACCATATGTTATGATACTTTTGAATAAATGAGATGGAAAAAAAAGCTGATATAGATTCAGAAAAAAAAAAAAAAAAAAACTGAGATCTTCCAATTGATGATAAATTTGGTGCAATTGTTACTTCTTCCTGTCAGCAACCAATTGCTAAAACAATCCTTCTGTTACCTAAATTCTACTATCATTAATTTCATTCAACTTCAACTAGAGGGTGCTCTTTGATATTAGCCAACCTGAAGTATGAACCATTCTTAGTACTTGTGGAGTGACAGAAAGTTGAAACCATCTATGTATATACATATATATCCCTCTAGCTGCACAAACACATGTAGGGATCCCTCTAGCTGCTCTAGATTCACAGGAAACTAAATGGACCATTAGTATATAACACTACATATACAACATTAGGAATAGTTACATTGTGCCATCCTTGGCTTCATACAATATATCCTAGATCCTCAGCTTGGATAATACATGGTCTAGGTACTTGTGTTAATCTGGTTGACATAGGTTACCCTTAGATCCTCAGCTTGGATCATAGATGGTCTAGGTACTTGTGTTAATCTGGTTGACATAGGTTACCGTTAGATCCTCAGCTTGGATCATAGATGGTCTAGGTACTTGTGTTAATCTGGTCGACATAGGTTACCGTCAGATCCTCAGCTTGGATCATAGATGGTCTAGGTACTTGTGTTAATCTGGTCGACATAGGTTATCATTAGATCCTCAGCTTGGATCATAGATGGTCTAGGTACTTGTGTTAATCTGGTTGACATAGGTTATCCTTAGATCCTCAGCTTGGATCATAGATGGTCTAGGTACTTGTGTTAATCTGGTTGACATAGGTTACCGTTAGATCCTCAGCTTGGATCATAGATGGTCTAGGTACTTGTGTTAATCTGGTCGACATAGGTTACTGTTAGATCCTCAGCTTGGATCATAGATGGTCTAGGTACTTGTGTTAATCTGGTCGACATAGGTTATCCTTAGATCCTCAGCTTGGATCATAGATGGTCTAGGTACTTGTGTTAATCTGGTCGACATAGGTTATCCTTAGATCCTCAGCTTGGATCATAGATGGTCTAGGTACTTGTGTTAATCTGGTCGACATAGGTTATCCTTAGATCCTCAGCTTGGATCATAGATGGTCTAGGTACTTGTGTTAATCTGGTCGACATAGGTTACCGTTAGATCCTCAGCTTGGATCATAGATGGTCTAGGTACTTGTGTTAATCTGGTTGACATAGGTTATCCTTAGATCCTCAGCTTGGATCATAGATGGTCTAGGTACTTGTGTTAATCTGGTCGACATAGGTTATCCTTAGATCCTCAGCTTGGATCATAGATGGTCTAGTACTTATGTTAATCTGGTTTATTACATAGGTTACCCTTAGATCCTCAGCTTGGATCATATATGGTCTAGTATTTGTGTTAATCTGGTTTATTACATAGGTTAATCTTAGATCCTCAGCTTGGATCATAGATGGTCTGGTACTTGTGTTAATCTGGTCGACATAGGTTATCCTTAGATCCTCAGCTTGGATCATAGATGGTCTAGTACTTATATTAATCTGGTTTATTACATAGGTTACCCTTAGATCCTCAGCTTGGATCATATATGGTCTAGTATTTGTGTTAATCTGGTTTATTACATAGGTTAATCTTAGATCCTCAGCTTGGATCATAGATGGTCTAGTACTTGTGTTAATCTGGTTTACTACATAGGTTACCCTTAGATCCTCAGCTTGGATCATATATGGTCTAGTATTTGTGTTAATCTGGTATATTACATAGGTTAATCTTAGATCCTCAGCTTGGATCATAGATGGTCTAGTACTTGTGTTAATCTGGTTTATTACATAGGTTACCCTTAGATCCTCAGCTTGGATCATATATGGTCTAGTATTTGTGTTAATCTGGTTTATTACATAGGTTACCCTTAGATCCTCAGCTTGGATCATATATGGTCTAGTATTTGTGTTAATCTGGTTTATTACATAGGTTAATCTTAGATCCTCAGCTTGGATCATAGATGGTCTAGTATTTGTGTTAATCTGGTTTATTACATAGGTTACCCTTAGATCCTCAGCTTGGATCATAGATGGTCTAGTACTTGTGTAAATCTGGTTTATTACATAGGTTACCCTTAGACCCTCAGCTTGGATCATAGATGGTCTAGTACTTATGTTAATCTGGTTTATTACATAGGTTACCCTTAGATCCTCAGCTTGGATCATATATGGTCTAGTATTTGTGTTAATCTGGTTTATTACATAGGTTACCCTTAGATCCTCAGCTTGGATCATATATGGTCTAGTATTTGTGTTAATCTGGTATATTACATAGGTTAATCTTAGATCCTCAGCTTGGATCATAGATGGTCTAGTACTTGTGTTAATCTGGTTTATTACATAGGTTACCCTTAGATCCTCAGCTTGGATCATATATGGTCTAGTATTTGTGTTAATCTGGTTTATTACATAGGTTACCCTTAGATCCTCAGCTTGGATCATATATGGTCTAGTATTTGTGTTAATCTGGTTTATTACATAGGTTAATCTTAGATCCTCAGCTTGGATCATAGATGGTCTAGTATTTGTGTTAATCTGGTTTATTACATAGGTTACCCTTAGATCCTCAGCTTGGATCATAGATGGTCTAGTACTTGTGTTAATCTGGTTTACATAGGTTACCCTTAGATCCTCAGCTTGGATCAAAGATGGTCTAGCACTTGTGTTAATCTGGTTTATTACATAGGTTAACCTTAGATCCTCAGCTTGGATCATAGATGGTCTAGTATTTGTGTTAATCTGGTTTACATAGGTTACCCTTAAGGCCCGGTCACACTATACCGATTTTTTATCGGAGTACTATCCGATTTCCCCGGAGGAATCGAAACAGCCTGTTTTTCGTTCGGGTCTTCTAGCCACAGTGATAAAGGACCTGATTTGCTATCTGTTGAGCCATTCCGATGTGGAATAGCCCTCTCCTAACTTTTGATATTAACTCCGTTTCCTTTTATCGGATAGCTATCCGATTTCTCTTCCGATTTTTATCGTTTTTCGATGTGACGTCACTTCAGAATGTAGTCGGTTCCAGAACCCCTCAGATTTGGAGTAGGTATTCGAATATTCCACTGCATTCATTACATTCACTACCACAAACCTCACTCTTCGGCCTAAAA
Organism: Apostichopus japonicus; assembly: GCF_037975245.1. Classification (NCBI taxonomy): domain Eukaryota; kingdom Metazoa; phylum Echinodermata; class Holothuroidea; order Aspidochirotida; family Stichopodidae; genus Apostichopus; species Apostichopus japonicus. The sequence continues at coordinate 8,297,723 of NC_092580.1, forward strand.
TCGGAAAAATCGGACCGTATTCCGATAAAATATCGCTGTAGTGTGACCAGGCCTTTAGACCCTCAGCTTGGATCATAGATGGTCTAGTACTTATGTTAATCTGGTTTATTACATAGGTTACCCTTAGATCCTCAGCTTGGATCATATATGGTCTAGTATTTGTGTTAATCTGGTTTACATAGGTTACCCTTAGATCCTCAGCTTGGATCATAGATGGTCTAGTATTTGTGTTAATCTGGTTTATTACATAGGTTAACCTTAGATCCTCAGCTTGGATCATACATGGTCTAGTACTTAATCTGGTTGACATAGGTTACCCTTAGATCCTCAGCTTGGATCATAGATGGTCTAGTACTTGTGTTAATATGATTGACATAGGTTACCCTTAGATCCTCAGCTTGGATCATAGATGGTCTAGTATTTGTGTTAATCTGGTTGATTACATAGGTTACCCTTAGATCCTCAGCTTGGATCAAAGATGGTCTAGCACTTGTGTTAATCTGGTTTATTACATAGGTTAACCTTAGATCCTCAGCTTGGATCATAGATGGTCTAGTATTTGTGTCAATCTGATTGACATAGGTTACCCTTAGATCCTCAGCTTGGATCATAGATGGTCTAGTATTTGTGTTAATCTGGTTGATTACATAGGTTACCCTTAGATCCTCAGCAAAGGATCATAGATGGTCTAGTACTTATGTTAATCTGGTTATTACATAGGTTACCCTTGGATCCTCAGCTTGGATCATATATGGTCTAGTATTTGTGTTAATCTGGTTTACATAGGTTACCCTTAGATCCTCAGCTTGGATCATATATGGTCTAGTATTTGTGTTAATCTGGTTTATTACATAGGTTACCCTTAGATCCTCAGCTTGGATCATAGATGGTCTAGCACTTGTGTTAATCTGGTTTACATAGGTTACCCTTAGATCCTCAGCTTGGATCAAAGATGGTCTAGCACTTGTGTTAATCTGGTTTATTACATAGGTTAACCTTAGATCCTCAGCTTGGATCATAGATGGTCTAGTATTTGTGTTAATCTGGTTTACATAGGTTACCCTTAGATCCTCAGCTTGGATCATAGATGGTCTAGTACTTGTGTTAATCTGGTTGACATAGGTTACCCTCAGATCCTCAGCTTGGATCATACATGGTCTAGTACTTAATCTGGTTGACATAGGTTACCCTTAGATCCTCAGCTTGGATCATAGATGGTCTAGGTACTTGTGTTAATCTGATTGACATAGGTTACCCTTAGATCCTCAGCTTGGATCATAGATGGTCTAGTACTTGTGTTAATCTGGTTTACATAGGTTACCCTTAGATCCTCAGCTTGGATCATAGATGGTCTAGTTCTTGTGTTAATCTGGTTGACATGGGTTACCCTTAGATCCTCAGCTAAGATCAAACATGGTCTAGTACTTAATCTGGTTGACATAGTTTACCCTTAGATCCTCAGCTTGGATCATAGCTGGTCTAGTACTTGTGTTAATCTGATTGACATAGGTTACCCTTAGATCCTCAGCTTGGATCATAGATGGTCTAGTACTTGTGTTAATCTGGTTGACATGGGTTACCCTTAGATCCTCAGCTAAGATCATACATGTGCTAGTATTTGCTGTTAACCTGATTGAAACAAGATCTCTAAAACTTCATCTTTTAAGTCCACCAGGAACTGGCCTACATGCAGTCTGCCAAGCTACATTTAGGATTATGCTTCATTTAAGACTGTTGCATGAAAATCTCTTAAAACTAAACATCCAGACGGACCAAATTTGAGATATTTTGTTGTATTTTTGGTCAGAACTTACTTGCACATATGCCTTCTTACTTCCACGTTGCAGGATTGGATGGCCTTGTAAACTATTGTATGCAACCCTGAGTGGTCCTTACCCCACACCTCTGGATGAAATAGACCTTCTGTGCTTCGAAACCTGGAATAGTCAAGTTTGATCATTCTGTGGATGGATAAAAATATCATTGAATCATTACACATCCCTTGTAATATTACATAGATGAACATCGCAATATACTACCAATAGGACCGTAAATGTGACAGTCTGTTCCACATCTAACATGGAAAATCCATTTGTCAGCGTTACGAAAATAATTAGTGCAAGGTTTGAAAAAGTCAATATCTCTCGTGCTCATTAGTACTAACCAAGGAAGACAGGAATTAGCTGAGGAAAAGGGTGATTTAACTCATGGACTGATCAATTTTCTAGATATCAAACGTAATAAATCTGTTTGCAAACATGCCATAATTCCAAGTTATGTACCATTTGAATTTAATATCAGAGTTTAACAGATGAACAGTGAAAGAAATATTAAGTATTCAGAGAACACGAAACAAGAACGGAAAACAATTCAATCTACAGATTAAAACAGAAACACATAACCAGCAATAGTAATAACGACTATTCAATGTAATAAATTGATCAAAATAGATTAAAAATAGTTTAGAATTTTGATGAATAGTTTTGTACCATGAATGCAGAAAGGTTCTTGTACCATAAGTTCTTTCAATCTTGCATTACATTAAATACATTGCATTACATTACATTAAATGGGCTTAAGTCCATGGTACATAAATCTGTCTGAAAATGTCCCATAATTCCAAGTTTTACTTGCAATAATATTTCAATCAGCCTTTCACTGTAAAAGTTAGTTAGCTACAAAAAAGAATTTAAAATATGACTTATCAGTTCAGTGAAATCCTTTTATTCTTTGATCCTCCAATCGAAGTCAATTTCACTTAATTCCTATGAACCAGGAATTAGAAACAATGACATCAGCTTTATAGAATAAGAACATATGACAAACACTACAAACATTTTATATACATTGTTATGCAATACTCACCCAGTGCCATCTGGAATATTAAATTTCTCTAATGAGAGGAATGTACTACAAAGTTCAGGATCTAAAGAGCAGAATTTGAGTTCAGCCTGGTAGTCCTGGGCCACAAAACAAGCCTAAAATATCCAGAAATGATTAAGAAATAAAGAAATGGATGATTATAGAGATAATAAAGAATAGTGGACATGAGGTGAGATGAGGTAATGGCAAGGAAGGATGGGAAAGAGGCAGGGGTGTATCTCATGATAGTTTCAATTTAGTTCCCTCTACCCCCCCCACAAACAAAAAAATAGTAGAAATACAAATTTAGTTTGCCATTCAACAACTTCAAAATTAACTCAAACTGTTATGTCTTGAACTATCATTGCATGTGGATTTAAAATGCCTATTCAGTGTTATGGTAAACAATGAACATTTCAACATTGGACTCACCTTTTCTTTTAAGTACCGACTGATAATTGTCTCAACTTCTGAGAAGAATCTAGCACAAGAAAAAAAAGAAAAAAATTAACTTTATAAAAACAATACTGGCTGTGACTTGATTCTACAAGCTGCAAGTTTACCAGCTGTGATTTGATTCTGTTTGTTCAACAAGTTACCACTTGTAACTTGATTCTAGTTATTCTACAAGTTGACAGATGTGACTTGATTCTATTTGATCTACAAGTTACAAGTTGTGATTTCATTCTGAATATTCAACAAGTTACAAGATTTGACTTGATTTCTGATTATTCAACAAGTTACCAAATGTGACTTGATTTTAATTTTTCTACAAGTTACAAGAGGTGACTTGATTCTGATTATTCTACAAGTTACCAGCTGTGATGACTTCATACTGATTGTTTAACAAATTACCGCATGAGACTTGATTCCAATTGTTCTACAAGTTACCAGATGTAGCTTGCTTCTGATTATTCAACAAGTTACAAGATGTGACTTCAACCAGTTATCAGCTGTGATTTGATTCTCACTGGCCTACAAGTAAACTGCTGTGACTTGATTCTGATTGTTCAACAAGTTACCTGATGTGACTTGATTTTAGTTATTCTACAATTTACCAAATGTGACTTGATTTTAGTTATTTTACAAGTTACGAGATGTGACTTGATTCTAGTTATTCTACAAGTTGACAGATGTGATTTGATTCTATTTGATCTACAAGTTACAAGCTGTGATTTCATTCTGAATATTCAACAAGTTACAAGATTTGACTTGATTCTGATTATTCAACAAGTTACCAAATGTGACTTGATTTTAATTTTTCTACAAGTTACAAGAGGTGACTTGATTCTAATTATTCTACAAGTTACCAGCTGTGATGATTTCATACTGATTGTTTAACAAATTACCGCATGAGACTTGATTCCAATTGTTCTACAAATTACCAGATGTGAATTGATTCTAATTGGCCTACAAGTTACAAGATGTGACCATTTGAAGTATTCTACAAATTACCAGCTGTGACTTGATTCTAATTGGTCTACAAGATACTGGTTTCGACTTGATTCTGATTTTTCAACAAGTTACCAGTTGTGACTTGCTCTTGATTATTCTACAAGTTGACATATGTGACTTGAATTTAATTATTCTACTAGTTAACAATTGTGACTTGATTCTGATTGTCATACAAGTTATCAGCTGTGACTTGATTCCAATGTCATACAAGTTATCAGCTGTGACTTGATTCCAATGTCCTTCAAGTTACCTGTGACCAGATTCTGTTAGAAGCCTTGTTAGTGTTTCTGTGATTTGTCGTCCACCAAATGGAAGCCTACAAACTCCTTTCTCCACAACGAACCCATCCACAATAGGAACAACATCTAACTTCTCACCAAGGTTTACTGCAAAATGAGAAAAATGCAAAACATGGTGACCTCTAGTAAATGTACTTGTACAGAAAGTCCTGAAAATAACATAGATATTTTATGCTTTCTATCTTCACCAAGAATAATAATATGCAATATTTGTTATAAACAATAATTGTAGTATTTTTAAGGTAACTAGTGCAATGTTTCCTAAGAAAGATGTTTTTCCTGTCCTTCAATATGCTAGCACTTACTCCTCAGAAGCTACCCGGCTAATTCATACTTTCGATTCAGGCCAAGCATCAATTCATTCAAAACAAAAACATAACCTAGTTATGGTACTTTTATTCTATTTTGTGATTAAACAGCAGACATTATGTAAATTTTCTTCATCTGTTGTGACACCATCTATTTTAGTGACCAGTATTCTTTGTTTTGTTTATTTGAAGTGGGAATGAAATGCAAGTACTATTATTATGTATCACTGAACAATCACCAGTGATAACTTATTAAAATGTTTCATAAACTAATGTGAGCAACGATGTTATAATACCTGATTGACCAGGAATGAGAGCTTGCAGCAAATCAATATGCTAACATAAGCCGCAATACATGAATGACTGCTGATTTCATTGCGGTATTGCCTGCAATCACCTCAAACAAGAATGAACTTATGCCTGATCAGCCCTAAAACAGACAATTGAATACACACACTTTCTCCAGACTAGTCACTCACTGCTCCCAAGTGACCCTTCCCCATGACCTTACCTCTAACCTCCTTGATCCCAATGTTTGCTCCAGGGAATGGTTCAACTAATCTGTTTTTCACTTATCACATTATCACTCCTTTATGAAAGGTTGAGGTAGGTGACAATTACAACTTCCATCTTCTGTCTGTGATTGGTTTCAAGGTTAACCAATGATCAGAGGAAGCTAATTAGTACTTTAATGATGTTCTCCTCAACTAATAGAGGTGATCGGTTACTGAACCTTGGCTTTACGTCACAAATAGAACATTTAGACTTAACGTATTTGGAATGTTTTCAAGTTTGTTAATGCTCACAAGAGGTAACTGTAGAACAGCACAACATTGAATTGCAGTATTACCTCATAGTGAATGAATTAGTTTATTTAGACCTATCAGTCAGAGGAAACCTTACAAGAGCACATGTGTGTAATGAATATTTGCTCCACTGTTAGACATAGGTAATTGCAACATTACCTAATAATGTATGGATTAGTTATGATACCTATGATATTATAAGATGTAAGATCTGAGCTTGTTGCTAGATACCACCATTATTACCTAACACAGTAACATTCAGTGTGCTTACCTGCAATACCTGAGGTAGGCTTGTAGGGGTATAGAGACATCAGTGCTTGTTACTAGATACCACCATTATTACCTAACACAGTAACATTCAGTGTGCTTACCTGCAATGCCTGAGGTAGGCTTGTAGGAGTATAGAGACATCAGTGCTTGTTACTAGATACCACCATTATTACCTAACACAGTAACATTCAGTGTGCTTACCTACAATGCCTGAGGTAGGCTTGTAGGAGTATAGAGACATCAGTGCTTGTTACTAGATACCACCATTATTACCTAACACAGTAACATTCAGTGTGCTTACCTGCAATGCCTGAGGTAGGCTTGTAGGGGTATAGAGACATCAGTGCTTGTTACTAGATACCACCATTATTACCTAACACAGTAACATTCAGTGTGCTTACCTGCAATGCCTGAGGTAGGCTTGTAGGAGTATAGAGACATCAGTGCTTGTTACTAGATACCACCATTATTACCTAACACAGTAACATTCAGTGTGCTTACCTGCAATGCCTGAGGTAGGCTTGTAGGAGTATAGAGACATCAGTGCTTGTTACTAGATACCACCATTATTACCTAACACAGTAACATTCAGTGTGCTTACCTGCAATACCTGAGGTAGGCTTGTAGGGGTATAGAGACATCAGTGCTTGTTACTAGATACCACCATTATTACCTAACACAGTAACATTCAGTGTGCTTACCTGCAATGCCTGAGGTAGGCTTGTAGGAGTATAGAGACATCAGTGCTTGTTACTAGATACCACCATTATTACCTAACACAGTAACATTCAGTGTGCTTACCTACAATGCCTGAGGTAGGCTTGTAGGAGTATAGAGACATCAGTGCTTGTTACTAGATACCACCATTATTACCTACAGAGTAACATTCAGTGTGCTTACCTACAATCCCTGAAGTAGCCTTGTAAGAGTACAGAGACATCAGGGCTTGTTCTTGTATATAGATACCTTCAACATAAAACTGATCAAACACCATCTCAACTATTTTCTCCTGAAAAAAAAATAAAACCAGTAGTTTAATTTCATTGAGTAACACTGGGATGATATTATTCATATCTATAGGAAACATCCCTTTACATAGACAGTTTTATCCAGAATAGAGACAAATAGAAAGGTATTTGTTTTTATTTGGATATAAATTACATTCTAGCTAAATAAATCTCATCAACAACATCTTGTAAATTTCAACATTTGCTGATAATTCTCGGCCTAATCAGATCTGTTATTCTGTAAACTCAACAATATAAATTTAATATACTGAATTATAACTGTTTTCTTTTAAGATTGCATGTCAAGGTCAGAAAATATTGTACCCATCTTTTACTATGTATTCAATGGTACCGGTGTTCAAATTGTCTGTTCAGTTGAAACAAACTTTACAGACAAATTTATTCAGCACCCACATCCAAAACAATAGCACTTTGTTAACAAACCAAGAACCTGTAAATTGTTCAACATGGCAATGACAGTCCAATCGTAAAGCTACACCAACAAACTTACTGTAGACTTTGGTCCAAGGTTGAAGGGAACCACCAGCATCACGGTGTACGGTCTGGGATCAATTTTCAGTTCTGTAAAAGCTGTATCTAAGAGGCCCTCTATTAGCTGCAAATTGAGTTTGAACTGTTGAAATAAACAGCAAATGGTGTAAGAAATAAGTGGATATCTGTCTCCAACATGAGATGCCTCACAAATCAAGCATACCATCCCCTTCATTTAAACAGGAACTGAGCATGAATATTCATTAGCTCAAAGAGACAGTCAACCACTTATCCACACTCCCTCGCTAGGAATTATCCATAGGAAATGTTCTTGTCAATTCAAGAAGACACAAACCCAAACATCATCATTGGTCTGTGTTAACAACTTCCCCAAACAGATCACAGATTTAATGTTCCTTCAAACACAAGGCTGAAGACTTGAGCAAGTCTAAATATTACATCATCGAGCCACATGTGCTGAAATCTGTTACGTTTTTCCTTATTTCTTGAAATGTTTATTTTCTACAAATGGAGATAGGTTTTTCCACTGTTATCAATTATCATACTTCAAAAATATGAAAAGAAAAAACAAATAGAAGTAAACGGTTTCAGATCCTAGAGCAATCATGACATCACAGGTTTACTGAATGACAGCTTCTAGACATGACTATTAAACTACAATATCTCCCAAACGGTGCAAGACTTTCTTAGCTGCTTGAGGGAGTTTTTCTTCACACATACCTCTGTCACATTAGCTAACTATGATGGTTGGGTGTCCCCTTTAACTTACTAGGGTAATATTAAGGGAACTTGTCAAGTACCAAGCCATATAGGCTTATGCACTGATCCATGCCAAATTCAAAGGTTTAATTTATTATCGTTTTTATGTCAATTGACCCTTTTCAGTGAAAATAGTTCACCTTTAACAGACAGTTAAGACTAATCTAAAGTACCCTTACTAGATTTATACCAGTATGTACTGTTTGGGATAAGTTCACAGCCACAGACACCTAATAATAGCCAGTCTGGTGACCAGTCCATTAGATATCCACAGACACCCAACATTAGCCAGTCTGGTTACCAGTCTATTAGATATCCACAAACATCCAATATTAGCCAGTCTGGTGACCAGTCCATTAGATATCCACAAACATCCAACATTAGCCAGTCTGGTTACCAGTCCATTAGATATCCACAAACATCCAATATTAGCCAGTCTGGTTAACAGTCTACTAGATATCCACAAACATCCAATATTAGCCAGTCTGGTTAACAGTCTACTAGATATCCACAAACATCCAATATTAGCCAGTCTGGTTACCAGACTATTAGATATCCACAAACACCCAAGATTAGCCAAGCTGGTTACCAGTCTATTAGGTGTCCACAAACATCCAATATTAGCCAGTCTGGTTACCAGTCTATTAGATATCCACAAACACCCAATATTAGCCAGTCTGGTTACCAGTCTATTAGATATCCACAAACATCCAATATTAGCCAGTCTGGTAACCAGTCTATTAGATATCCACAAACATCCAATATTAGCCAGTCTGGTTAACAGTCTACTAGATATCCACAAACATCCAATATTAGCCAGTCTGGGTTACCAGTCTATTAGATATCCACAAACATCCAATATTAGCCAGTCTGGTTACCAGACTATTAGATATCCACAAACACCCAAGATTAGCCAAGCTGGTTATCAGATATCCACAGACACCCAATATTAGCCAGTCTGGTTACCAGTCTATTAGGTATCCACAAACATCCAATATTAGCCAGTCTGGTTACCAGTCTATTAGATATCCACAAACACCCAATATTAGCCAGTCTGGTTACCAGTCTATTAGATATCCACAAACATCCAATATTAGCCAGTCTGGTTACCAGTCTATTAGATATCCACAAACATCCAATATTAGCCAGTCTGTCAGTCACAAACACCATTTTAAGTGATCATGAGAACATTCTTTGGTTATTACATTTAAGTGATATTTGTAACATTTCATCCATATTCATCACTATAACTGTTTATGGAGATTCCCTCACTACTATTTATTTTAAGGACCTTTTATCCTGGAATTAATAATTTGGCATCATGAACTCTTTAACAACAGACTTCCTGTTCATCAAGAGACAGAAAAGCCCAAGTGAATTTGTTAACTGAACCTTTTCAGATTGCAGGAAATTAACAGGTAAGCAGTCGCGTTTAATTAATTGAATGACGTAGAGTTTGCTGGAAACCATAAGTTCCCACATCCTTGTTTCATACAGTAATTAGAATCAGATCATTACAAATACAAACAGCTCTCATAACAACAAGTGTGGAATCTATCCTACATGTGTCAGGTAGGAATACATACCAGTGGTGTTAACAGCTGTTTCCATCAGTGAGGGGCTGGATGGCTGATGAGATAGGACAGGGTAGTTGGCATATCTTACTATAACCTATCACATTGAGTCCATCAGGATATGTTTTGACCACAAGTATTGAATCTATCCTACATGTGTCAGGTAGGAATACATACCAGTGGTGTTACCAGCTGTTTCCATCAGTGAGGGGGTGGATGGCTGATGAGATGGGACAGGGTAGTTGGCATATCTTACTATAACCTATCACATTAAGTCTAATGAGGATATGTTTTGTAACCTACTGATATATCCAGAATGGTAAACTCCGAGACAACATGCAACTCTGTTGTATTAATTAGTAGTTTGGTGAGTTCCCGTGCTTGTGTAGGATTATCATCTTAATCATATTTCAATGAACATCTTTATATGCAAATATGGCAATTTCATACTTTCCTGATCTATTTTTCCTGATTACATAATGAGTTTGATGCTTGTCTCAAACCAGTCTTGTATACCGCTATTGACCACTGTTGACCACTGTTTAATGTCATCTATACATCATAAGCAAGCTCATGATCCATATAGCGATGATAAACACATGTCTGTTACTAGCTGGGCCATCCACTACTGTCATATATTGTGAGTACCTTCTAACTACACTTACATACACACTTCCCTATTAACTGTCATAATTTCATATCATTCAGATAGTGATCTTATCTCAATACTTTTAATTCAAGAATAAAGGATGGAGTATTTGGAGTTAACATCGTTACCTGCTCCAGCCTTGGAGGTCTTCGAAGTGGAAAGACTACTCTGGCATTAGCTCTAGCTTGAGGAGTAAAAGCATCAAAGCCGTAGACAACAGAGTCCTTGTTCCTGTGATTGACGGCAGCAGCACTAGGAAAGAATCGCTGAGGATACACAGTGTCACAATCAGAGAGTATGCCAGCCCTGACAGAACAGGACCCGATATCAATAATCACCACAGACTGGAAGAGAGGGGGAGAATACACATGTGTAATAATAGATGATGTAAATATACAGGGATGAGATCACTGAAAATAAACACTGGACTGCTGTATCATGATTCATAAATGGAGACATGAATTATGGTGAGAGAAAGAGATTTTATTATACAGGTAGTAAGTCTACAGAAGAGAATGATGGTAATTAGTTTTGTATTTGATCTGAATTCTGGTGATCTTGAAAACTTTAATTCATGGAAAACCAGTAGTTGAAGGATTTAATAGCTCAGTTCATTCTCTTTCAAGAAATCTGACATTAAACGTTGCCTTAATTGTGAGATACATACTGAGCATATTGAACCAGTACAGTAAAACCAGAGTGAAACAAAATCTATTCCATACCTCCCTCAACCCCAGCCCCCTCCCCCCTAACTAAATGAAAGACAAAGGGAATGCTCATATAGTCTGATACTATAGGTAAACAAAAATTCATAAACTCTTCTGCAAAGTAAACTATTCCATTAATGTTTGGTGTCAAAGACTTTAATCATGTCACCTTTGCCTGTATATGATCAATGCAAAGATATCAATCAACTAAAATGACTTTACATCCTTGAGCCAAGCAACTACAAACAATTCTTACCTTTGTGATTGTGTTGATTAGAGACGATCTCTGACATACATAAAAACCAGTTTCAACATTCAGGATGGCCTTCCAATCCTCAAACTCCATCTTTGTGGCACATCGAAGAAGGAGTACTCGCCCCCTCTATGAAAAAAGAAAAAAATGAGGGAATATTCTGACATATTAGGAGCATTTGGTAGGCCCTAATGGACATGAGCATATTAGGATCATATGCTATGCCCTAATGGACATGAGCATATTAGGATCATATGGTAGGCCCTAATAGACATGAGCATATTAGGAGCATATGGTACTATGCCCTAATGGACATGAGCATATTAGGAGCATATGGTACTATGCCCTAATGGACATGAGCATATTAGGAGCATATGCTATGCCCTAATGGACATGAGCATATTAGGAGCATATGCTATGTCCTAATGGACATGAGCATTTTAGGATCATATGGTATGTCCTAATGGACATGAGCATGTTAGGATCATATGGTAGGCCCTAATGGACATGAGCATGTTAGGAGCATATGGTATGCCCTAATGGACATGAGCATATTAGGTGCATATGGTATGCCTTAATGGATGACAAAGAAACATCTTTTATTCTGAATGGTCGTAGTTTTTGACAGTAGGAATTTGGGGGGGGGGGAGAGGGGGTGTGTAGTTAGTAATTGGTGCTATATTCAATGTATATTTGCAGCTGAACCATAATAAGAGTTTTGCTAAGTAGTATTTTGGTTGGTGCTTGGAATTCATATTACCAAATGTTATTAAATAGTAACAGAGTTAGACTTTGCTTGCATTATCACATGTACATTTCATTTGTAAAAGAAAAGTGCAACTAAATAATCTACCACATTATCATATTATATGTCTAACCTGGGAATTTGAATCCATAAATGTGCAGAAAACTTTTCCTAGAGTTACACAAGACCTATTCTTGTGGCAAAACATAACATGTCAGCAGTAGAAGGTCATCTGACCTTTCAAAATGACTTTCCTTGAACCTAACATCCTGTTCTTCGGATCACATATCAGATAGATCATTAACCCTGACTTGTTTTCTTTGGCAGGAAATTCAAATTCCTTTCCAGAAATATCTGTCCTCATCAAAACAATTAAAGGTAAAGTACAATCAAGCTCTCCATCAACAGTCTTAACTGAAATTAAAGTAGATATAAGCTCTCCACTAACAGTCTTAACAATGTAAATTAAAGTTCTGTATGCATGTAGTTATAACATTCGTCCGTCCATCCGTCAATCTATCTATCTGTTTTTTAATTATAATAAAAACTAAGCAAATGTAACTCCATCTATCTCTATGTTAAATATTCCTGTTAGGTAGTTTCTCACTTACTTTAATGCATGGACATGCTATGAAGTACAAACTTTGCAATGAAACTATTACATTGCAAACAAAGAACTTAAAATGGTGAATAGTAACATTCAAACTTCTTCAATTTCAGCCCATCCTGCCCTCCCCCCCCCCCCCAACCCTCCAACACCTTCACCCCATCAGAGGACTCCAACTCCCAAAAACCAAATATATGAACTTCTAAAAGTGTATAACAATAGAACCAAAAGGAAGTTTGTAAATGAACAAGAGAGCAATCCATGGTGTTGCAGATCTCATCTCCTCCATGATGGAAGTGATTGTTTCATGATTGTTTTTAATTGCATTTAGAGATAACAAATGATTACAATGCTTGTGTTAAGTTACAATTAACCCAACACTTTAACCCATGCAGGCAAGAATGCCCTTCTTGCCAATGGCCAGTTTTGTTGTGACTTCACAACAGAAACCTTGTTTGAAGGTTGATAAACTCACCACATCTGTTACTTCAAGAACTTTATTGCTGGTCTCAGTGACTTTACCACCAACAAGATGAAGATATCCCAAAGACTTCTTGGCCTTATGATCCTGGGAAGGAAATGTTTAGAGCATACTTTAAATGTTAGAAGGCCTGCCTAATCTACTCTTCAATGGAGATTCAGAACAAGGCTAAGATGTTATTATTTCAAAGCAGCATTAATCAGTTATTGCTTCATGGACTAAGAGACTAGAGAAAACACAAATTAGCAAACCAGCAAGGAATGCCATAAAACATTGTATAAAGACAACTAGGCTACTACACATAGAGATCATGTTCTAACAATATAAAGCAATGGTAACATGAATAAGAACCTTTTTACTTCTCCATCTCAATGGACTAATGATCAGAAATTTAATTGACAATTACACAATAGTTAACTTCCCTTTACTTAGATATATTAAGTTAAAAAACCTAAAAGCATAGGAAAAAAGCTTACACTTTCTTAAGCCTTTTATCCCAAATCCTGAAATTAGACTTTGGATATAAATAGTGGCCTATTCAACATACAGATTCAACTCCAAGATTAATGTATGTCATTCAGTTACAGAGTTGTTGACAATTGACAATACATAATCATGGACGTTAAATATGAATCTAAGAGACTGACTTCGGCGGGGTTGCAGCTTTGATAAGCCAATGATGGCTTCTTCACGAGTTCCTGCTTGCAGGAGGATCTAAAATACAATACAATAAGCACCACCCTTCTTCTTTTAATGTATTTCCAGGCAGCTTATCAATTATTGACTGACCTCATAATAAAACAAATTTCCTCCTTTGCATCGAAAGTACCTCCTCTTCCATTTCTTCATGAGTGAAGCTCGCCTTCGTCCCATGGGTAGTTTATCCATGTAGCCTTCCATGCTACACTCTCCAGCCTTACCCGATGGCGGTGTTTCATCTGCATCATTAGCCCATGTGTTCTGACACGATGAAGGTGTTTCATAAAGCACTTTAAGCAGAGGCACCTGGAGACAAATAAGGCAACGTCCACTAACGTTAACATCGGGTAATAAATTTGGCGTTTGATAATTTCCAACCAAGTTTGGATGAATGCCAACTGGCAGGTTTATGGTTCGATTATTTAACAAAGGAGCTGATACTCAAGTTTAGATCAGTATGCCGGTCACTTCCTCCTGCAGCAGGTGGTCTTCAAAACTAAATTTAACTACTTGTGAATTGTTTTAAGAGCTTCAGAATTTTATGAAATCATTCATTGACACACTGACACAGTAGTTTCTAAAACCTTCAAGAATTTAGAGAGCATATTAATAGCCTGAGAATAATGTGGTTACATCAATATCACACTGGTTTATATATTATCCGTATAATGTAGCCTGCTTATAAATGCCATTGTGAAGATTTACAATGATCAGGACAGAGCTGATGTCTAGCTGGGGTGGAGAATTTGTCAAACTACAGGTGGGCATTAAAGAATGGAATCAATGTAGTAAACAGGTTTGGGAGTTATTGCAATCTGGAAACTACCCATTCCATCTATCTTGTAAAACACTATTGAGTACATCAAACTAGTTGAACAATGAAACAATTCCTTCAAGTTTCCATATAAGGCGTAAACAGTCTCTGGAAAATTCTGCAGGTCTTCCATTGGTTTGGTAGTTTATAGGATTTGTTAATGGTTTCCCTGGACAAAACAAACCTTTGCAAAAGGGTTTCTCACCACACAGTTTCTCTTATGAAGTTATGAACATTGAAAAACAAACCCACACATTACTTCATTTTCTTCATTGAATTCAAGAAGCTATGCGCAGCATTCTGTAAACACAGAATCTGAGCACTTATACAACAGGAAATGACAAAAGTAACGGTGACCTGTTCTGAGAATAAAATTATTAAATTTTGAGCGGATTTTTGTATGACTGATTCCACTGTCAGCTGTTTGACCTGTTTAGATGGTTTTGATGAGGTTGTTGATAGCCAGAATTTACTGCAGCATCAACTCTTGGCTAATACATTGAAGGAAACAATAGTATGAACAACAGCCGCTCTAAGGAAATAGATTTATTAGTTTTATGACAGACCAAGAAGGCATGAAAATAAAAAAGGATGCCAGCTGACTGTAAAAATGGTGTCAACACACCAGCAAATAATATATTTGCAATCTCCATGGATACATAATAAAAAAAAAATTTAATATAAAGTTGAGTAAACACTCATGAAGATTTTAAAAGACATTTAAAAAGTCACACAGAGCCAACGAGAATGATTAACTGCATAGCAACCAAGGCAGTACAACCCCCCCTCCCTAGCCCTCCCTAGCCCTCCCCAGCCCTACCCAGTCCTCCCCAGCCCCAAGAAAAATATTTAACACTTGTATCTGCTGTCAAACAGAACCAATTATGATGATTACAACAACAAAAGTACTTGAGTAAGGCTGCACAACCAATAGACACATTAATCAACAGTACTGCAGTCTAATGACACAAAACACCAGCACAAGAAACCCTGTCTTAATAGAGCAAAGTGGATTATTAGATTATTAGATATGCTCGAGTAAAGTGGATAACATTACCATGGCCCACTTATTGGATATGCTTGAGTAAAGTGGATAACATTACCATGGCACACTTATTGGATATGCTTGAGTAAAGTGGATTACATTACCATGGCTGGCCACTTATTGGATATGCTTGCACACAGTTTCATGTGCAATTGCAGTTTTCCAAGTATCTAATCACAGGTTTATTGAAACACCACAGCCAACAACACGTCAGAGATTGTCTCTAAAATTGGAATCTGTTTACACTTTCAAAGGCAGGGACAACACCCAGGATGAACTTATTATAATAACCAATAACATGGCTGATGCATTGTAATGATATCTTTACATCTGTGTGTGGAAGTAACCTAGCAGTCTATTAATCAGTCTGACACTAGTAAAGGATGACCAAAGGTCAAGTTATACTTTTGATTCAAGGTGGTTTGACCAATGAGTGCTACTGTACCAGAAAATTCAAAGTAATTCATTCTCATGTCCATGCTTGCTACAGTATCATAGGTGTAGGAGCCTAATTTGATTTGGGGGGGGGCTATAACGACTTGCCTGAAAAAAAATACCAAATTGTTCGCACGCTCCGCGCGTGTTCAACATGTTAATGTGCATATCATATATAGGCATTCATCAGTTACATCACATGCCAATAACATACAATCTTTTTCCGTGTTATTACCCTTCCATATTGGTTATAATTATTGGGGAAGTTGTTACAATCATAACGATAATATAAGTTTAACTTTTGAAAAACACACTGCAAATTATTATTCTTTCAGTAGGTGGCCGAAAAATTCTCAGCATATTGCCCAAATTTCCCCCAAAGTTTTTGGATGGGGGGGCTGCAGCCCCCAGCGCCCCCGCCTCCTACGCCAATGCTTGCTATATACTGTGCCTGCATGCATTGTCCCACTCAAACAAACTATATTAGAATTAAACAAAATTCTTGAAAGTTATCAACAGCTAGCTATTATAAACAACTTTTTATGAAAGAAATAAATCGGGTTTCAATGAAATTACTGTTGAGCTCAGATTTAATATCACTTAAGTATTAACTACAACTTAAATGAGCAGAAACTGCTACAATTTCAATAATTAGGAACATAAAATCCTTAAAATAACCGTGCAGCCATGAAACTTCCAATGATAGCAATTAATGGATTGATCACTTACCGGATCCCACTTCTTCACTTTGTCTTTCTCCTTCAGCTTGAAGACGTCCTTCTTATCATCTTCATCAAATATAAGAGGTCCATCATACCTGAACTCGGCCTTTGGTTCACCTTCTGTTATTTCTGCAGGTGGTGGGGATTGGTTGTCATGGTAATCAACCTTGTCACCACTGCTCTCTGGAGGAAACTCATAAATAGCACCACCATCATCATCGCCGTTTTCATCCCCCGGTTTGACATCTAGTTCTTTCACATTATTAGTTAAACTCTGCAAGGAGTCAGTCATTTCGTATGTTGATATGTTGATGTAGGTGTCACTCAAATACCCATTGCTGATTGGTGAACGCTCACTTGGTTCCGACATATCCGAGACTTCCTCATAGTCCGACTGGGAGTGGCTATCTCCATTGACGAGTACCAATGGGGGACCATTGATGGGTGTCTCATAACCCCCATCATCAATCACCTGCTCCTGCTCCTCATGACTGGAGGGGAGCATTGCTAGGTAATCACTGCTAGCAGTGTCTGTAGCTTCATTAACATCCACCAAACATTTATCTAAATCTTCCTTACTCTTTCTCAATGCTTCTTGCATGGCTTGCACTTGATTTGCCAGGTCCTGGACAAAGTCTTTACACGTTTCTAAGTCTGTAACAACACTCTCTGGCCGATCCTCCTCAAGCTCAACGAAGCCATTCTCATCTGATTCAGTAGTGTCTTTATGACTATCTATGTCTCCAGTTATCACAGCAACAGAAGTATCTCCACCAGAATCAGAGAAATCAGTGTCATGTTGATCTGTTGCTGTGTCCTCTGTGCTTGGCTCGGAGTTAGTCACAGAACTTGACTCCGAGGAGTTCTTCTCCTCTTTCCACTCGGCTGAGAGCAACTAAAACAGAAAGAGTAATGTATAACATCTTGGTCAAGTCATCATGTCATGCTAAAAAGCTTCATCAAAGTGAAATATAGATAGTATAAAAGCTAGTCATAATTCCTGTTGTTAGCCTGACAAGTTTGTGGGGGTAAACCATTAACTAAGTTTCTTAACTGCTCTAAGCTTTGATGACAAATATATTTGTGATTAAGTTTTTTCCATTTAGTTTGTCCACAACAAAGCCAGAGTTTACAAACATATTTATATCTCTGCTGGGATTAGCCTGTCATGATCATTTTTAGTAAATTTCAAAACCAGAGAGCTTGTAAAGGGGATCACATCTATCACAGGGTGTTTACTGCCTAGATGAGCCACAGATCACATCTCAAAATCCCAGCTTGGATGTATCTATGAGATCTACCCTCAAAAGACCAATTGGATAATCCCTAAAGTTAATCCCAACTGATAAAATAGACTAATTCAGATTATACCTGAGTGAACCTTAGTTAGTCTGGCATCAAATGCACTAGGTATTGTATTAGGAATACAAACAAGTGCATTACTGATGCTGGTTGTAATAATATATATAAACACCTAACAACAAATAAAGTAGAATGTGGACGGGCGTCCATAGAGATAAAGTTTGCCGTCCTTCTGCTGTTTCTTGAAGAAATATCAAATTTATAACTTACCTGATCCATGCTTGGAACAATTAACTTTAATTTCTTTTAAATGATTTGTTTTGGCAAGATTCCATTCCGCAGTAACAGTGTTATTACATGTGTTACGACACTTGCAAGCTCAAACCATGCTATATATAATACAGCAAGCTTACGCCACCAAGCTATCAATAACAATATGTGAAATCCCCTGTAGAGTTATTACAACATTTTTTGTGATATAACATCTCTTACTTTACCTGTCCAGACTTCCTGGTTGCAGTTTCGAATATCTGAAGCCGTTTGCCTGAAGGTCTTACAGATCCAATGCCATAGACTCAATAAGTTTAGTGTGAAAGAATCACAACAAACTATATATGAAACCAGAGGAAATGGCTTCCCATAGATTAGTACGAGGATCTGTTAATGATCTTTATGACACACAGCGGAAGGAAGTAAGTAAACGATAGGGGAACAAAAGGATACCAATTATATCTATAACCACATGACATGATTCCAACGTTATTCCCCTCCAAAAAAAAAACAAGAAATGAAATTAAGATCGGAAGAAAAGGGTCATTAAAATATGACAATCCAAACGATTATCCTGAATGGTATCTATAGCGTTGCCAACCTACTACTAAAACATGTGTTCAGTTTTCAGATTATTGGAATTGGTCCAACTATACTTTAGCACCACTAGCTCAAGCTGCACACAGTCACACCAGCAAAGCTGGAAGTTATCCAGCACAAAAATAAGAATGAGGAAAAACATAACTATTTGTCATAGTTATGAAATAATTCTAGCTTTTTGTATGCTAACCATGCAACAGCTAAGATGAAATGTGACAGCAAATAAGTGACAGCAATGATTGATTTCACTGCAGGTACAAATAAACCACTTTGTGTTTGATACCGTTCAATGGTTGCTCACACAGAGGGAGAGGGTAAATGGTAACACGATACCATTCACTGGTTGCTAACACAGAAGGAGAGGGTAACTGGTAACACTATACCATCA
Source organism: Apostichopus japonicus (assembly GCF_037975245.1). Classification (NCBI taxonomy): domain Eukaryota; kingdom Metazoa; phylum Echinodermata; class Holothuroidea; order Aspidochirotida; family Stichopodidae; genus Apostichopus; species Apostichopus japonicus. The sequence continues at coordinate 8,317,293 of NC_092580.1, forward strand.
ATAGTTGCTAACACAAAGGGAGAGGGTAACTGGTAACACGATACCATTCACTGGTTGCTAACACAGAAGGAGAGGGTAACTGGTAACACTATACCATCAATAGTTGCTAACACAAAGGGAGAGGGTAACTGGTAACACGATACCATTCACTGGTTGCTAACACAGAGGGAGAGGGTAACTGGTAACACTATACCATTTAATGGTTGCTAACACAGAGGGAGAGGGCAACTGGTAACACGATACCATTCAATAGTTGCTAACACAGAGGGAGAGGGTAACTGGTAACACTATACCATTTAATGGTTGCTAACACAGAGGGAGAGGGCAACTGGTAACACGATACCATTCACTGGCTGCTAACACAGAGGGAGAGGGTAACTGGTAATACGATACCATTCACTGGTTGCTAACACAGAGGGAGAGGGTATCCAGTAACATGATACCATTCAATGGTTGCTAACTCAGAGGGAGAGGGTAACTGGTAACATGATACCATTCATGGTTGCTAACACAGAGAGAGGGTAACTGTTAACACGATAACATTCAATGGTTGCTAACACAGAGGGAGAGGGTAACTGGTAACATGATACCATTCACTGGTTGCTAACACAGAGGGAGAGGGTAACTGGTAACACGATACCATTGACTGGTTGCTAACACAGAGGCAGAGGGTAAGTTAACACGATACCATTCAATGGTTGCACACACAGAGGGAGAGGGTAACTGGTAACACGATACCATTCACTGGTTGATAACACAGAGGGAGAGGGTAACTGGTAACACAATATCATTCACTGGTTGCTAACACAGAGGGAGAGGGTAACTGGAAACATACCATTGACTGGTTGCTAACACAGAGGTAGAGGGTAACTGGTAACACGATACTATTGACTGGTTGCTAACACAGAGGCAGAGGGTAACTGTTAACACGATACCATTCAATGGTTGCACACACAGAGGGAGAGGGTAACTGGTAACATGATACCATTCACTGGTTGCTAACACAGAGGGAGAGGGTAACTGGTAACACGATACCATTGACTGGTTGCTAACACAGAGGCAGAGGGTAACTTAACACGATACCATTCAATGGTTGCACACACAGAGGGAGAGGGTAACTGGTAACATGATACCATTCACTGGTTGATAACACAGAGGGAGAGGGTAACTGGAAACATACCATTCACTGGTTGCTAACACAGAGGTAGAGGGTAACTATTAAGACAATAACATTCAATGGTTGCTAACACAGAGGGAGAGGGTAACTGGTAATACGATACCATTCACTGGTTTCTAACACAGAGGGAGAGCGTAATGCAAACTATTAGTAAGTCCTTTATATTCTGTAAATGACAGCTCTGTAGTTACCTGTGTCAACATGCAGCTGAGCATAGATAACTTACTTTATATAATAACAAGATATTTCAGGGGTAATCCCTGCTAGATGTAATTACATGTAATTACTGGCATGAATTTACCCCATGCACTAACACACATTGATATGTTGGGCGATACCAGATAGAGAACACACCGAGTTAAAGGCTAGATTCACAATAAACAGTTCTTACCTGACTTGTAGGAATCATATCTAATGGCAAACTGACAACTATGAACTGATCTGTGCTTCATAGTTTACATTGAGATTGGAAATTGACCTGAAAAAATATGTCAAGTTAGAAAAGTGCTACAGCTCTAAATTTATAAATACTGGTTACTGATCCTTGCCACTTCCATTGAAACAGTGGACACTGATTTACAATGCAATAGGCCAGCCATGGTAGATGAGTGGAAGTTGCCAGTGGAAGTTGTGCAACATTTCTTATCCATGCATTGCCCACTAAAATGTGTCTAGTGACTTCTGATAAATGACTATCAATCACCTCATCATAGCCAAGGAGGGCTTGGGTATGTTTGATAAATGACCATCAATCACCTCATCATAGTTAAGGAGGTATTGGGTATGTTTGATATATCAACATCAATCATCTAATCATAGCCAAGGAGGTCTGTGGTATGTTTAATAAATGACCATCAATCACATCATCATAGCTAGCCAAGGAGGTCTGGGGTAAGTTTCATTAATGACCATCAATCACCTTATGATAGCCAAGGAGGTCTTGGGTAAGTTTGATATATCACCACCAATCACCTCAACATAGCCAAGGAGGTCTTGGTTATGTTTGATAAATGACCATAAATCCCCCTCATCATAGCCAAGGAGGTCTTGGGTATGTTTGATATATCACCATCAATCACCTCATCATAGCCAAGGAGGTCTTGGGTATGTTTGATAAATGACCATCAATCACCTCATCATAGCCAAGGAGGTCTTGGGTATGTTTGATATATCACCATCAATCACCTCATCATAGCCAAGGAGGTCTGTGGTATGTTTGATATATCACCATCAATCACCTCATCATAGCCAAGGAGGTCTTGGGTATGTTTGGTATATCACCATCAATCACCTCATCATAGCCAAGGAGGTCTTGGGTATCTTTGATATATCACCATCAATCCCCTCATCATAGCCAAGGAGATCTTGGGTATATTTGATAAATGACCTACAATCACCTCATCATAGCCAAGGAGGTCTAGGGTATGTTTGATAAATGACCATCAATCACCTCATCATAGCCAAGGAGGTCTTGGGTATGTTTGATATATCACCATCAATCACCTCATCATAGCCAAGGAGGTCTGTGGTATGTTTGATATATCACCATCAATCACCTCATCATAGCCAAGGAGGTCTTGGGTATGTTTGGTATATCACCATCAATCACCTCATCATAGCCAAGGAGGTCTTGGGTATCTTTGATATATCACCATCAATCCCCTCATCATAGCCAAGGAGGTCTTGGGTATATTTGATAAATGACCTACAATCACCTCATCATAGCCAAGGAGGTCTAGGGTATGTTTGATAAATGACCATCAATCACATCATCATAGCCAAGGAGGTCTGTGGTATGTTTGATAAATGACCATCAATCACCTCATCATAGCCAAGGAGGTCTAGGGTATGTTTGATAAATGACCATCAATCCCCTTATTATAGCCAAGGAGGTCTGTGGTATGTTTGATAAATGACCATCAAACACCTCATCATAGCCAAGGAGGTCTTGGTTATGTTTGATAAATGACCATCAATCACCTCATCATAGCCAAGGAGGTCTTGGTTATGTTTGATAAATGACCATCAATCCCCTTATCATAGCCAAGGAGGTCTGTGGTATGTTTAATAAATGACCATCAATCCCCTCATCATAACCAAGGAGGTCTTGGGTATGTTTGATAAATGACCATCAATCACCTCATCATAGCCAAGGAGGTCTTGGGTATGTTTGATACATGACTATCAATTATCTCATCATAGCCAAGGATGTCTGGGGTATGTTTGATATATATCACAATCATCACTGTATCATAGCCAAGGAGGTCTGGGGTATGTTTGATATATGACCATCAATCACCTCATCATAGCCAAGGAGGTCTGAGGTATATTTGATAAAAGACCATAAATCACATTTTTCACACAACTAACCAGTTTCTAAGATGTCAGTACATTTATATGGGTATATTCAGTTATTAGACCAGCTCATGGTTTAATGGATTACCAAGCATGATTGGCTGACTACATGTACTGACGTATATTAACTAATTTAATAATGGTTTTTCTTATTGTTACTAGTTGTCCTGTGGGAAACTACAAACATTTGTTCAAGTTATCTAACAAGACTATATCAGAATCAGCTGGCCTATAAATCCTATCTACTGTCCCTGCATATACTCACCCTTGATAGACACCTTCGATTCCTGGAGCAAAGCCTGACCAGCTTATGGTGTGGAGGATGTAACTTGTTGCCATGGTAGTTTTCACCACCATCATCAGTACTCTCACTGACCTGACTGGTTCGTTTGTATTCATGTTGTAGATTACTGATGGCGTCCTGGATCGTCATTGCTGTTGCTGTCAACTCCTAATAAACAGAAAACAAAGAATGACCAGGAAACAAACAATTAAAAACTGATCTTAGATAAAAAAAATAAATAAATATGACTGATCCAATTTATTGTTCTGAAGGCAGTTTAATGTTGCACTTGTTTTAATCCTTAATTGCTATTACTATCTTCACATGGGTAAATTACAGCACTATACCATCATCCAGTTTTAAATAATCATCAAAAGACAACAGGTATTTTGTAAGCAGAGAAAAATTATTCTCTGTGAATAAATATAAAATGTCACAAAGATGTGGTTTTGCACTAAAGATGCAGACAAAGTCCAACACTCAACTAATTCAGGCACCAGAACATAGGCGTAGGAGGCGGGGGGGCTGCTGCAGCCCCCCCAACCAAAAATTTTGGTGAAAATTCGGGCAATATGGTGATATTTTTTCGGGCACCTACTGAAAGAAGAAAAATTTGGAGTGTGTATTTCAATTTTTTTAGTGAAAATTCGGGCAATATGGTGATAATTTTTCGGGCACCTACTGAAAGAAGAATAATTTGCAATGTGTTTTTCATATTTTTTAGTGAAAATTTGGGCAATATGGCGATAACTTTTCGGGCACCTACTGAAAGAAGAATAATTTGCAATGGTTAATTTGCAATGGTTTTTCAATGGTTAAACTGATATATTATTATTATTATCGTAACGACTTCCCCAATAATTATAACCAATGTGAAAGGGTGATAACACGGAAAATATAACCAAAATTTTCGCGCGCTTCGCGCGCATTCAATAACTTAGTGTGCATATCATATAAGCATTCATCGGGTAAAGGCATGTGATGTAATAACCGATGAATGCCTATATGATATGCACATTGAAATGTTGAACGCGCGCTAAGCACGCGAAAAATTTTGGCTATATTTTTCGGGCAAGTCGTTACAGCCCCCCCAAATCAAATTAGGCTCCTACGCCTATGCACCAGAATAATGATCCCTTAAAGTTTGGTCACAATTTGGTTATAACATAAGTACAAGATGAATAGAGAGATAAGGTACCTGAAAGAAAAAAATACTCAATTTAGTCCATCAAACCAGAACAATGAATGTAGGTTAAAAAACAGTTTGTTAAAACAGTTTGTAACTGAGCATGTACACTATTGGGAAAAGCCCAATGTTCATAGCCACATTTAGTCATAATGTTTACTAACTTTGCATCTATGAATAATGTCCATGACTCAGTCAGAATGACACACCATTATAGCTCACAGGATATGAAACCCATCAAATATGACAATTAAGAGATCTTAGGCCTATAAATATCCTACCTTTGTGAAACTACTTTGCTATGTTGTTTGATTGATATTCTTTCATGTCCAACCATTTCGTGACTGCATTAACATCCTTTATGCAGTTGCAGTATTACTTTCACATGTTTTATTACACTTGGGTGAAGACATTTTAACAATACATAGTAAAACAAGGTCAACTGAACAATTTGGAGATAGTATTATAATAACTTAAATAATTTACTATCACAGAGTTTTCCGACCCATTGCTCCAAAGGTCCCTTCACTTGCCATCAAGGTCACTGTCGTTAGGCTTACAATTTATAATTGACACTAATTGTTATAGTGTCAGTGCTTATGTTACTCTGGGTGATTGCTTTATGAATACTGACAAGCAAGGCAAAGAAAACGTGAGAAATGAAGAGGCCAAACTTATTTTCATGAAAAGGGAAAGGATGTTTTAATATTAAGGCAATGGGTTGTATGCTATTACCATATGAACTACTGTTATTTACAGCCATTTGAAGTCAGTGTATAGAACAAATTAAACAGGTATGTAATTCCATCATGGAAATGTGCCAAATCTAAAAATAAACTTGAAAGAAGTCAAGCGCATAATATGTTGACAGTATGCCAATGGAATCAGGTTATATCACAGTTAATACACCATTATTACTCTGACCTATGAGCTGTCCTGTACTTCTATTGGCTAATGGCTCCCTACTTTCTGAACTCTCATCCAAATAGTTGCATAGAAACAAAAGACTATATGAAAGACTTCATAATCAAAAATTTGATCAAATCTCACCCACCTCCTCCCCCACCCCTTCAACAGCTTGAGTATTGCAAACATATACCACATTAAACTGAAACAACCCTTTCTCCAACCTGAAAGGGATTAAATAATGAATAAATTTAGTAACATAAATAGCACTTGTCCCATAGAATCACTCATAAATGTATCATGTCAGGATATGTGTTGTAAGTGACTTCAGAACTACAAAACCACAGTTAAAAAAAAATGCCAATAAAAAACAAGAACTTCTTTTTATATAAAAGGTATTAAAAGGTGTTTGCATTTCAAAAACCATATTTCAACTCAAACTAAACCTTTGCATGAACTCATCTTACTACAATAGCCATTTTGCCAATCAAATCTCCCAGTAATAACCAGAGTGTTTTTATATCAGTTTCTGTCAATTCAATGGATCCAGCTGAATTGATCCTGCGATGCACTGGAATACATCACTAGTAAAAAATAGCTGTGGGAAAGCGTGAACATAAAGTCCTGCCCACTTTCAAAAGTGGGAGTTTCTCCCTTCACGGCTGGTTATTCCACAGCACCAATGCATTATTGCTGCATCTTTCCAAAGAAGTTGGTATCAAAATGTCACAGTGCAGTAGTTACATAAGAAACATATTAGCAGTTGTGACTCTTTTATACATTGTGCTAATTTATGCAAGTCATTTCTGTGCTCTTTACCACTCATTCTCTTAAGGGCATTGAAGACTCGCCTCAAACCGCGTGCTGCCCTCTGACAAAAGTTAGCTTTCCGTTGACTGCAAGTGAATTTTCTTTTGGTCGCTACAAACGGCAGACAGTAATGAAACGTGATACCTTGTTCGATCTAGGTCAGATATAAGCAACAGACATTTCTTTGTGTGTGAGTCTTCAATCCCTTTAAATCCCTGGGGATTATACATACCAAACACAACAACATGTCCAATCCAATGAGTTGCCAGTCAACATACCAAATACAACAACATGTCCAATACAATGAGTTGCCAGTCAACATACCAAATATAATCTGCCAATACAATGAGCTGCCAGTCAACATAACATGTCCAATATAATGAGTTGCCAGTCAACATACCAAATACAACAACATGTCCAATCCAATTAGTTACCAGTCAACATACCAAATACAACAACATGTCCAATACAATAAGTTTCTCCTTCAAATAGCTGAGTATCAAGGAAGGAGGCAACTACTGTACTTCTACTTTTAGAGCCTTGGTGTGACCCAGCCAGAATTTGAGTCAATGTTATGCCGATTTAATTGGACTAAATTGAGTTTAAAATTCCTTACCTGGTAACCCTTGATAGCTATTTATCTAGTTTTATATCTTCCAATATTAAAATCACCTTTGTGTCATCTCTCAGTGATAAATAACTCAGTTTAGCTGCTTTACCTGTTTAATATCTTCAAATTTTTCCAGTGCTGCAATAATGGCTTTTTCTTGGTTGGGAACTGTTTTCCTTTTATAACTCATTAGACTTCTCTTGGTTCTGTCTTTCTTTGTAACATTTGTTTGAACATTCAGTTCTTTGTCATGACTGATGCCTGAATCAGCGAGATCAGACAATCGGTCGGAGCTGTCGACCTTTGCAGAAAGCTCTAAGGATTGGCAAAATTGATGTTCTTGATAAATGTCAGGTTGAGGGATGTTGTAGAAACAACTGTCAGGTATCTCTCCTGGTTTAGAAGTTTGTCGATTAATGAGAGCATCATGACGAAAACATGTTTCATCTGTGACATTCTCTGGCACACTGAGGTCAGGACAGCTCTTCAAGTGGTTATTCACTGAGGTTACCTTTGACCTTTGCTTGGTTTGACGTTGAATCAAGTTCCCAACAGTATATTTGTCAGTATGTGCAGCAGAGTTACTGCTCACATCAGCAAACTCTTTAGGTGGATTTGCGAACATGACAAGCTTTTCACCTTCTTCTTCTTCCACATTGTCCATTCCTTCCGACGAAAGAGGAACAGGAGATTTTTCAGGTTTTTTCGGAATGTCATCACCTTCAGATATCTCCAAGTCACTCACTCCACTAAGTGAGCAGTCAGCTACTATATTTCTGTTTTTTATGATTATTGCACTAAAGCCATTACCTTCTCTGCCTTCAGGAATCGGTTTGTAGCTATGACAGTCGGGTGACTTTTCTGGCTTCTTTGACATTTTCTCGTCATCATATTTCTGGCCATCATCTTCCATCTTGTGGGATGGAGAATGTTGTGCTAGCCTGTCTGGAAGGCTTTTCCTGTTCCAGACTCCTCTTCTTGTCAGACCTTTCTCCAGATGAAAAAATCTTTGCATCTTCGTTTTAAAACTTCTAGCTCTTTTGACTCTTCTTCGTCTGTCATCCTTTTCAATTCCAGCTCTGTTTTCATCTTCTCTCAGGGCATCTTTCTCAGCCACTTCTTCATCATTTGATTTCAAGTCTTCCCTGACAATCTGTTTCTTTAAATCAATGTCTCCATCACTTCCCTGAAGCTTGGCTTCTATATTGTCAACCACTGGCCTATTAATGGACACTTTTCTAGGTGTTATGCTGAGAGCAAAAATATCTTCTACTGAATTTTGTTTGCTAGGACATCTTGTATCCAGCAATTTTGAAAAATCGATACCTTCAAATACGTTGGAAATGAGACTATCTAAAGAGTTTGACGGATTCGATGACCCAAGAGATCCAGCTGTACCAAACTTAAACATTCGTCTATCTTTCTCACCTCTCAGCGAACTCCATTTCTTCAAGGAAGCCATTTTTTCTTAGACTGTCAAACTATTTTCACAGAGGGATATTGAATGGTATGGTAAATTACATGAACATCAACAATGGAAGGCTACTCGATGAAGAACAACGAACTTAATATAAACTCATCAGAGACAATACTCAACGCAAAAGTCATAAAATATTAATAATAGAAATTAAAAAAACACAGAGTAACGTCATGCATTCAGTGGTTCTGCATTAAAACTGAGTTTAAAACAAAAACCAAGTTGATGTTGAAATTCATCAGCATGAATTGCACACAAACATTTCTTGTGGAAACTAACATGTTATTCAAATTTAATTAAAATATTAAATTTGACTTCCACTAAAGTCATTTGTTTGGTCAATTTGACATGGATTGAAACTGAAGTGTCGAATCTACTGATGAAACTAGCAAGCAGGAATTTCACAGTACTGTATTACAGTCATGATGCAACTCCAAACAGAAGAGCTTGCCCCTTGCATAATTAACAAACAAGATCCATTGTAGTGTAAACAAAACCCTTTGAAGTGTGTCCCGCATTATTATAATGTTCTCTATTGTTGTCATATATATCAATGTTGATATTATGCACGTTTCCATTAGTTTAATATTCCTGTTAAATTCAGAGTTATCTCAATGCCTTGGCAAATGAAGGAAATTATATTCCATTAGTTAAGTTTAATCTCCAGATTATTATGAATATAAGATCCTCTGAAGTTATTCAGAAAATTAACTTTGTTCCTCTCAGAAAGACTGCTCAAGTTATCCAATGAATAATACAGCTGAATGAGTTTTTTTGTTGTTGTCACATCCATGCTCACTGGTAGTGTTAGTAATATTATACATCAAACAAGTGTTGAAGATTTAACTTTATGTCAAACATTTGTGCTTGAACATTCCAGATAGGTATTTGAACAACACCACCGACCAAGACCAATCTTTCTGCTAATTTCTTCACAAGAGAGCCAGTCATCGCTGCCTGCAGGCAGCATTTCCTATTTTGACAAGAACTCATGAGAAACTGATATTAAACTCCATAGACAACTCATGTCCTTTTAACAAAAGTACTCTTGTGGATAAAAACATATCTAAAAGTGAAGTCTCAAAATGTCCAAACATCTTAGATAAAAGATTCTTGCAAGGATGTTATAGATTAATGACTATATCCGTTATTTCTAATTCTTGAACGCTGATCCCTGTCAGGGGCAACACTGTCATATCCTTCAGTGCAGTTCAAGTCTCTATTTAAATGGGTCTGACATGCCATGGTCAACCAATAAGTAAACCTAAATCTTAGAAAAACTTGACTACTTTACTCTTGATTTCTAACAAATAAATGTCAGTTTAACAACAGAATCATTTCCATGAAGGGCTGTTCATTATAAGACTGTCATTAAAATATGTCACATGAACTTCCTGCCATGTATACGGTTGACATCCACCAGGAAACAAAGGAAACATTCACTAAAAAATACCCTAGTAATTAGATCATCATCTAATGTTCACATACTAGTAACCATAACAAGCTATCTTGGTCAAAGGAAACATTCACTAATAAATACCCTAGTAATTAGATCATCATCTAATGTTCACGTACTATTAACAATAACAAGCTATGGTCAAAGAACACATTCACTAATACATACCCTAGTAATTAGATCATCATCTAATGTTCACATACTAGTAACAAATAAGAAGCTATCTTAGTCAAAGAACACATTCACTAATACATACCCTAGTAATTAGATCATCATCTAATGTTCACATACTAGTAACAATAACAAGCTATGGTCAAAGAACACACTCACTAATAAATACTAATGAACACTAATAAATAGTGTAACGAAGTAAATATAAGGGTATATGTGAGTTATTGAGTAGAGTATAAGTGGGTTATTGAGAATAGTATTTGATTTATTGAGCAGAGTATAAAGTGAGTTATTGAGCAGAGTATAAAGTGAGATATTGTGCAGAGTATAAGTGAGTTATTGAGCAGAGTATAAAGTTAGTTATTGAGCAGAGCATAAGTGAGTTATTGAGCAGAGTATAAAGTGAGTTATTGAGCAGCTCGAGCATTTAAATGATTTATTGTGCAGAGTATAAGTTAGTTATTGAGCAGAGTATAAAGTTAGTTATTGAGCAGAGCATAAGTGAGTTATTGAGCAGAGTATAAAGTGAGTTATTGAGCAGAGCATTTAAGTGATTTATTGTGCAGAGTATAAGTGAGATATTGAGGAGAGTATAAAGTTAGTTATTGTGCAGAGTATACGTGATTTATTGAGCAGAGTATAAGTGAGATATTAAGCAGAGTATAAGTGAGTTATTGTGCAGAGTATAAGTGAGATATTGAGCAGAGTGTAAGTGATTTCTTGTATTAGTGAGTTATAGAGCAGAGAATAAGTCAACTGGTATGTAATACACTGGAGGAGCTCTCGATCTCAGCCAACTTTGGCTATATCAAGACAAGCAAAGCTAAGAGGTTGGGCAGTTTGTCAGCTTTTGCTGCATAAAGCTCTGGAATCACCTTATAACTTTCTTAGGTTTAGTTTATGTGCCAATATTGATTTGCACTTCCGTCACATATTTCGATGGAGGTATCACCAGTGCAATTTTCAAATGAATGAGGACAATTGGAATTCCGGTGCAGGGTAATTCATGAGGAGAGTGTAGGCCGTACAGTCAATTCTAAACAGGAAGAACTCACTTGGATGGTACTCAGTATACAGTACATACAGTATGCAATACATAGTACAGTATATGGACTGTTCTACATGCTCAGCTTTGTATGTTAACTGATACGATGCAAAACTATACCCGCAGTTATTACAAACATTTCCATTTCCATGTTCAAGCTTCAATTTTCATTATGAATTAAAAAATTAAAATCATTGTCTCTAATTGTGCCATATCATGTCATAGGCAAAAGAAATATGGAACAATAACAATGCCATGTAATACTTGTTATATAACATGACCATTGATTATAATTTGTCAGTTTCTGTGAAGGGTAATAACTAGTCTCTCTGGGGGAAGCTAACATCTCTAAACTGTAGCTAATACTCAACCAAGATGAAGTGCCAGCTGATTGCACCATCAGCATCTCAAACAACCCAATGTTGCAGTCATGTCTGTATAGCAAATTGGTCTAGTGACGTGAATGAGATTGGCTTATTGTTTGATCTGAGTTTCGCTATGAAACATAAGCAGCTGCATTTACAATCCATCCCTTATTCTTTCCTTAAATATTCCAACCACCCCAATATTATGAATCCGTTTGCACCAGACAGGAAAATTAATTTTGCTAGATTTGGCTCAATGATGCACTTCCTGTTTCCATAAGTTACAACACAAGACAATCTACATCAATTCGTGGACTGGGCAGTTGAGGTTAACATCTGGAATTTTAAAAAAATCACAAAAAGCCACAGAAAGTGCAGTCAACAATTTATTTTTACGTAGACCTGGCGTAATGGCAGCTAACCTACAGCGGCCTCCCCTCCCCTCCCCCCCTATTTCTTCCACCATCCCTAGCCAACCCCAGTCTCACTGGCAGTATTATTCCTGATTCCATTGTTTCATCAGTGTATATTTTAATTTCAACACATATATGCTTGCTCTGTCTAAGTTTCTAAATATAAATTCACCTTCTTCTTCATGCTGAAGGAATCAGTAAATAGGAGGGCAGCAAGCATAATCAATAGATATGAATTATTTGTTAAAATTTAACATTCAATCATCCTACCTCTATGCATGTAGCAGTGCTTCCTTCCATTTGACATCATGATATAAGTATCTTACTGCCCTCTATGGTAGCAATGCTTCCTTCCATCTTAGGTTAGGTTTAGTTACATAGAGCTATAAGCCACTCAATGCACATATGACCAAATTGGAGGTCTGTTAAAATACTCTATGGCACTAACTTCACATATGTTCTTCACAAGTGGGATACTATAACCACTGGTCCAGGAACACTGGTCCCTGGGGGATTGTGATCCCCAATGGGATAATAATCACTGGTGGGACATTCCAGTCAGTGGTAGAGTATTGTGGTTACTGGTGTGTATATTTAAGGTAACAGGTAGGACACTTCTTCACTGGTGAGATACTATAGTCACTCAGGACGCTGTGCTTACTGGTGGGACAGTGTGACCAGAGGTGGAACACTTTGGTCACTGGTGGGACAATGTGATAACTGGTGGAACACTAGAGTCACTGATGGGACATTGTATTCACTGGTGGGACAGTATGATCCCCCATGGAACATTATGGTCACATGTGGGACACTGTGACTGCTGATGGAACATTATGGCCACTGTTGGTATGCTGCAGTCACTAATTACATTATTATAGAACATCAAAGTCACAGGTGGGACACTGTGCTCAGTAGTGGGATCTTATGATTACTAGTGGGACACTGTGACCACTAGTGGGATGCTATGCTCCTACAATTTACAGTATTCAATAGTTATGTTTTCTATTTCATAACTTGCTTTGTCAGTTTCTATTTAAAGAGGCTGAGACAAAGTTACACATTTTCAATATTATTGGATAAAATGTTGAATACAATTGTAACCTTTGGAATTGAATTTATTGCATATAGATTTGTCAAACATATCAGCTTCTCAAATGCAGTCAGAACTTAATCAGAGGCTGTTGAAAAGATATTGTTTGTCCATAATATCAATACAAGGAGAACTGCTGGTCATGCTACTGCCCCCAAACAGTTTGTCCAGCCCTGCAGCAACAACAAAAAAGTTAAAGCTAGATGAAAATATTACATAGTTCATAACAAAGTTTAAGACTTGCTCTTATCTTGAAGACACTTTAATAGCATAAAAGCACAGTCAGACTCTCTACACAGAAGACTTGGTCAGACTTGAGTTATTGTTGTTGTCACATGCTTAATTCCATATGACTACTTGAAGTTTCAGTAAATTTAGATTTGTTTGAAAAAAACTCTTAATTATGTATAAAGTATATTCAGGTAGTTCATATGATGTTAATTTTTTTGCTTAAGTCTGAAAGTAATTGTAACTGTTTATCACCTTTGGAACACTTTTGCCCCCTTTTATTCCTTTTGACTACAATTTGCTATAATTTACATAAATCAGGAATATTAATATAAACATAAAACTAGAAAGGTCTCATGTTCATGATTGAAACAAGTATTTCTGTGTGCACAACATTCCAGTGAGATGATATTTAATATATTGCAAAGTGCCTTAGTAAAAGTAGCTAGTTGTGTGTACAATTTATTAGACTCATACCTAAGTAAAGAGCACAACATCAGTTGACTGTTATTGTGTTACAGTTGATGTTTAACACTTCAAGAAAGTCGGTTAATATTTTAAAACAATATCAACAATTAGCCAAGCCAGCTAGGCTGGCATACATAATTACATTCATAGCAGACACACATATCGCTAACTTGTAATGTTCAGTCCTTGGGCAAAGTACCACTTAATTCACAGGTGAACAAGTGTTTAGGACTAAAATGATCACATTTGAAGTAATATCATTTTAATAATGATATCCTTTCAGTTGCAAGTATCAGTGAGCTTTAGATATTTCAACTTGGCTCTGCATTGTAATACTGTATGTGGGTCAGCAGCTGTGAGTGCCCAGTTAGCAGAGAGGAACTATTCATGAGATCATTGGTAAAGGTAAGCTTCCTAAACAAATCCAAAAGGAAATGACATACCTCATTAGGAGAGAAGAGTTCAGGTTGATGGTAATTAGGAGATGTTTAATTACCACAGTAATGAACCTCTCAGATTTCTCAGTATTTCACAGTAGGAGAAAGAGCTGTTCATTGCCCTGCCTTCCCATTCCATAACCACTCAAGTTGACTCAAGGCACGCATTGATTTTATAGGTACTTTAAACTTAAGTGGAATACTATGGGCAAATATGAGGGGGGGGGGGGAGGGTGGGTTGGAGTGAGGTCATTTAAGCATACAAAATTATATCATGATAATGAATTACATGTATGGCTTATAACCAGGGGCGGACTGGTTCTTAAAACCGGCCCTGGCATTTTTCACCTAGACCACCCATTATTCATTGATATGTTACTTATTAGTAATCGCCGTCCTGGGGGAGGGGTCTAAGGGGAGAGGGTGTCCCCCTCCCCATTGAGATTTTTTTGAAGTTAAGGAATGCCTAGATGCAAAATGGTGCTATATTTCTCAATTTTGTAGGTTACAATAATCCTTTAAAAAAGACCCAAAAAATAATTTCCAGTTAGCAACACTTGATTAAACTGAGGAAAGTTAAAAACGTAAAAATAATACGCAAAATTATATGTTTCAGACTGGATTTTAATTAGTTTTTCAAGCATTTTGTGACAACATGCTTGTAAAAATTGAAAAAAACTAAATAAAATGCACTAAAATATATGTTCAATAAAACAAGCCCATGTCATGTCTACGAGAGTAGGAGCCTACGCAGTTCGCTGCTTCTGGCAGCCACACCATCAATGATATTTTTAGTGTCAAGTTTGGCCAAGATCCTTTTTTCCACATACATTCGGAACATTGGTATGATTCGAAAGTACTTAAATCGTGTTGCTGCTGAACAAATCGTTCATTCATTTATCACTTCTCGTCTGGATAATGGAAATGCCTTACTCTTTGGTTTACCACAATCTCAGCTCTCCCGACTTCAACGTCTTCAGAATACTGCAGCTAGAGTTGTAACTTTGTCAAGAAAATCGTCTTATATAACACCTATACTACGAGATCTACACTGGCTACCTATTTCTTATAGGACTATCTACAAAATTCTACTCATTGTTTTTAAATCACTTAATAACATGGCTCCTATGTATGTTTCAGAATTACTCCAATTGTACTCTCCATCACGGAATCTTCGTTCAAGCAGCACGCTTAACCTCCAGGAACACAGGTCTAAACATTTGTGGGGTGACAGGTCTTTTAGGGTTGCCGCCCCACGCCTTTGGAACACTTTACCATATGAACTGAAGTCATGCACCAGTATTGCAGCTTTCAAGAAACACCTTAAAACTCACCTTATGCGTGAAGCTTTCCAGTAGTTCTATTTGACTTTTTTCCATGTTGCGCCTTGAGCACCCTGTAGGGTGGATATGTGCGCATTATAAATCTCTGTTATTATTATTATTATTACATCATAACGCCTCAAGATGTTCTTGTGTCATTGTACTTCTTCAAACGGTTTTTGAATCTCTTCAAGGCAGAGAAAGAACGTTCACATGCCACTTGTGACACATGTAGCGTTACCAGCAGCTTGTAAGCAAGCTCAATGCTCTTGTAAGCATCGGTGAAAAGGTTCAACTTGAGGAGCACCTTGTAGCAGCAGATATCGAGGACAGTCTTTACATGACTGATTCCCACAGTTAAAATATATATTTCTACACAGCCCGCACTGTGAAAATGGGCTGTAAATTTTACCAGGCTTCCCAGCCCACCGGCCCATCGGGCATTGCCCAAATGCCTGTGTGGCCATGCAGTCCTCCACTGCTTATAACTGAATCCCTCCGATCTACCTGGCAGAATTCCAATGAATGCATTCATTAAAACTGCCATTATAGTCTCAACAGTTGAGCCTTGCTGACATCCCAAACTAAATTAGAGCCTCTTCCATCAGAAAAGCGATGATTTATATTTCCCATCAAGGAGAAACAGATCTAACATATCCTCCCAATGTTCTATCCAGACTAAACAGTAGCTCATCCAGGTCAGGTGACAAGCTAAATCTTTCACCGGCCCTCCCACCAACAGTAATAAACTCTGCTTACATATACCTGACACACATCACCATCATCATTGCTGACAGATATATCTAACCACGTACACACCTTACCACACATCTTACCACTCATGCACACATATCTTACCACGCACAAACCTGAACATTACGTGTTATGAATGTTACCATGCATTTAAAGTGAATGTCTGGGCCCAATTAAAGTGCTATGTTTGGTAGTATAAAGACCAACACATAATCATCTATCAGCTGAACCTCTGTAGGCTAGTTACATGCTGCATGTAATGTCCATCTCAACATGAATGTCTTGATCAAGTAACATGTCACTGAGGAAACACATGCATCAACAGTTTCTAATACCAATGGGTACTTGGATTGACTTGCTTGATTAAATTATTTACCTTAAAATCTTGAAAGTGCTTAACTTAATAGTTTTTATCGATATCTACTTATTAGACTAATATGGGCCAATACTGATCTGAGACCATTATCCCTGTGTATTAATAAGAGGGATAGATGGGGAATCTAGGTGCTTTAACCAGGGAAGGTAAACACACAGTCTGGTGCTATTGATCAATAGCTGAAGTAAACAAAATCAGTTGGTACCCAAATAAGGGATGGAAAAGACAATCTTTAAGCTTGCGCTGTGTGACTACAACTAATGATAGCACATCCAACTAACAAACAATATGTTTGTGCTTGTGTCTTTGTCTATGTATATTAGTGGTGACCGATCCATAGGTCTATTTTCTGCTGATACTTTACTGCCATGATATTTTGAGAAATTAGAAATTTGGATGGTGAACTCAAAGGGGTACCAGATCAGTGCTGATATACTGATTCATGTTAACGTACAATTAAACTTCAATATTCATTTAGGTCATTAACAGACTCACATGTTAACAGTTAATTTCAGCTGTGCAGATTCAATTCAGGATGTAGTACTTCCTCCTTTTCAAATATATCTTGTTGCCAGAACAGAATAATTTCCTGTCCTTTACTTGTTGTTTAAGTCTTAAGTTTGGTTATTATCATGTTTGAGTACATATATATATACTACATAACTGATTTTACTATCTAGGTTGCAACTAGCATTTTGCATACAGTCAAAAATAGTTAACAGGAAGATACAAAGATATCCCAAGATGCATTGCTTTCAATGTATTAACTTGAGGGTCTATAAGATAATGTATCTAGCTTAGTTATCATGGTAAGAGGGAGAATCATGACATACCAACAAAGAATTAATGATATCTATCAGAATCATATAATTTATAGGCAGTCACATTTATTGAAGGTGAACATCTCCAATGCACTTATTATGTGCTATGAAGTCACTCCAAGATTGATGTATGTCGTCCAGTTACAGAGTTGTTGACAATTCATAATCATGGATGTTAAATATGAATCTAAGAGACTGACTTCGGTCAGCTTGCAGCTTTGATAAGCCAATGAGGCTTCTTTGCGAGTCCCTGCATGCAGGAGGATCTAAAATACGTACATACATACATACATACTCCCATGACCCACATGTACAGGCCTACACTAATACAGAACGAGGAAGTCAATCAGCAAGAGTAACTGTTGTATAAAAGACAAACAATTTTAGCAGAAGATATAGGAAAAGTACTCAAGTTTACTTTAATACAAACCTGTTTGTCTAGATTATCCAATTGGGCATTGAAGTTTTCTTCTGGTCCATCCAAAGGGTCAAATGATCCCTGTTTGTTGTTTCTGAGATCCTCTGGCCAGGAACAGGTCTCCATAACCAAGGGGGAGGAACTCCTGTGGTCCCCAGCTAATACACCTGACATCTTCAAGGAAATGGAAAGTTCAAGTCAAACAATTACAAATAGCATCAGCTCTAAATGTTCTTGTAGTATATCATCTTTTACTTAGTGTACTGTGACTTAGAATTATTAGATAAAATTTTTACATAATAGATAATTGGGGTATACATGAGGATAAGGGGCGCATGAATGAGCTAGGGTAGCAGGTGTGAACAACAGTAGCAGGGATAAATACACAGGGGTGGGTAGTTAATTAAAGGGATATATAGTGTAATATACTGTACCTCAACACAGTTGTAACATAGTTGGCATAATGACCAGGAATACATGGTTACCTCATTAATTGTGACACGATTATAATGTCTGTAATGCCATTGGGAGAAAACGTTGCTTCTCTGGGTAAGTATTTTGTAGATTATATCAGAGAGTTCAATTGCCATGCTAACTATACTCAAACATCTGTTGCCAATTTACATTCTTAAAATAAATTAACTTGAAAGTTAATTTCTTACTGACAGCAGAGTCATACATTATAGTCACTATGGCATCCATCAATTTGTTTTGGCCTCTTCGGGTAATATCTCGGTAGTCAACGACAAAATTCGAAAAAGGAAGTCTGCAGCATCCTGTTCAGTTTTATGCTTCCATTTTCCCATACATGCATTTTTGAGATATATACTGTACATTTTTATGTTCTGTACCAAATGTGAACGAAGTGTTATATCATAAAATAAGCATCCATTTTTCTTAAACACTTGAAATATGGTCTAAAAAAGACATTCAAATAGGATTTTGTAATAACCCCGCCTCCTATCTTCCCTGTTGTAAAGTTTGAACCCAATCCAATCCAAGGTCAAAAAAGCAGTGAAAAATAGAACATTAGTTTGACCTTTTTCTCATATATGACATTGCACCTTTTGCCATTCAAATTTCACTCCTGCTACAATTAAATTTTGACAACTTCAGCTATTGATATCTTGAAATAGACATGGAGGAATTGAATGAAATTTTAACCAGATTGCTATCATTCAAATACATTCACTTCTAATGTATTCTTGCAACGCATAAAATTATGTATATTGACTAGTTAGTCTGTTAACTTTGAACTGTCAGCCCACATTCGTTGCATACTTTTCTGACAAATATCTAATATTTCCAGAATATACATTATTGCTATAATAGCACAAATTAATTTTCACAAACATTTGTGCATCACAAATTATGTATTATGATATGCATATTCAGTAGAAAGACAAGTATCTCACCCAGCTTCATACGTTTTCGGCAAGCTTAGAAGCAATTAGACATGTATGTTATTACATGGCACTAACCACCTGGAAATCACATGTCATTCACAACGTCTTGTCGATACAAGTCAAGCATATAGCTGTTACCCGTACCCCGACATGACTAATTTACCAATTTTGGCAGAGATATAAATCCAACTGCTTTACGTATCGTGTATGAGCCCAGGCACGTCGAGGGTCCCAAGGCAACTTGACGAAACAGGGACATGAAACAGGGACATGATATGATAGGAGGCATGAAGCCAGAACTTTGTACTGTTGTGTAGGGGCCTAGTCCTACTGTAGCTAGGCCTAATTAAGCCTAAACGTAAGGACCTAACTTGCAGAAGTAGTGGAATCGTCAAAGGCAGCTTTTTTAATTTTGCTCAGTTCATTTCAAGATCCCCAACCCATGTAGACCTACATTTCAGATTAAATTTTGGATCCAGTAAATTAAGTGGCCAGCTAGTCCAGCACACTATACTGTATATGGTGTGCCTGACAACAGTTAGTGCAGTAACACGCATGCGCTGGTATATGAGAATGTAAACGTGCTGTTTCTATAGGTTAGGCCTTCCTGTTTGTATACATGTCCATTCGGAGAGTGCCGGCTTGCAAACGTCATGCAAACATACGTATCTATTTTGTATCTGCATCAGGTAGAAATTGTTTCTAACTGTTATTCAAATCTTGATACTTATTATTGGTACTGTACAATATAGATCTATGATTCAATGCTTTGATACTTATTATTGGTACTGTACAATATCTATTATTCAATGCTTCGATACTTATTATTGGGACTGTACAATATCAATTATTCAATGCTTTGATACTTATTATTGGTACTGTACAATATCTATTATTCAATGCTTTGATACAAATTATTGGTACTGTACAATATCTATTATTCAATGATTTGATACTTATTATTGGTACTGTACAATATCTATTATTCAATGCTTTGATACTTATTATTGGTACTGTACAATATATATTATTCAATGCTTTGACACTTATAATTGATACTTTACAATATCAATTATTCAATGCTTTGATACTTACTATTGGTCTGTACTATATCTATTATTCAATGCTTTGATACTAATTATTGGTACTGTACAATATCTATTCAATGATTCAATACTTATTATTGGTACTGTACAATATCTATTATTCAATGATTCGATACTTATTATTGGTACTGTACAATATACATTATTCAATGCTTTGATACTTATTATTGGTACTGTACAATATATATTATTCAATGCTTTGACACTTATAATTGATACTTTACAATATCAATTATTCAATGATTTGATACTTATTATTGGTACTGTACAATATCTATTATTCAATGCTTTGATACTTATTATTGGTACTGTACAATATATTATTCAATGCTTTGACACTTATAATTGATACTTTACAATATCAATTATTCAATGATTCGATACGTATTATTGGTACTGTACAATATCTATTATTCAATGATTCGATACTTATTATTGGTACTGTACAATATATATTATTCAATGCTTTGATACTTGTAATTGTTACTTTACAATATCTATTATTCAATGCTTTGATACTTACTATTGGTCTGTACTATATCTATTATTCAATGCTTTGATACTAATTATTGGTACTGTACAATATCTATTATTCAATGATTCAATACTTATTATTGGTACTGTACAATATCTATTATTCAATGATTCGATACTTATTATTGGTACTGTACAATATTTATTATTCAATGCTTTGATACTTACTGCTGGTACTGTACAATATCAATTATTCAATGCTTTGATACTTACTATTGGTACTGTACAATATCTATTATTCAATGCTTTGATACTTATTATTGGTACTGTACAATATTTATTTTTCAATGCTTTGACACTGACTATTGGTATTTTATGATATCTATTATTCAAAGCTTTGATAATTACTATTGGTACTATATTTGTATATGTGACCCAGACTAAGGCAAGGTCTCTTCACCTTATAATGTCAGCAGTATTATAACAATACCTCAGCACTATCATCATTTTATCTGAAGTAACAATTAATATTGGATAATACAATTTGTACTTACAATTGTAGCTGTTTACATTTTTGTATTATCATTATGGCTCACCATTAAAGGAGGATGAATAAGAAGAATCTAGTATGTTGATGTTAATCCTATGAGTCCTTACTGTACATCAATACTGTAAACATTCTAGCCAGATTTCATTAGGGATCTCATACTTTATCCATGTAATTAATGCAGTACCCAGTTACAGCATTACAAGACTTGTTCATCATTAGAGTTCAATGCATAATTATCAATGGCCTTGTGAAGCAATTTCCTTCAAATCTTAATCAACCGTACATGTTGCTAATTTTATTATGTCATATTGTGTACATAACACACACTGATACTGACCTGTACAGGTACAGTACCTCATGCTGTAATGTATGTATGAGCATCCTTCAATTTCAGCAATACTCTTTCAAGTATTAAACTGGGGAAATCCCCTTCAGTCTAAACAATTATAAGCAAATGACTATCAGAAAGGATGTCAAAATTTGTATTCTTTTAGTACTGCGCACA